>NC_053405.1:17527759-17852759 GCF_016859285.1 Xiphias gladius | reverse complement strand
ATTTGCTAGCTCTGCATCAAAAGTTTGGAAAAGAAGGCGAAATGGATTCTATAATTAGTATTTATTTAGGTTCTCCAATACTATACATGTTTCATCTGTGATTTATGCATTTTTTTGTGTACATGAATGTCTGAAAATCTGATTGTTAAAACAAATTTTAAAAATTACCCCTTATGTTGACTGCACAATTTGGTCTGTTCAGCACCTTTTGTCTTTGATTCAACATTTTTTTGTGCAAACAAATGTACACAAAGAGCCTTTTTCATCTCAGCTTGTTGTCATAGTGTCTATCACAAAGATTTATGTGATGTTGTTTCTACATGTGAAGCCATGACAAGGAGAGAAGCAGGTTTAAAGAGAGACATGATGCAGTAAGAGTGTGAGGGCGAGAACAGGAGTTTTGGAGTTGAAACTGTGTCATGTACATTTGTTAATAAGGATGTCAGGTCAGCACATGGTCACTCTGTTGGAAGAGATGAATAATTTGCCCCTCTGTGAAGGAACAAACAGTACAGTACTTCCCTCAGTATCTAATATGAAGAGAGATTGGGGAGGAAAATAGCCCTCGCCTTGTCTATAGGGCGTTGATGACTAGTTAATGAAACTGCTTTCATTTCCTTTCATCCAATTTATTGTTTTTTCAGTGGAAAATGGAAGTCGTGGCAAATTTACTTCCACAATAAAAATCAATATGGGTGTCACCGAGGTGGGTCTTTTGCTGTCCTGTATTATAGTGACAAATAATGGAAGATGAATGCATACAATCTACCATAACTGCACCTCCTCCATCAATGTAGTGATGCTTGGTAAATAAAGAAGTGGATAAATCACGATGAATATTGATTTTTCTGTTTCAGAAAGCTATAGCCTAATGTTTAATCTTTATCTGTAAATATTTCCAGGATGCAACTGATTAAATCTTATATAATGGTTTTATGAAAAACATCTCAACATGAATAATGACATCAATAATATTCTCTTATGAACTTCATATTTATTCCATCAGTTATTTTGGGAGAATAGATACAGACATATTCTAACAAATGAATCTTATTTTAAAATCAACCCTTTATTCAGTCCCCTCTACAGCTGCGACCATTAATCGATTAGTTGATCAAGAGAAAATTAATCGATAACTCATTTGATAACTCAATAACAGTTGGACAATGGAAGAAAAAATTACAAATTTGATTATTTTCTGGTATATATATATATACAATTCACAATTTGCTAACATTTTACAGAGCAAATAATTAATCAAGGAAGAAAAAAAAAGTATATTTCAGTATATTGAAATGAAAATAGAGATTAGTTGTAGCCCTTTATATTTATAGATAAGATACCATGGTCAAGATTAGAGATAAAAGTTCCTTTTTTAGCTTCTTTGAGAAACCTGTTTCTACATGAGCTGACCTCTGGCAGCTAATTACACACACTCCCTACCTGCTTTACCTGACTCCAAATTCTTAGAAAATGTCTTTTCTGCAACACTCACCACCTGATTCTCCTCAAAATAAAACAACAATAACAATAGTAAAACGACCCCCCTGCCTCCAGAGTACCATCATTTCCCCCTCACCTGTGGCAAATGTCCCCTAGGTTGCTGTGGTAACACTCACACTGTGGGCTTGGTTTGACAGCACAGTCGTCTCCAGTTTACAGCCCTAACAGAGTTTACAGCTTAAGTGTCTACTTTGATCACGGCAGTTGTGCTGCAGCACTGGTGACTGAGGGTCAGCCATCTTAATGGTTAAGGCCACTGGGAGCGGACGCTGACAGGGTCGCTGGGGGCCAGGCCAACAATGAAGCCATGAGCTCATCATTAATGGCGCTGGTTGCCTGGTGATAAACACACCACGAATGCTCCTCATGGTGACCCTGCCTTTGTCAGGACTCCATACGTTCGTTACACGTGTGTTTATCCCATAGACTGTATTTATCTCCCGAGTCACTCTCACATGTCTGACTGGGGTGAGGAAGTACTGAATTAAAATGTGATTGTAACTCCGCCTCAGCTAAGGCCCACCTCCCTCAGTTACTGTTGTTGTGCCTGTAATGCTTTGAATCCTAGCTTTAGCACATATGGAAATATTAGCCATTTGTGGAACAACAGCAGGTCCTTGATTTCAAAAAGTAGACAAAAGCAGGCTTCTGATTTTTTTGCCAGTTACAGTTGCCATTTTAGCCACTGAAAGTGACAGCTGCCGATTAATTTTACCTGCTCAAAATAGTTAGCAAATTAACATTAAGTCCAGGAGTAGTTCAAACTTTGCAGGGGATTTCTGTTTCTGTCTAAAAATTATTACCCTGGAGAAGGGTGTTAACCGTGCATTTGACGGTTAACACACATTGTATCGCGCTATTTCAGCACCGCCGTGTTTAATAATTCGAAAGACACAGAGTAAAGTTCACAGGACTCGTGCAAAAAGTCTGCATCCTCACCAGTTGATTATCCACGGTGAAAACATGGTTATAAAAGAGCAGCACTGGTCTGGTATTTGTAGATAGAGCTAGTTAGCACTTTTACTTGTTGTACAAGGAAAAATGCGCATAAGATTATACTGTTACAGTAGTTCTTTCTGGTGTGCAGCAGTCACCATTTAAATGCTTATAAACCGAGACAAACCAAAAAAAAAAAAAAAAAAGGTTTTCATCCAAACATTTTGATGTTGATTTTGAACATTTCCAAATTTTTAAAAAGGTGGTCACAGAGTTTTAGGTAGAGACACAGCACCGGTCCACACTGCCGAAGATAATTGTACTCTATTTTTATCTGTTGGTGTTCCCTTCCCCTCCCTGTTTGAAACAGGGAGGGGAACCCCTGTTTTGCATTTTATTTTGATCACAGTCTGTTTTAATTAAAGTGCTTGTGACATCTCAAATTCGAGATTCAAGATTAACTTTATTGTCCCACAAAGTGGTAATTTGTCTTGGGCTCCTCACCCATGCTACAGCCATAGAAAGACAACATTTCACATACAGAAAATATACAGAGGTGTTAATAAATAACA
Source organism: Xiphias gladius (assembly GCF_016859285.1). Taxonomy (NCBI): domain Eukaryota; kingdom Metazoa; phylum Chordata; class Actinopteri; order Istiophoriformes; family Xiphiidae; genus Xiphias; species Xiphias gladius. The sequence continues at coordinate 17,849,748 of NC_053405.1, read as the reverse complement.
AGTACCATGGCAAACAGAGAAAATAAACATCAGTAAAAACTGTGAAAATCCCCTTTCCATTAAAAATCCCTTACATAAAAGACAATCCAGTGGCCATCCTGCCACCATTTAGAAGTTTTATTGACACCAGGATTAGTGATTTGTTAAATCTATATGGTCTGCTATGAGGGACACTGAACCTCCTACCAGAGGCAGTAGCCGGTGCTTAGCGTGTAGAAGATGGGATGGGTCAGTTACTATCCTATTGGCTTGCCTTGGGGTAGCCTGTTTGGAAATAGACTGCAGGGACAAATGCTGTTTTACCCCTATGATCTTCCATGCAGTCTGCATTAGTCAGACCAGTTTGGACTTGAGCTGCACAGAGAGGTTACTAAACCAAGCTGTGACGCCGGATCTGATAAGGCTCTCTAAAACCACCGGATAAAAGACATAAATTCATTCATTCAGATGTGTTTTTGAGTTACAAATGAACATTCAGCCCAGTTTATAGAAAATACCGAGATATATTGTGTACCGTCATTTAGCCTAAAAAATTATTTTTGGTCCATATGACCCAGACCATATAAAGAACACAATGGTGCCGCAACCTTAAACTCTGCTATAGTAGCATCCTGAACAGAAGTTCCTGTTAAGCCTTTGGAGTAGACTCCAAAACGTTGACTGACCATGATGTGTCTACTTACAATAGCTAAGCTATAACAGGTTGATCAATGTTTAGCGAATGTTTAAGGTGACAGACTGACAGAAGGACCAGATACCACTGGTCCTTGGAAAGTATTTTATCGTGACATTATTCATACAACGAAATTACATTAAGAGTTTATTGTGTAGGTGAGCATAAAGTATAGTACAGTCTCTAGTAAACAGAAAATACCAGTAACGTGAAATTTCAGCAAGCATACCAGTAGAAGCCATTGATGATCTTACAGTGGACATTTTGACCTTCACTGCTACGGAATCAAGTTGGTCTCAGGTTTATATGTGTGGTTTCTTGTAAAATATCTCTAGGCCTATACAGTACTTCTGACAGTGAGCTAACACAAATAACAAACCCTAATTTGAACATTGCAAAGAAGGCGAGGGCCACTGATTAAAGGACTCTTAAATTTTGTGTTTTATCCGAGGGTTAACACTCAAAGGAAAAACACAGCGTGTTACAACTGTACTGGACGGCAATTTAAACAGCAATACTCAACCCTCCCATTAGAAACACACACACGCAAACACACAGTTGTTTCATTCCTTCACTGGTAGAGCATCTTGCTATGTCGTTGCCATAGTAATCATAAAGCCAATAACAGCCCAAAACCCTTCCTCTCTGAAGTCAAGGAAGCCTGGGATGAAAACCGCCTCAATCAAATTTGCCCTTCGGAGTGTGGGTTTTCATTGCTGCCGCCCTGCTACACCCAGACCCTGCAGCCATTCCCACACCTCCAGCCTCCACTGTGTCTCCCCCATCCTCCACCCTACTCTAGACAAGACAGCATTATAAATCAATTTACAAGCTGTGAGAGACATCCGGCACAGGATGGAAATGAACAATGGCATATGAAGGATATTGGAAAACATTTTCTTGCTGCCACAGTTAGCGGGGTGTAGGCAATGGCAACATCTCATGTGCAGCTGGCACGGGAAACCTAATAGTATTTTTGCATGTGTGCAGGTGTGGGGGATGAATTAGGGACGGCAGGGATGAGCAGAGAGGAAGAGGATCTGTATGAATCTGTTGCCTGTGTCGGATGCTGAATAATAAATAGTGGAAATGTTCAGTCGTAGCAGGCATAGTTGTTTGAGGTAACTCAATTGTTGAATGAGGTGGTGGAGGAGAGGACGAAAAAGTGCTCATATTTCTGATAAACTGTCAGTCAGATCCACCTCAGCTGTCATGAGTGATTATGTAGATGGGAGTGTGTTGTACTGTGGATTCTGTGGGTCTATTGAGCTGATTGATTGAGATTATCCCCTCATTTGACCACTAGAAATTCAAAAGCTGAATGTATTCATCACTGACATCAGAGAGTAGGGTTTCAGCCCCGCTTCTGTCTCAGAGGATCAGACCTGTGGGCACCTGCCAACTTCCCAAACTTCCCAGGTTTCATCTGCATTGCCACTGTAAAAAAAAATTTTATGCTGCCTGTTTTCATGCAGTGTCCGCAGAATGGGAAGAATAAGAAGCTCTGGCATTTAAAGATGTTAGCCCCAGTGCTAACCCTGTAGTCAGATCAGATAAACAGCCTAAATTAGCTAATTTTGTTGTCACAAATTTGTAGCAGTTTGTTACCAAGTGAAACCAGATACAAACAGTGTATAGCTCCTATAAAATGAGCTGAATGGATTGTATTAGTGTTGAGATTGGATTTTGTTTTACTGATGTAACTGCCAGCGGTGGTGCTGCCAAGTTTGTTTACGCGTCTGTAGTTGTCGAAATTCCCAATATTGTTGACTTTGATTTATAGGCAGAGGCTGACATGAACAGTTTTTCCTATTGGGCTGCTTGTAATCGAGCTTCAAACAATATGACATAAATGCACCATTATCATACTTTATCAGATATTTTATTTTGGTAGGTTCTTGCCAAAATTGGTGCCCCCGCAATATTAAGACAAGGTTACAGAGTGTGATAGCTGTTAACCAAAAAGTGAGATATTCAGATATCCCAGAGAACAAAATTATTCTGGCTCAATCTACCAATGGGTCCGCAGCCCAAGTCTGGCCTGTATTTGGCATGATTGTCAGTGATTCCATATCTGGGCCGATTCTGGCAGTTATCCACCCATGTAGGCTGATAGTTTGCGAGATTATCTTTTGTTGGTGCAGAAGTAGAAGTAGCCTAGTATCTGACAATAGTGCTATATGTAGGCCAGATTCGAGTCGAGGATCATGGCGTATAAAGGGCCACGAGAAGCACAAAGACATGTTTGTGACCAAGGGTTTTGCCCGAATAATTTTGCTACATGGGTTTGGCTGTCCATAGAGCACTAACATGTCACCTGAAAGTATCTGGTCAAGACCTGTAGTGCCACAGAGCCTGACAGGTCACAAATGTCGGCACACAGAAATGAATGCTATCAAAATTTGTGACCTCTTCGATCAAAACACTACCATGGCACCATGTTTGGTAACAGCTCAAAACAAAGCATCCAATAAAATACCAGCACCTTTCAGACCACACCCAACTGAATCCACCTGAGAGAAAGCTTATTTTTTTTATTTCTTATTTAAAGATGAAGTTATATTGCTGCTTTAGAAAGGCTTTTACATAAATAAAAATAACTAATCTGTCATGGACTGTAGACCAACACATACAGTGGCACAGCGGCCCTCCAGCAGATAATTTACTCTCAGCCAATAAGCCTTAAGGCTCATTTATGCTCCCTGTATGTACAAATATAGAAAAGTCCATTTCAAACAATGTAACCGTCACTGTCCACATACTTCCATGCATCCTTTAGGTTGGCATGGATGTTAAGCAAAACATCCACTAAAGGGCAGCTCAGAGTCAAGAGTTTCTGTATAAAAAAAAAAAAAAAAAACATGGCAAAGGATCAGGAGGTACCTGTTTGTCCCTGTGCCCCGGTGAAGTAACATCATATAGATATTTAAAATTTCTGACCAATTTGCATAACCTCTCCTCAAAAAGTTCCACCATTTTTAAAAAGGGATCGTCGTGTCTCGCTTGAACTACTGGCTACTCTGTCCCCACGATTTTTCCCGGTGGTACTGATCCGTTTGGGCTGTATCTTTACAGTGTCACAAAACATTCACAAATACGGACGAAATGAATGCAGAGTACGGACATTGGGCCCCGTCCATATCCATATTCGTATCAATTTCTAACGTTAAGCATAAATGAGCCTTTAGGTTTTAGTGGCGACGCTGAAGTTCGCTTACAGTTCTGCAGTTAAGGGGAAAGTTTAACTTGGACAATTTGATGACCGATTCTGTTTTCTGCACCACTTACTGTTGCCAAAAGGGTGTTAGACATTGTAGTTTAAAACTTAACGCTGTTTGAAACCAACTTTCAAATTTTTGAAATTTTTTTTTTTAAATTTATGGAAGCCTTGAAAGGGTGATTTCACTGCTTTTTTCCCCACATCCGGACCGTATTGGACCAGGTCCAGTTAAACAACCACTATATTTAGACTTGTCAAATCTGGAGTAGATTATCCCAGAGAAGCTATAGACTCTTTAAAAATGCAGTGTCAGATTTCTGAAATCTCTCTTTTATTTGTAAAAACACAATATTGTAACTTGTTTCCCTTAACTTTCCCCTTAACTGCCGAATCTGCCGGTTTAGTGCCAATACACACATGGCTGTCAACTGCCAGCATGTAACACCGTCGCGCCTCAAAATAATAAATTATCTGCCTTACCGGTTACTAGATCAATTTCGCCTTTTACCAGTGTAGGCCAGATGAACTGGTAAACTCAAGACGTCTGTCCCAGCTGAACTTGACAACAGTACCAACAGTTAGAATACAGAACGGGAGCAATCCCGATGCCGTGTAGGAGTAGGAGTTGTTTGTTTGTATTGTTTGTTTCTATAGTTGTTCTATTGATTATTCTTGCTTTTTGAATCTTTTTTTTTTTTTTTTGTATTGCTGGCACCTAGCTATCCGAGATTTAAGCATTTATTTGTCGTCTTGTTTTTGACCTCCTGAAAAATTAAGTCCAATATTCATTCTCTTTATAGCTCTGTTTTGGTTCTCCACCAACTCCTGAGGAAAATATCTGGGTTTTTAGAAGCTAAATGCTCCACTATTTTCACCAGCTTGCTACTATCTTTGACTGTCTGTCATTTGGTGCTGGGCAGGTAGTGTTTAATGGCTTCATCAGGGCTTTTGTGCTGAAAACAGCTGCCTGCTGCATTGCTAAGAGTGAACAAAGGCTTTAAAATTGGCAGCCTTTAAAAAGAAAATGAGCTGAAAGATACTAAAACTTTCTGTAGAACTGAAGGGAACTGCAGATTTGCGTAGTCTAATAATTCTCTGTGGGTTTATCAATATATAAGCGATCACTTTCACATTATACATTTCAGCTATTGTTAACTTAATATTTATAATTGAAGCTTTAGTTTTTAGCTAAAGTTTTTTTTTTTTAAAGAAATTAGAATGCAGTGGAATAGAGATATGAGACTGGCAGCAGTTATTTCCTGTGTTTCCCTGGTGTGTATCAGGTCTTCTCCCACATACTTCCTCTCCAAAACAACAACTCCAAGAGTGACTCCTCCCAGAGGCTAATGGTGATGGTGCAGTATTTTATTCCACAAATTAAAGAAAGCATAGCAGAGTTGAGCTGTTTAATGTTGCTGTTTGTGAATGTGGTGAGTGTTAATTCAGGGGGAACGATGGGCAGGGGTTGAGAAGGACAGGAGGCCTGAAACTTCTGTTGGATATGGGATTTCTGTTGGATATGGGATTTTAAGGAGGACATCATTAACGAGACAAGGGTTTTGTCAGAGGGGGCAAGAGTGTCACATTACTGTTGGGAATCACGTAATTATAAAGACAAAAAGCACAGAGGCAGAGCAGCCGGAGATGAGGGAAGGAGGGACTAAGTTGTGGTGGTGGTGATGCTCTTGTGACTGAAAAAGTTGAGAGTTTACCCAGAGGTGAACTTTAAGGGCCATATGGATGTTTTCGTCCTCCCTGTCACAACCACCCTTTCCTTTTTTAGTTATTCTGTGCAGATAAAATGTCTGTATGGCTGTCTCAGTTAAAACACTCGCTGAAGCTGTAAGCAACTATTAAGATTGGAATTAAAGTTTCTACTCTGAAAAAGTGGGTTTTGTGCAAGTTACAAACACCAGGAAAATTATTTGGAAGGACTTGAGTTTCAATACATAAAACAGGTGTAATCTGTAAAAAAACTAATAAATGTAAATAATAAATAATAAACTGCATTTCTTAAGAAGACTACATGTTTATTGAGCCTCATTTAACCTTTGGTCTTATAGCATGATGCAGTAACCTAAAAATCGATAGTCAGAGTTGATCAAAACTGCCAATAAGATTATATTTGAGCGGAAATCCACACTTACAGAGATCTGTAAGAAGAGTCAGGCAAAAGGTAAAACAAAGTTACCAGTCATAACTACCACCTCTTAAATAAAGAGTTTGAACTTATTTCTATATGGAAAGGTATTAAATCCCTGGGTGAAATTGATTTAAATATTATTTTTTTAGTAGGTGTAATAAGATCACTTAATTTTTTTCTCAATTTGAACCATTTGTTTTTATTGGCAAGATAGTTCCTGCTTTATTGTCTAATTATTTTCTCTTTACCTGTTTTAATTTGTTTTTTACTCATCACTATCACTGTTTTTACCTGAATTATATATATAACTAGCAGCGTTTTTCCTCTGTTCATAAGTGCTTTCATCTGTCAGTTTTTGTTATGCTGGAGGCCAAATTTCCCATTTGATACACTAAAAGACAAAACTGAAAGGAAGCAGATCTACCTGAACCAAAAAGATCTGAACAGTCTCTTGTTGAACAGAAGAGCAAAACAAAACAGAATACCAGCAGGAAACTAGACAGGAGCAGTAACATACTGTGCTTTGTTTTTTAGTTTCTCCAAAATAAAAAAAAGGAACTTGTTATAATAAAGAAAATAGTTTGGTAATTTAATATTTAATACTGGAATTCATTTCATACCTCTTATTTGAGATTGAATTATACTGTAGATTAATTTCAGTAGCTCTGTGCTTTATATTCAACTGTACAGAGGTTTTAAAAGCTAAGAGTTTTAAGTGATCTCTCTCAGACCGTCCTATCATTTCTGTGGAAAGATAATGTTTGTGGCATTTACAGATATTTATACAGTTTCTAGTGAAAAGACACAAAATGTGGGGAAAGGAGCTGTACCAAGTCACAGAAGTTCCAGGGGATTTGGACTAAAAGTGTTGCAGCTATGTTCAAAGCCTGGAGGCAAAATTATTTACTGATAAAGCTGATATTTTTGACCAGTACTGACTTATCACAAATATACTGGTACAGTGTATTTGTTGGCCGATACTGTATGTACAAAGAAAAGCCATGGTAGTAAGTTGCAGCAATAAACGCAATTTTTTTGACACACATTTGACCCCCAGTTTTCTTAATTTTAGTTTGATATATTTTTTTTTGCATAGTGATTTATGTCTAGTACAGTTCACTGTCATTTTATCTTGTATTTGCTGCTACAGGCTTATTTTAAAGTAACATTTTTTGTCCAACTGGAAAACATTCTGCCCATGCAGACATATTTTTATCAGATGTCTTTGAAAACCGTATTTAAGGGATCCTTACCAAAAATGTCAACCTACCGTATATCTCAGAAAATATTTTATGGGCTAATAAAAACATCTTTGTTTATATATTTGTGAAAATGCACTTTTTCAAAATACTCAGATGCAAATGGTTTGTATGACATATGAAGTAAGATCATTTTCTCAGCCCATAAAAGAACATTTAATCATTTGGTTTATCTGAAAAAAAAAAAAGGTGTTTTTTTTTCCTACTTGATAGCAATGTTATTTAAAAATCAGATTTTATATTGGCCTCAAAAATTCCTGTATCGTTATGGCTCTACTTGTAATCAGCCCAGACCTTCAGTTCTTACCCCCTCAGTCTGCGCCACCATTGGACATGCAATATTAATGCTCGGTAATTCTACTTAATTGGCACAAATATCGTCAGAGACCCCATATTAAGTGCACCAATTTATTGCAAATCAATAATGACATGAGCAGAGATGCTGTGGAACTTTTCCTTTAATTAAAGTACTTCACACCCATTAGTACACCAAGTAACCACAGAACAGCCGTCAGTGGTTGTAGTATCACAGTATAAAAGTATCTACGTGCACAGACCAGAAACACAAGAACAGCAACAACACGTGGAAATCAGCCTCTATTGTTTATCTAAGTCTGGAGAGGAATTAAAGATTTCAGTGTCAAGTAAGGGACTGGCACTTTTCAGCTTCATTTTTCAGAGAAAACCTGTCAGGACAGGAAGACACTTCAGTATATGTACAGTATGTTTAAAAAACAATACAATATCCAGCTGACCAGCACTCTCTCACACACACAGACACCGACACTTTCCTCAATGCCCATTTTAAATGTCATCAGTCAAGCCTCGCTGCCCTGTACCTAATTAAACAGCTATTGAGTGAAGGGATATGAGGACTGATTTTCACCACAACAACAGGCTGGATAATGGGAAACTTAATTCTGGTGATTCCTCTGTGGATCAAATAAAGGGCAGAATTTAAAATGAACAACCTTGTTTGTAGCCTCACAAGTGGCATTACTCTGGGGGATTCAACACTTTGTTCCAGAGTGAGATATCTTGACAACTATTGAATGAATTGTGGTCACATTTGGTACACACATTCATGGTCCCTTGGGGGATGAATCCTGATGGCGCTGCTGGACAACTGACATTTTTTCTTGCACCAGCAACATTTCAAAATGTCCACTTGTCTAACACTTCTGTTGCGATGTCAGAACACCTTTAAAAGAGTAGTTTGCCTTTTTGGAAATGGGGTTAGTCACTGCACTGGTCACTGAAGAAGGTTACTGGTTACAGCACACAACTCCTCCTAAAACCACAACTTACCGCAACACAGTGCGATGTGTTAAATAGTCAGCCTTAGAAGTGCCAGTAGGTGTATTTTCATCTTTTGAGTGAGCCAGGCTAGCTTTTTCCCCTTTGTTTTAGTCTTTATGCTGAGCTACGCTGATCACCTCCTGGCTGTAGCTCAATATTTAGCGCACAAACATGACAGGGGTATCAATCTTCTTAGCTAAGAAAACAAAAAAAAGTTTATTTCCCAAAATAACAAGCTATTCCTTTTAACTAAAGACCAAACATAACACACTAATGACAAAAGGACACTGAGCAACACTGTCCTCTTGTAAAAAAACAAAAACAAGAAAAAAAACTACCCTATAGGTCGTCTGTGCCAGCAGCTTGTTGCGACCCATAGTTACAATTTATTGTTAGGTCATTATTATTATTACAGAAGCAAAGGAGGACGTTTGGTGACGTATTATAGGTCATTCAGGTTGGAGGACTTGTTGGACTAAGTAGTTTAGACTAAGTACAGTTAAGTCTGAGAAGCTGAGTCAGAAATGTCTACTGTATAGAGGATACACCCCTTTGAATCCAAACATATCTCTCTATTTTTAATCTATCCAAATTATTTGAATGTACCAGATAAACTAAGTGGTTAATACATTGATTATTAGCATGCTATATGTTTTCAAAAAGTAAAAAACAATCATCGGTGGAGGAAAAACAGGACTCTCTTTCAAGTGGGCTTATCAGAGCTTATCTCATCTAAACATTGTCCATTATGTTTCTGTTAGACACTAACCTCCGGCTCAGCTCAAAATCGACCACAAGAGCAATAAAAATTGCACAAATCAATTCAATAAATCCCCTGTTCATAGCAGCAAAAAGGGATGCAACTTTATGCTTCTGTTTTTCTCAAACGTGAAATGTAAAGGCTAAGTGTTTGTCTTTGGCTTCTGCCTTTTTATGAAACCAGTCAGAGCACGCAAGTTGAACGTGACTCTGGTTTCTTATCAGATATTTTTGAGAGTTTTCAAGCTTTTCAGAAGGATTTTTAAAAACACTGGAAGCTTGTGGCAGAAAAACATTTTTAAAAAAACAAATTTAAAAAAAAGTCAAAAGTGGATCAATGATTTTAACTCCTGTCAATTAAGGTTAAAAAACATTAAGTGGAATTTTATTTTGACCATTTTTTTTCAGCTGTGATAGATACTTCATCAGATATGTTTACTAATAAGGTTGATCTGATCAGATGAAGCCATTTTTTTTATGTTTTACCATTTGCAGAATTTGAAACTGTGACAAGGCCACAGGCAGAAGTGGTCAGATAACTGTTTACTGTTCTCTGCCCTGCATATCATCTCTATTCAATGATAAGCCACATGAAAACAGTCAAAACTATAAGTTCTAAAAATAGGGCTCAGTCAAACAATTTGCAGAACACGCCACCCATATTTTAGGTGTACTTTCATTATTATTATTATTATTAAAGATTTGTGTTGACAGCTTTCCTCATCTAGAATCAGAACACAAGGCAACCCACCACTGCACAAAAACAATCCACGGAAATTTAGTGCTGACACTACTGAAGCCATGCTAGAAGAAACCCTGGAAAAGCTTTTGTAAACAACAGGGTTGCTGTATGTTTTCACACAAGGATGCAACGGGGATTACAACAGATCACCGACTGTCACACAAAGCCAACCAGCAGTGTCACTTTATATAAAGTACATAGAGTATATCAACAGCAGCGCTACAAGTGAGCTACAAACACCAGGTGAGAGTAATCCTCCCAGAATTAAACTGAAGCTTTGGAGCAGTGTGTCAGAAACCTCGGTAATTTGCATCACTCTGATATCTCTCACTTCTTTTCTCTCTTTAGTCTCTGTCCTCGGCCGAGCACTCGAGGCTGCAATCACATTCTTCTAACTCCTCAGAAGGACAGATGAGTACAGCGAGAGAGGAGAGGGCTGTTGTTCATGTCAAAACGCATTATATTGTTTTCTTTGTTGCTTTGTTTTTCGTATTTCATTCTTGACATTTCTGCTTGGTCTCCTGGGCTTCATTAGACTTGAAGCAGACATAATTAAAATGCCTTTCATCAGCATTTCTCACTCACTGGTGCATAATTGGCACTTCACTGACAATAGTAGAAACTAGTATATATGTAGTTACGTACATACAGTACAAATCCGAAACATGTTTACAGTCATTTCAAACCCTTCAAAAGCATTTTACAAAATACTACATAGAAAATTAACCTCGGACAAAATGTCATGCTAATCAAAACACACTGTCTTTATCTCACTCTCTCTCTCTCTCACACACAAACACACACACACACACACACACACACACACACACACACACACACACACACACACACACACACACACACACACAGAGTAAGGCTTTAGGGTTTCATTAAACTTTGAGCATGTCATGCAAACACCAGTGTGTTACTGACATATTCATGCCATGCAACTGGTACTCTGCACTTTGACTACAGTGCTCTATACTTCTCATATGAGACATTTAATACATTTACATGCACACGAGTACTGTATATGTCCACTGCTGATACTGTGACTAAGGCAACAGCCTGGTTGCATGAATTGAGCGTTATATTTTTTACTTGACTGATGTATTTAATCTTATTACGCGGTATAAAGTGTGATTTTTAATAACCTTGTTCTTTTTCCCCACTACTATCAAAATTGACCAAAAAGCAGTTAGATCACTGTCACAGCCACAGGCTTACTTCTCTCAAAATGTTACGGTCAAATAAAAAGTTGGAGAGAAGAATTTGACATAATTAACTGAAGTAAAGTGACTGGACACTTTTAGGTGATCCTGAGGGACTTCAGTGAAACAGAGCGGAGAGAAATTTTAAATTACCCAAAGATCTTTCATGTGGCTGTGTGACCGACTGCTCCCGTTCCTTTCTTGGTGTTGATAATCTGTGCAGTAAAACTGAGGTGATGCCAGCCGCTCTGAATGCAGAGTGAAGATGATGGCACACCTATTCGGCGAGAGCCTGTTGCCTAGTTGCACAAGATTTAATCAAAGTGCCCACACTGGATAAGACATGCGTGACAGGCTGCAGCTGGAAAGTCCACACAAGTCCTTCATAAGGCTGAAGAGATTTCATCAACCATATACATATATATATACATACATATATGTATGTATATGTACACATATAGACACAGACACATATATAGACATGTATGTATATGTGTGTGTGTGTGTGTGTAAAATCTATGAACTTCTTCATAGACTCTGCAAACAGTTTTTCCTCCTTCCTCCACATTTATTAACTCAGTCAGCTGGGTTTCATGGAGTTAAAGACATAACTGGTGGCTATTAACAACATTAAAATCCATGTACCCCAAATTGCATAAAACCTCATCTTATTAAATAAATTATGTCTATAATTGAGTTCTTATCTTTTTTTAAGTAAAGATATGTGCAATTGCAGCAAGAATATTTCATCCTGTTTCCAAGATTGTTCTAGAAATGAGTATCTGAATCTTGCACTAGAATCATTAAAATTTAAGCTTGATTTTTCTTTAACTATTTTACTTGAAATAAGTTAATTTGTATTGGAAACAGGGTCAAATGTTTCTTCTGCATATACAGATTTTTAAAAGTTGTTTTATAAGAAAAATAAACTTTTAAAAAAAAGGTACCCCTTGGAGTTTTTGACCACTAGTAGTGCTATGGAGGAAAGTGTTTATGATTGGGTCGCCGTTTTGTTCACATCCTGAGTTCGTGCCATTCTGCTGATCGACAACTGGTGACTTTAAGACGACAACAGAGGCAGTCAACTAGGAGAATGCTCACAAGCGAACGCCGATGTAAACAATGCAGGATTTGAAATAATGAAAAACTTTGTGTCTTGAGGAAGCAAGTGATTTCGACACATTTGTGAGACCACAAGGAAACACACAGTTTAATTTAGAGACATGTGAGTCATTTGACTTCACTTTCTTTTAGTAAGAGCACAAGTACAATAACAGAATCAGGCTATGGCAATTATAGGTTTTAATCTTACTTGCATTATTAGTCGCCTTATAATTATATTTTTGATGTGCATGTAAATGTGACTATCGTGACTGCTCTGCTTGTCCTCACCCTCCCCTGTAGGAGGTCGGCCATGGCAACTGGGATCAAAGGGTCATTTGCACATCAGGATGTAGTACCACTTCAAAGCTCATGCTGATTCACAAAGGCATCTTTGTGCTGAACACATGGTGCAGCTAATGTAGAATCCCATTCTGCGCTGCTGTGGACTTATGGCACATTACAATAATAAAACCATGCCACACATGACGAACACAGTGCAGGCAAGGACACCGAGACAGGCTGATGCACAGGTGTCATCCAACCTTTGAAACAGACCTGGCTGACAAAGTTGGCTGGGAGACATGTCCAGGAAAAAAAACAAAAAAAACAAAAAACCCTTTCATCTGTCTAATTCATCTGTTGCAATCGAACCCAGCTTGGTTTAATGAGCACTCATTATTGGGAGAAGGAGCCAGGTAAATCTCAACCACCATAAAACCTTTATCCAGCCACGTACATCAAGAGACTCATTTTCTTGAGCTTTGGGTTTTTCTCAGTTCGCAAATCTCAGAATAAAACCCTCCCTCCCCTCTAGAAATTTGGTTCTTCTTAGAAACTCTTGATTTTTTCTCTCCCTTTATCTTTATGGTCAGCGATTTAATCTATCAGAGTAACAACAGCAGATTGTATAGAAACCAGTGCAAACATCTAATTTAAGTTTCAATCAGTGTCCCTGGTTTTTGACCTCCAGGTCCTGCAGCTTTAAAGCCCTGAGAGCAGCTTTGTTAGCGGCACCTCTTGCTCTCCCAGCAGCGTGTCCCTCTTGAGGCTGGTCCCTTTGTTCACCACCTTGAACTTCACCGACAGGTTCTTCACCTGAACTGAGCTTATTGAGTCAAAGAAGAAATCCTCGTTGAAGACCGGGTTGCGGCTGTTCTTGATGATGTTGCTCCTTTGCTTCTGCAGCTTGCCTGGGTTCAGGTAGACGGACACGCAGCAGTTGATGCTCTTGATGTCAAAGTGCTTGTCGTAAAGACTCTCTGCTGCCAGGATGCGGATCAGCAGGCGGGAGGTGCTGGAGTCGTAGTTGGCGCTGATCCTCACTGTACCGCCTTTGTGCAGGTTGATGGTGTGCTCTCGATGGAGAGCGTGGTCGGACGCTCCAGCCACACTGTGGAATGAGGGGATGTGGAGGCGTCGCTGGATGTTGGGGCTGGGCTCGGCCGAGCTGCACTCGTCTGTGGAGAGGGAGCTGTGTCGAGCGAACGTCCGCTTCGCTTTCACGACCTTAGCCTGCGTCTCATGGGTGAAGATCTTGAGTAGAGATGCGGAGCGGGAGAGCAGCGGAGAGCTGAAGGGGGAGGACTCAGCTGAGGAGCAGGTGTCACTTTCCCCACCGCTGAAGTATCGATAAGGATTCATGTGAGAGGTGTTGAAGTCAGCTGGATTCAGATGGTTTCCTGCTTCGCTGCCCTTCCCCGCAGGTTTCCTCTGGGCGTTCGGAGGGGTGATGGGACTGGTAAGTTCACAGTGGAACAGCGACTCTTTACGGCGAGTGTGGGGGCTTTCCTTCAAGGTTGCAAAGCCATAAGATGTCTGAGTTTTGGGAACATAAGGCAGGGACATAGCTGTCTGCGACTGGGGGTCTGCATTGGTGTCTCCAGCCACAACATCGTCAGCACTCTCTATCTGTATGATGTGGCGATTTGCCGCTCTCAGCAAGCTCTTGGTGTCTCCTGCAATCTTGGCCACCAGACGTGGACTCCTTGGGCTGCTGATCTTCTTCCCACTGCCGATAGTCTGCTCTGACGCGGATGGCTGCAGCCCCTCTTTGGGCCTCACATTAGGAAACTCAGGCTCTGGGGGGGAGCTGACCAGCTTCGGCGGAATGAAAAAGTCTGGGATCTTGTCGGGGGTGAGGACGTTGCTGTAGGCCGGGGCGACGCCTTTCTTCTCTCCGTTCTCTCCCTGTCGCAGCACACCGGTCTCCACCGACCCACGGATCTTATCCAGAACCCACATGGTCCCACCAGACAGTGGGATGTGTGGGTGTGTGGACTAAGTGCAGTCAGGTGTGTCTGCAATTAATAACACATGGGGGGGGGGCAGAGGGATAAAAATAGCACGGGGGTGTTGTAGGTCTGATGAGCAAACACAGTGTACGATTAAACCCCAAGCATTTAAAGGCTTAAGACTGAATAAACAAGAAATATTACACTTACAGCATCTGAGCTTAACTCATGCAGCTATTGACTACAGATGCCATGAACAAGATATAAACTGCAGCCTCAAACCGGCTTTTGGGAAGAAGTAGAGTTAATTTACTAGGCTCATTACATTTTAGGGAACTAACAGGTGACAAAATGCAGCAATGTGAGGTCGTTGAACTGACAAACGATACAAAATCAACCAGAATTCAACTACATTACGTTTACAACAAAGGAGACGGAGTCATAATGTTCTTCAGACTGCAGAGAGGCTTCACTGACTGGTAGTGTAACGACAGTCAATGTGGGAATAGATTAAAAACGACGAAGGGGGTTTCTTTACTATTCGCTTTTGATTCTTCGTGTTTAAAAAAAAAAAAAGGACTAAATTTAAAGTCGCATTCTTTATTTTACTATTAATCGACATTGCATTAAGTTGCTATTAATGCCTACTACATCCTCTCTGGATAAAACTGAGAACTGTTTTTGTGCATTTTATTCTTTCAAACTAAGAATATTGCGATTTCATTCTTGCTCTCAGTTTCACTAAATACACTTTGTTAAATATAGGGCCCCAAATAAATAGATAAATAATTTTACAGTTGATTTTTTTCCCCCCTTTTGTCAAGTCAGATAACAGTAATGTCCCTAAGGTTATTCCTCTGACCACAGATGATCTTTCCGCTTCTTCAGAACATATGTGGACGTGTGAGCTTTGAGCGAAAACGCTGAAGGGAAATATTCCCTAAAAGTTACGAACTAAAATTCAGTTCGGCAGGTCGCCGGAAGGCTCCCCCTCTTTAGCCTCTTTTCCAAAACCCTCTAACATTTACTGTCGCCTCGAAATCGGGCACAACTCACTGCTACAGCCTACACGAATTCAGAAATAACCTACTTACAGCGGTATGGAAAACGGCCCCACTGCTCTTTCTGCACTTGCTCCGTCGGTTAGCGCGCGTTCTGCCCTCGGCCACAGCTCGTGCGCGGTCTCAGCTCCGCAGCTCCTGCAAAGCGCTTTATAGACGGCACGCGGCTGCGGCGGACCAATAAGATCAAACTGCGCGTGTCCGCGTTTCCCCATCAGACCCAGTTAGAAGCCCACTGGTTATTTGTAAGGGGAAGATGAATCTTACAGGTGGCTTTGCCGGGTCTACCCCCGAACAGTCAGTGCTGGAGAAATCTGGTGTTTCATTGGATTGGTTTTGCTGTTTCCATCACAGCTGCGTGTGTTTTTTTTTTGTTTGTTTGTTTGTTTGTTTGTTTTGAATTGTTTTTACTCTGTTGCATCTCAGTCCTTCAGCCTAACGTTTTCTTCAGTCCAAACTTTCAACCAAGGGTATGAACATCATTAATATCAGAGAGAGACGTGACACTCGAGCTCATTCAGAGGGCCAGACTTGTTTGCCCCCCCCACCCACTAGCACACAGCACGAAGCCTGTGTTTGTCAGTAAACCATTACATCCAATAAGACTGTGCCTATTTAACCAGGAAAAGCACATGCAGCTGAGCAGACAATGCAGGGTGGAGAACATGCACCTGTGTGCTGTTTGGTCTAATTCAGTTTACAGCGCCCCCCCCCCCCTCTTTTTTGTCTGTCTTCGGGTTTAAACCGACCCTGGAAACTTTGCTATGGCAACAAATACATTTGTCTGGCTAAAATAGGAAGGGCCCCACTGACTTCATTGATCTGCAGGACAAAAAACGCACAGTTTGTTTGTCCGGATCGCTTGGTTTTTGAGTCAAGTGCTGTGTGACGGCCACCGCTTTATCATACATCAGTTGCAGAGAGCCAGTTTCAGCGCTGCATTGACTGGACGGGGAGGAATTTAGAAATGTACAGATTTCAGCTACTGTGAGAGGCAATACCTGGTGACAGCGAGGCACAGCAGCAGCAACAACAGCTTGGCAAACAGCAGATTAACAAAACATTTAACGTGAAAAGCCCTGGAATAGGTGTCAGCTATGCCTGTCTCCGCTTCTTTCAGATGGAAAATGAGATGAGCTTGATTGTTCCAGATGGAGTCACCCTTCTTGTCACAGCTAATTGGGAGCTCACAGAGCAAAACAAACACCGCTTTATAGTAAATGAGCTGTTGGATTTAACCTCCATTTAAATTTCAGCCTCTTCTGAAAACTCTGAAAACTTACTGTATCAAATCTTAAGCATTTCTTCATATAATTAAATATTTGTGACTATATGAGCAACAATCAAAGATGAAGTTAGGGGAAGAAAAAAAACAAGATTAAAGGGTCCACAGCCATGCTAGCATGCAAACATGCTCACAGAGGAACCACGAATGTCTCTACAAAATTTCATTGGGATCCATCAAATAGTTTCGGCATATTTCAGTCTGGACCAAAGTGATGGACCAACCAACGTTGCCATCTCTGTGGCTAAAAATCCATATAGGAGTTGAGCATCCCAAAACTCAGCTAACCTGCTCCATTAGGACTGTGGGTGTCATCTGATGAGAAGCAAGTGACTCTGACCTGGCAAAATAATCAGGCAGCCCCACAACTATCATTAGATTCAGATTAAGATATTTCTAAATCCTGATTGATGCAGAGAAGTATGTGACATTCCAGCTGAGGCGATCCCCACTTCAAACCAATTCAAAAACCAAGGACAAACCAACACAAATACAGAAGCTTTAAGTGGAGATAAAGAAAGCTTTTCCGATTTCATGTAGAAAATTGTGTTTGTGGAGGATCCCGTACCAAACTACGATTATATTGCGATGTTTCCAGGGCCTGAACAGCTCAGTCACAGAAAGGGTCAACCAAACGTATCTATGATACGTGCCCTCAGATACATAAAGCATACTGTCTGTTGCAGTGGGGATTTATATTTGTATAACATTAATCTTGACATTCAACAAAGGTACACAAGTATGTAACATTCACCAATCCACATGCAAGCGTATCCACGTCTGTTTACACATGCGCGTGAGCAAATATGCACACACAGGAAAATCCGGATCCACAGAGAAGGAGCGACTTGCTGCATTACATTCTTCACCAGGTGGTGAAAGTGAACCCGGATGTTACGGTTCAACCTGTAGCGACCAAGAGCCACGAGGAAAGCCTCAGCATGGAATTTAAACCACGTCAGCTATTTGTGCTCTGAGTGGACATAATTACACACCATGCCTTCAGAGCTGCTCCCAGGTCCTCCCAGAGGTCACTGTCTGGTGTAATCAACCCGTCAAAAGAGCCACTTTCCATACAGATTGCAGAGGAACATTTGGATGCTCCCTCCAAGCAGAATTGATTAATTTCTGGTGTAAATTCTCTGCACCAGTGCTTTAAAATCTTGTTTATGTTATGCTCCGTTGCCCCCACCAAGCTACATGGAAAAATTTACTTAAAAAGTAGTCACAGAAGAAGATGCTGAAAAGAAATTAGAGCCAGTGAATGTTTGAGCATTCTTGCTCAAAAAATTACTTGAATGAATAAGTGGCTTTCAAAACTATTGATTATTGGTTTGTCCGTTAACTAATCGATTTATCAACTAATCAATTCAACACTACAGATTACAGCAGAGCTTTCAATTCTATTACAGGATAAACAATTGGAGAGGCTGCCTTATAAATCCTACATAAATGGGAAAAAAATGAAAGTTTATTAAAATAGAAACAATATCTCCTGGCAAATATTTGAATGTCATACCACTCGGAGAACAACTCCAGGTTCAAACTGTTAACAACTTCTTTTACAAAATAATGAGATCAATACACAAGCGTCTGGGATCTTCAGCGTGGAGACGAGGACAGGCTACAGCCTGAGAAAAGGTTAATGTGTCTGTTGTGCTCTCATTAAGGGGCCGGACCCTACATCTCTGTCTGCCCGAAAATGTGTGAGGAACACTGGAGCTCTTACAAAGCGAAAAGTACAGAGGCAAACTTTGTCATTAAATAACAAAAATAGATCTGATTCGCGGTACTGTCCTTGCTTGCTCTCTCCTGTCACCTGGATAGACAGATTACAGTGATGCCTGTGTGCAGGCAATTATATGTGAAAAAAGCAGCTGAAGGAGTCAATTCAGAGACTGCTTCAATGCTGTGGCGCGACATCTTCCCTGCTGACGTCCGACTGGCTTCCTGGAAGGACAGGAAGGAAGAGCCTGTACGCTGAGAGAGGCTGAGGCGGAGGCGGAGGAGGAGGCTGAGGCGGAGGCGGGAGGCGGAGGCTGAGGCTGAGGCTGAGGCTGAGGCTGAGGCGGAGGCGGAGGCGGAGGCTGAGGCTGAGGCTGAGGCTGAGGCGGAGGCGGAGGCGGAGGCTGAGGCGGAGGCGGAGGCTGAGGCGGAGGCGGAGGCTGAAGCTGAGGCGGAGGCTGAGGCTGTCAGACTGAACAGGAGCTACACAAAAGCTCTGCAGGAGGTGGAGTGAACCTCCAGGTTTGCTCACCTGTTCCTTTTATGCTGTGTGCGTGTGTGTGTGTGTGTGTGTCTGCAACGACTCTTAGGACATACGGTCAGTCATGATGGTCAAGCAAGAAAAAAAAAAAAGGAAGAGGCCTGAGATGTCTTAGGATCCATTTTTACCCCACTGCCTCTTATTGTTGTCATTCATCTTTTCCTCCTTCCTGCCAACCCGCTGTCACCGTCACCACAACTTCTGTTGCCTTGGAGATATCTCATATCCTGACATATGGATCAATCCCCCCTCACTCCCCCCTCAATAACCAACTCTCTGTTCCCCTCCTCTCATTTTGCATTTGCTCTCCGGTCTGTTACAGTTCACTTGGTTCGTTCATTCCTCTGGCCGTGCAGCTATCCACAGGTTACTGATGGCTCTGACTCACTTGGCTTCTAGTCACTGGGATCCAGGACGAGATCAATGCCAAACTACCAGCTGGAGTAGGGGGGACGGAGTAACACATGTGACTCACTGTCACTGTGTGAAACCGCCAGGAGAGGAGCCACAGCATCTGGCTCTGATCCCGCAGTCGGGTTTATTACCTGTAGTTCAAGCAGAGTGTTTTCCTTTTCCGGGCAAAAAACACAGTGCGAAGTAGGAAAGAATCCAAATGGGGAGGGAAGCAATTCTGAAAATGCCAGGACAATTTGAGCGTCTTGCTTTTTCTGGTCAGCTGAACTGGCATTTGGATTGGACGCACGCAGGGCAAAAGGTCAGACCTGTCGCCATGGGAAACAAATTTGATGGACTCTGCAGCAAAGACGGTATATCTCTGTGGGGTGGGTTGGGGGAGGGGGGGGTCTTAGGAGGGTGTGGGGAAAAGGATGCAGGAAAAAACATTGATCGGAGAAAAGAGAGATTTCACTCAGAGCTGGCCCTGAAGTACCGACACACAGCATACTGATCTGCATTTTTGTCCGGTGAAATTCCTTTACGGTGTCTCACAGATTGATGGTTTTCATTTTCAAGCTCCAGATTTACAGGCAGCTGTGGTTGGCTCAACTTTACCAGGAAGAACATGGAGATAATAAACCAATTGATGTGCAGTAGCAGCATATAATTGGACACGGCGTGGGAGTAATACCGACAGTCTACTTACAGAGTCGCAGTTTGTGATGAGAAAAGTGGAAATGACCGGAAGGTACTTTGGCACTTTGATATGAAAAGGTGAAATATATATAACCCATATTACTCTCTTATTTCTGTATATATAAGGGAATGGCAGCGCCCCCGACTGGAGAGTAAAGGCAGGGAACATTGCAGGCTTGAGCTTGTGGTGTTGATTGTAATTTTACAGAAGGTTGAACTGAGAGAACAAAAGAAACACAAACTTTAATAGTCTGGCATATTGAAAAAAAAATCTACAAAATACAAAAGTACAAAATTATACTCATGTCAGTGACTGTTTTGACTCCTACATTTTACAAAATCTTTGCGGTGACTCAGGCTGAAAGCTCCATTGTAACTACAGACAAGCTGTTGCTGCCCCCTAGAGGCATGAATCGGCCACGAACGAAATTCTGTGAAGAAAAGCGTGTAGTTTGGTGCAAGTGCTCGCAGGAGGAGAGTATCAGGAAACCCTTCAAGTCTCCACCACACTGACTGTAAGAGTGACTGCAGGGTACGGATCCCATCACCCGCACTCCTCACACAGTTTGAGCACAGCAAAACAGAACAGAAAACCAATACAGGCTAGTGCGTTTAAAGGTTCCTAAAGCTGCTTCTGAATGTGGGACTGTTAGTGCAAACAATTGCCCCTTAGGAAGTGAGGATAAACTGAAAAGTGGTGGAGATAATTAGAGACCAAAAAGAGTTCTGTAATTCACCAGCTGTCTTGTAAAATAAAAGATTTTACCTATTTGAGCTGAGGGAAAAAAAAACATTAAAAAAAAAGCCCTCCCCTGAGAGCACTTAATATGAGCTCATTTGTCTCTAATGAGAAAAACTTGCTGCACCCTGGTGTTTGTGCATTTATTCAAGCGAGAACAAACACCATCTTACCTCAGTGTTTTTGCTGGATCACATGCAGTCCTTAAGGCATCTGTAAGGAAAGACACAGTGACAGGAACCGTTACTGCTTTCTTGAAAAATGGGTGTGTTGTCCAATAAGCTGGAACTAAAAAAAAAAAAAAAAAAAAATACAACCATCTTCCTATCTGCAAGTGCAACAAAACATCCTTCTCTGTCTCGAATAAAGCTGCATGGAAATGTTTTCACTCAGACAGGAACTTTGGAACTTTAGCATCAACAATAAATTTAAAGTTTGCTTATCATTATGTATTATTTCCTTCTATGCCCCTTGTGTTTCTGATTAGTTTCTAAGAAGAAAAGAAGCAGCAGAAAACTTCACATGCAAGAAGTGAAGTGAAACTGTAGACGGGCAGATGGGACGCAGGTACACCTGGAAAGGTGTAAGAGGCGTGCGAAATTCTCCACAGCATCGGGCGCTACAGGATGAAGTGTTTAATAAGTTTCCTCACCAGTGTGGTTTGTGATTTGCTGTTATGGTGTCAACTCCTGTTTTCTTACTTTTTTTTTTTTTTTTTTTAATCATTATTAATTTAGTTTAATCTTTTATGGTTATTACATAGCTGGAGTGCTGAAACTTTGATTTGTTCTAGACTGTCTGAGGCTCACTAGAGCTGCTAAAAAAAATTAGTTGTGCCTTTTATTAAACCCTCCCCAACGGTCTCCCCCACATCTTCCCACACTGATCCTCTGGAACTGTTTTCAAAGGCTGAATAGTAGCACTACTGGTGGTAAGTAAACTGATTGGAAAATCAGTCGAGTGCCCCTTTAACCTGCCCACCCACAGCATGTGGACTATCATACCACAGAAAAGCAGCGAGAAGGGCTGCAACTAAAGATTATTCTCTTGGTTATTTTTGCAACTCATCCATTAATGGTTTGGTCTGTTAAAATGTTGCAAAAAATAATCAAAAATGCCCATCACATGTTCCCAGAGTCCAAAACACACAGATTCAGTTTACGATGATAGAAAACACTGAAGAGGATCGACTAATTGATGGTCTCAGCACTAGTTTGAAGGCTTTTAAATGTTCACATTTTAGCCCCTTTACCATCAATCTGCTTTGCATAGTCCAGCTGCATGTACAGGAATGCATTACAGCGCACATTATTTTCGATCTTTTTCACTACGTCAGAAAGGAAGTGGCACAGAGAAATATCTTGCATTTCTTTAATGCAAAGCTGGGCTAAATTAACAGCAGACCTCGCAAATCAAACAGAAATGTCTTACCATGGTTTCTTCCAAGACTTCAGGTTACCAAAAGTGAAGAAGGGAACAGGAGACAAGGAAAAAGAAACCATGGCCTTTTAGAAAGGGCATTTCTTAAATTCCCACTTTTAACAGATAATACATGGAAAGCATCAGAAAATCCTTTAAAGTCTCCACCACCCTCTAAAGCCTTGCAAGGGTGACTTCTGGCTATGCATCTCATCATGCACTTTCCTCACACTTTAGCTCCACTAAAAGGTTTAAAAAAGAAACCATCAACTGAAAGTGAAAAGGAAGGACATGAGTCTTACCTCTCAGAGATAGCCTTGAGTTTGACTCAAATTTCATTCACTCACACCATTTCAGTGTCTATAAGAGAACACAGAAAAGGGAGAAACCAGTGAGACCTTTTAAATCTCTCAAACAGAGCCACTTAAGCCCCCCTTAATAAAAATAAGTCAACATCTAATAAAGATCTTTATTTCAGATTTTAAATAGATTTACAAACCATAAGAAAAAAAGAAAATATAAACAAGAAAAAAAAAAAACAAAGAAAAAAAAAAAAAACATCAAGTGATCGTCAAAATATCCACATGTGCATATCAAGGGATTGTAAACAGTCCTTTGAAGCCAAAAAGTGAGACTCCCCAGGGTCAGGTTCACTCAGCTGGAAAAGGATTTGTTTGTTTGTTGGTTGTTTTTTTTTTTGTTTTGTTTTTTTCCTGAGGTTCTTGTTGTTTTCTGTAATTGACTGCTGGGTTTTTCCCTCAGTGATGCTGCCACCAATCAGAGCTCAGAGAACTGGGGGAAGGAGGGTGAGTGGGGACTAAGAGACAATAAAAATAACAGTGGTTTGACAAAAAAAAGAAAAAAAAGAAATCCCATTCACCCTAAAACAACAAAACCGAGGGGGGGAGAATCATTCATAGGCTGTGTAACGGACATCAGTCAATTATTGAGTGTTGATAACTAATTTCTGAGCATTCAGGGCTGAGAAAGGCTGGAAATGAACTACTGTATGGTGTGCTGTGTCAATTTGGTTCTGTACAACTTTTCTGTTGTTTGATTTTTCATGTAATCGATTGATACATTTATTCGCTCTTCCATGAACAATCCTGGGTTTTTAAACAATCAGGTCAATATTCTTAGCACTTACATATAAGACAGAAAACATTGCAGCTCACACCACAATTTGGAAATAATAAGATTACATCAAAAAACTGTAAAAGAAGCCCAAAATAAACAGTTAACCTTCAGCCCATTCACAATGCAACAGTTTTAGATAAAATTGAGAACCTTTGTCCCTGGACACAATCCCGACCCTTATAGCAGATCTAAAACCACAAACACTTCATTAACAGCATGCTAGTGAAGAACCACATTCTCCCGTTCATGCTCAAAGATCAACCCTATCCCCAGGCCTTCCCATTTCTGCACTTCTCGGCAAGTTATATAAACGATCAGCGACTATTCTCTCTCTCTCTCACACACGCACACACACACACACACACACACACACACACACACACACACACACACACACAACGGAAACATGGTTACAGCGATGTTGAGAATTTCATTTGAAATACTGCTGGATGGTGGTAATGTGTCTTTGAGTGTGCAACAGAGCACTTCTGGCAGTTACAAAGAGGGGCTCGGACAGTGCAGACAGAAAAACAAAACCCTATCAGGTCAGTTTCATTCTTCTGAATCACTCGCACTGCTACCGATCTCGTCTCAGGTAACAGGGGTCATTGATTCAGGTGAGTCAAGATGGCTGTGGCCCAGTTGAACATTTCAAAGCAAAAAAAACAAAAAAAAACAGAAAAAACACTGCCTATACACCCAGCCACCACTAGGGGTATGTGCTCTGTGAAGGCTAGTGTACAATTTCATTCGTTTTCTTCTGCTCTGGAGACTTGTGCTACTCTGGTTTAGATTAACAAACCACTGACAAACACGAACACAGATACAACTACAACTGTCCATCTCTAACCAAGGATTCGTCAGTCCAAAGTCCTAACAGGTATGTAGCTGGCTTGTAAAACTCAAGCTGAAGTTCAGGTCAGACATTTGAAAGGCTCAGCTTCACTGCCACATTCAAAGCACTGCATAATAATTGAGTTCAAACACTGACTGCATAGGTTTTTTTTTTTGTTTTTTTTTTAAAAATACAGTACATTGGATTTCATGTGCAGCAGCAGGCTCAGCTAGCTGTTTGTTAATGCATCCAGGCCCCTAGTAGCACGTGCTTGTGTGATGAAGGCTGTGTGGCAGTCGGTAGAGGACATGTGTGGGATCCTGATCTACATTCCACTCTTTAGTTCAGCTGTTGGATCTTACCTTTCTTACTCACACCCCGGACAAGTCTGACAGGTGCTGCTATAAATAACTTGTTCCATCATCAGGAGGGCACTGTGTGCACAGTTATCCCCACCTGAGACCTTGTGATATCTCCCTCTGCCACCTTTGTTTGTCTGGCTGCTAGGGGTTTTTGCTTTGACCAGTCTGTCCCACGAGTCATTCAGACCTGTGGTATCAGTGAGCGAGGGAAGGCACAAGGGAGTGTGAATGGCTTCCCTGTTTGGAGCAGCACAAGCCCTGGGGCTCTAAAAATGTCAGAGGTGAAGCATGGCAGGGCTTCAAACAGCCTGGTAACTGGAGGTCACACACATGGCTCAGAGGCGGACGTAACTCAGATTTTGAACACTCACGGGCACGCGCGCACACACACACACACACACACACACACACACACACACACACACACACACACACACACACACACACACACACACACACACACACACACACACACTATAATTTTTCTAAATTAGCTTCCTTTGTAAATGCTCTCTGCTTGTTTACTCTGATCTGATCTGACCTGTGACATTATATTCCTCCCTGCTGCTGATGATGTCAAGAAAAGGCGTGACCATTAAAAAAAAAAAAAAAAAAAAACACAACATAGCTTTGTTTCTCTCAATGCCAGAGGAAGAAATAGGTCTAGGAGCTAAAAAACACTTTTGTGGGAAATTAAACCAGTTACCAGTGCAGACAAGCAGATGCACATGAGGAAGTACTGTTACTGTAAGTTTTCCTGCTGTGTGTGTATCATGTGTGCAACCTCTACTCAGACAAAAAAATGAAAGAATGAAAGAAAACATGTAAGAAACCAACAAAAACAACTCTGTAGCTTTCTTTTCTTCGATGCATCAGGTTTTAGTGTGCATACTGTGACTGCACATGTGACAGACGGTTGGACAGGGGGGGCCTGTGCTAAGTGAGGATGATGAGGGGATGAGGGGAGGAAGAAGTGGGGCAGGGAATTAAAATTTAGTCCATGACAGAAGAGGGAAGTGTGTGGGGGGTGTGGGGTGGGGCAGGGACTGGTCAGGGTCGGGGGTATGGTGGGACATCATGGGGGAGGCGAGGTCAGGAGTCCTCGGTGCCCGAGTCGTCCTCGTCATAGCAACAGTCCTCGTTGTCGTCCTCATCATCGTCCTCCAGCTCTTCGTCATCGTAGTAGTCATCGTATAAGAGGTTGGAGCCGTCGTCTGTGGGCGGGACCTGGGTGCGTACACAGTACTCGTCCAATGTGACGGGAACCTTGACGCCGTCCCGCTCTGCGTCAGCTTTGGTAGCCAGCACTTGCTTCCTGTGAGAAGGAAAAATAGAAGAGAGAAAAAAAAAAGTCAGATGAGGCCACATGGAGCTTCGTTGCTGGTACTCTCTGTACCTGCTACACTGAAAAACTCCCTGAAGTGTGAAGAGAAGAGTGCTGCGTGTCCTCTAAGCACCTGATAATCTCGATGTATTCTCTGTCCTTGCCCTTGCTGTCCCTCCACTTGCGGTACATGACGGATGCGTCCACGTTGGCCGGCGAGAAAGTGTTGGGCTCGTTCAGCAGAGAGATCACGCTGAGCAGGATGGTCCTGAGAGGAGATGTCAACAGACGAGTGAAAGTTGAGAGACAGATTAAAAGAGAGGAAAGTGATACGTTGGGAGGAAAAGGGAAACATAGGAAGAGGGGGGTAGGGAGTGTTACAGTGCACCTTGTCCCTAAAACTGTTTTCATACTTATGATCCCCCACCAGCTCACTCAACTCCTTTTCTCTTTCCTTGGACCAAAACGTAGGACTATTTTTGTTTATGTTGTTGTTTTGATCATCAGCTCGGTGGCTACAAGGGACCTATTATTGTGGTATACACCATTATTCAACTGTGAGAGTTTGTGCAAACATAATGCATAAAAGGAAAAAGCTAAGGAGAGAGAGGGAGAACGGGAGAGCTACAGGGGTTGAATGAAAGTGGTTCAAGTAAATATCTGAAATAAAGGGGAATGAATTATACATCATGTTTGGTTGTGTGCTGCATTGACACTGCAGCAGGTTTGTTGGCAGTTCAGGGAAGATCTCAGATAACTGTCTAGCTTTATGTGACGTCGATGAACAGGAGAGCCAAAACCTGCAGATTATTAGCTTATTAGCAAAGTTGTGTCACAAAGCTTTGTCACAAATTAGTCAGTCCAAATCAATCATAGTAGTACTTTTACTGACCATGATCTGGAAGTTTGTCTCTCTTCAAAGGCTTTAATTTTACGGGTGAGCTGTACACATCCACAAGAAAGGCATTTTAAAACAGCTGGTGCTATCAGCTACATTAGCACACAAACCCAGAAGAATGGAAACTATGGAAAATTTCAAGTCTTTGCAAGTCTTTGACTGTCATACCACAACCAGATGATTCCAGGCAAATCATGGTTGCCTCGTAGGCAGGAAAAACGCATCAATCAAAATCCTGCTAGGAATGTAGGAAAGAAGTCTAAAAACTTATGGTAAGATATGAAAAATGCTTGAAAGTCCAGTCCGGACCATATTAAAAGGACTATATCTCCCACACAGTTCTATATTGATATAAACCTACTCAAATTAAACCTGAGACTTGGCACTATAACGTATTTCGACGTATTTCAAGTTGAAATTGCTGAAGCACAGAGCCTGATGAACAAAAAACGTGTAACTGTCCAAATAATAACAAAAGAACCTAGGATGGGACACATTATATTGTATTATATTATGGTGTGTACCTGACGTTTTGTGTGGGGTTCCACCTCTCTGACGGCAGCTCACCACTCTGTGGGTCGTCCACTGGTGGGTGCAGGATAGAGATACAAACATCTCCATTCTAGAGAACCAACACAAAAATGTTGAGGTAATATTTTATTTACTACTTAGATACAGTTTCAGATTAAAGTATTAGGATTGGATACTCTTCTACACAGTCTGTCCTAAATTCCTTAACATTTATAAGCCCTTCTAAAAAATTAAATCAGAGCTTTTATCTGGAATCACATGACAAGGATCTAGTGTTTCTAGATCCCTACTTATATAAGCAGTAGCTCATGGGTCTATTAACAAAGGCTATGGGAAGCTACTGCAAGTTTTAACCAGCATTTACATTGGTCAGAGTTACCTCATAAATGTTGGGGTGCCACATTTTGGTGAGGAAGCGGAAAGCAGGTGGAGAGTACGGGTAGTCGACAGGGAACTTGATCCGAGCCTGAGGGTGAAAGAAGACACATAATAGCAATGTGAGAGGCGGGAGGTTTATCTCCACTTCTCCCGTGCCAGCAGACAAGTCATGACTACTTCCCTCTAAACTGCTTACCGTTTGGGAGAACCATTTCCACTGATTAGGCCAACAGAAACATGCTGGCTCAAAATGTACTAGGAAAGTAAAGGGCGATTCCTATAACCATAATTAGGCTGCTGCATATAATTTTAGCACACTAGTGGTGTTGTTTACTTTAAGAAAACCTGCAGTGTGTATTAGATCTATCCTGCTGGTAGACAGTGTCCCAGGGTTAACTGAATTCAAGTCTTTACAATGCTGCAGAAGCAACAAACGCACACGCACACACACACGGGCACACACACACACACACACAGGGGCAGATGCTGGGGAGAGAGAGGGCTACATTCTGACAGTTTTTCTTTAGAGAGACCTTTGTTTTACGGCTCTGGTGTCAACAAGCAGCGGCTAAATGAACATCTCCACAATCATGCTGATCAGCTTCAACAGTGCCTGAAAGAAACCTATAAATAGTAGCTGTAGAGTTATGGCAAACCCTACTGAGGTAGCTGAGCATGGAGGAACTAATGACAGTGTAATGTAATATGGTGTGGAGAGAGGGAGGGAGGCTCATAGTGCATTCAGCTGCCGAGTGTGGAGCTTAGAGAAACACCAGTGGGTAGGTGGCTGGGTGGGTGTGGGGGGTTGCTGGTATAAAGACATTGTGGGGGTTTGTCATCTCCAGCTGTCACTGCAACCCAAGACAATCCACTACTCACACCCATGTTCTGCTATTATATTCCCTCACACTGAAACCACACCCACACCCACACACACGGTATAAATCACACTACGTGTAGAGGACACCAACTACATTGATTACACACATGTATGTCGCTCACAGCATGAAACTTTCTGCTGACCGCCCTCATCACCCTGTCATATACACAAGCACATACTTGCTCACATTTGCTGATTCGGCATGGTCAGCTGGTCCTCGCCACAGTGAACCGTCGAGTGGGAGGGCGGGGGGCTGCATGGGAGCAGGGAGGTGGTGGAGTGGTGGGAGGAGGAAGGGGGGATTCCACTTGGAATAAAGGGGGTTGTGCTCTTTATAATACTGTAAGCTTTTAGCCCTCTTTGAATGCATTGTAGCATTTAAACCAGGCTGTATGTACCAGAAAAATATTGTATATCAATACTCAGACCAAAAGTGTGATCTGTTAATATTCACTGAATCTGCTGCCGTCCGCCGTCTGTCAGAGCTGTATTTAAGGCTCTGTTGTCTTTAAAGTGTGTGTCAGTATGTTCTGACCTCCTCTGACCTATCCCTGAGATAATGCTGCTTGTCGGGGGGAAAAAAAAAACAAAAAAACAAAACAACCCAAAATCCCAGGGTCTGACTGACCCTGCCAAAAAACTGGCGGGCCTTCAGAGTGCAGTGTTCAAGCCAACATTGTACACATTACAGACTGGCAACAGTGCAACACATAGCAGCCAGCCAGGGCGGGGAGGAGGGCCAGGCTGCAACAGTGAGAGCTTGGTTTGTCTTCCCAAACAATATAATCATCAAGATCATATCTCTCCACTGGCTGAGAATTGAGTGAAGAAAATCTTAGCTTATATATTTGGGAAAACTCACATCATGTCCAACTGACATGTCAAATGTCTGTTCTTATTTACAATGCAATGCCTGTTTTCTGTTGACCACAATAAGAGGAGCTGACAGCTACAACATCTTGCCAGTGAGGATCTTTTAAATAAACCACAGTAGCTCCCATCAGTAGCTATTCAACATTACTTTGAGTAACCATTTGGTTCAATTCAAAAGGGGATGGAAATGGTGCAAAAAAGAACTACAGGGCATTCGGCAGGGCACAAACACTTCCAACGGGCAAAGTGGTTTATGTTTGTTTGTCTTCCAGGTATGAGTTTCCAAAAAAACTGAATAAAAACTCTCCAGTAGCTTGGAATCTGAAAGTCCCAGATCTCTATAGTTCACAAGGATGATATTATTTAAAAAAAAAAAAAAAAAAAGTATATCTTCGAATAAAAAAATGATACCATATCTCACTTTGTAGCCAGTTTCTGGGAGATCTTTGCATTAAAAATTTGCATATAATAGCTTCATTCATCATGATCCTGCGACTCTGAATGTTAACCCCAAGTAAAGCATGAAGGTGGGGATATGCACTACGAAAGCTTGAGCATTGGTCCCTGTAAGAAGGTAAGAGCACGATTTCACAATGCAGCTTACCAAGAGGCTTTTGAACCGTTTTCCTCGTAATACAATATCACAAACTGGAAACTGCAAACACTAACAATGCATACAGTTACCATTTAAGGCTCCATGATACTGTCGAAATATAACTGACAAAGTGATGAACCTAGTGAAGAAGGGAAGTATGCAAGCTGCTTGTGGTTTTAGCAGCACCAACTACAGATCGATTTAAAACCATTGGAAATAGGTGCAGAGCAATTTGTGCCCAAGGTCTGTCCGGGCAAAGGGTGTGTTATAAACCTTTTTGGAGACCATAAAACACTAATAATGGGGTGTAAAACTTCACTGAAACGTAAATCGGAGTGCTGTAATTCTTGACCTGTCCACCGAGTAAGCCTACGCCAAACCCTTGGTGGATGGGGAGAGGGAGGAGAGGATGCATGGATCGTTTGAGAGAAGAGTGGCAGAGCGGGCCTAAACACAGACAGGCTGCTTGGTTGGCTAATTTACTCTGCAGCAGTGAGCAGCTTGTCTCCTGTCTCAACACCGCCAAGCAGACAGAAGCGAAGAAACACAAGGACGAAGAGGAAGGGGAAGAGAATAACGCAGCATAGTCTTAAGAGGCCAAAATCAGCTACTGCTTTTGAGTTTTCAGAAATGATCCTGTCTATATGAGTTCCTGTCCTTATTATATACTCACATTTTAGCATATTCTGTAACACAGCAGTAATGGGTACTGGAATGGGTAGTGGAAATTAGGTATTTGGAAATGAGGTACAGATGCTGTATGTGAAATTGCTTCACATACAGCAGCTCAACCAAGATCTCTGACCATCACAAAGTGCTAGCCTCAGTACATTTGTTACAACGTGCCACCACTGGTTTGCCTGTCATGCCTCATAATTGGATTGAGCACAGAATTAACAGCATCCACGGTCAATAGGTGATTCACCCTGAACAGGTCATTTCAGCAGTGGACATTAAGTGTAGTCAATTTGCAGCCATGCACGCAAAAAAACAAAAACCGACCCACTAAGCAGTTGTTACCGAGAATATAAAATACAAGATCAATTGGCTCTTTCTATGAAACTCTTTCTTGGAATGTGACCTAAAAAAGCTGCCTTGAAACGTTAATGGGAATGAGAGTGAACGCACCCACTCTGTGGAAAATAACAGCATGGCGAAGTAAACCAGGTCAATGCAAAGACCCTGAACAGAAGAAAGAAAAAAAAAAAAAAAATCATTCAATTCTCCCTGTGCACCTCTTTACCTTCTCTACAGACCTTATCCACATCCACACACACACACACACACACACACACACACACACACACACACACACACACACACACACACACACACACACACACACACACACACACACACACACACACACACACACACCAAACTAAATGATGAGGAAAAAGGTCCTTGTGCAGAGCAAATTCCATAGCACATACACAGGTCCCAGAGATTATCATGCTCATATCCAACAGCCCCCAGCCTCATTAACTCAACTCAGGAGGAGGGTGTAGAGGAGAGGAAAAGGATCACAAGCTTTTGGTGTATTACAAACTGGTTCCTAGGTGACTGTAACACATGGAAAATTGAAACAACCGGCCCATATTTGTAGGTATGTTTAAAGTTGTGATTACCACACTGTTGGCTCATACACGAAGGAAAAAAAAAAAACACATGGCCAGGGCTTCAGGGGACGGTTATAACAGTCTTCTGGGGCCTCACGCTCACCTCTGCTCACAGCAGGCTCTCCTTTCAAAGGGGCACCACAGCAAGAAAGGGCTCTGCCTGCTCTTGATCTGGCTCTTTCTGTATTCCCTCTTTTTTCCCTCTACCCTGCTCTCATTTCTCTGTGACACAGCCAGAAGGGGAAACATGACTCCGACAGCCAAGCCCTCTGCAGCCTGGTTGGGTCCTTTTGCCTGTAACCTCCCCTCCACTTCTACTGCAAGGCTAACATAGAGCCTGTACAAATTATGTAGCATGCATCCGAGGAGGAAGGAAAGCAGACACAAACAGAGAGTCAGCTGCTCAACACAACTCCGGTCTGTCAGAGGCTAAAAAAGACAGAGAGGCCCAAGCCAAGTCAGAAGGGCAACACCTCCCTTTTCCATGTTTGCTATGAAAAAGTTAGTCGAATAAACCACTTGACTGAGATACAAAGGGTTTCGTTTTACAGTATGAGTTGCAGAGAGACCATTTAGATCATAATTACATGCAAAAAAAATTATAATTAAAGCTACCAGGTGCTGACACAGCAGCACTTCAAACACAGTCAACCATCCAATTTCACAGGCAACTTCACAGCAGTGCAGTTCAGCCCTGTGTCACTGCACACAGAGCATAGCTTCTGCCGTACGTCACCATGTGAAACTTCTCCATGAAACACAAGCAGATGACTTCACAGTAGTGGATGTAGAGCATCTTTTTTCTGCTGTTGTGGTGCATGAAACAAAATGGAGCAGGAAGAGGTCAAATCTGCCAAATGTGAACTGATAGTCTCAGAAGCAACGTCATATTTCTCAAGTGGAGTTAATGGACCAGCGTAAGTCTTTACGGTCGTTATTGTTGTTTTATGAACCCAATAACCCTGCTCAAAATGGAGAGCACAGAACAACAGTAGATTTGCTGGGTTTTGTGTTTATGTTAATAAAGCATACAGATGTCAATATAAGATTTTCATAAAAAACTATTTTTTAAAGATTATTACCAGGAAACTTAGAGCTAAACAATAACCAAAAAGTGAATTCTCTCATTTTTTCCAGCAAAAGGAAAGAAATTGAGTTTTTTTTTTGTCTGTGTGTAACTGGTGCTTTTGTGTTGTATAAATATGAAACTAGTACTTGACACAGTAAAGAGCAAAACTAAATCAGAGCTTCAAGCCTTGTAATGGAAGTACGTTCATGTACTTTATGCTATGTAAGATAAAACCTATTGGTTGGGCCTGTTGTTGCAGTATGCTGCCTGGGCTCCTTGGAAAGTAAAGTGATCACTTGTGGCTTGTTAATGAGTGACTTGATTTGAACTGGGGTCATACCAACAGTTCTGGATAACATTATTAAAGCAGAAAACTTGCTGCGATCCACCACTGTTCTTCCACTTTGATAATTTAATGCAGATATCGGACCAAACTCCAAGCACTCACAAACTGTGAGACTGCAAATTCCTAAGGAGACTGATTGGGGATCCAAATCACAAACAAGTAGCTCAACAGTGAATAAAGATTCTGACAAGACCCAAACATCCAAAAAACAAGCAATCAGTGTAGCAAGGGACAATGCTTGGCATCATTTTTCCACATGAAATCTTGAATACAGGCAAGTAAGCCGTTGTAGTTCTGGACTGATGTTAACAGTAACTGTGTAACTGTGTTATTTAATAACTTCTCACATCTTTAAATTTTCCTGGGGTCAAGAAAATGTGTGGAGAGAAGACAGATGTTCCAGAGAAAGAAAAAAGTGCAGAGAAAGAGAATCAAGCAGTCACGGACCAGATCTCTATTAGAAAATATGCTGAGCTAGAAAATGACTAACATAGTCTTTATGTTTCGGTCATGATTATATGACATGGTTGGCATACAGCTGAAGCAGACCGTAAAACTACACAGCCTCCTCATTAATTTTAATTGCAGAGTTGCACTGAAAAAAATTAATGGTTATAATCATTATAAAAATTAACATTATATTAGACTAAATAAAGTATTAAGATTATACCTCATAGTTACTGTATCATCTGGACATTCAAACTCAATGCGTACAGTAACAACACACAGTGAGTCACTGTCCTAACACCCCTTCAAGTCTGTACTCTGGGAGTAGGCATCTCAGCTCCTCTGGTTTACAAGACCCAGGATGATGGCTGGCTTCATCATGGTGTGACTTTTTGAGAGCAACACCCCTGTGAAATAAATACTTGACTCAGCCAGGTTTCATGTGACGTCATTACCTGTCCTGTTTCCAATGAAAAGGCAGCTGCAGTGTGCCATAATTTAACTGCTTGTTTGTTGGGCTAACCTGGTCATAACAGTGTTTTTTGTTTTTTCTTTTCTTTTTTGTCTGAATATGGTAAACTGGTTGGACGGAAACCCAGCACAGAACAATGAGTCACAACCATGCAGTGGATTTCACAGTCAGGCTGTGCATTCCTGGTCCGACAAAGGAATCCTGTACACAGCACCCACACAGATACACTGAGCACTGTCCGTGGTAGCCTGGCCGGGGTCCTCTGCCTGTGTTCATAGGCTTGACAAAGACCAGAGGCGAAATGTAAAGGCTTCTCAAGAACTACAATCACAAAGCACTTTATAGCTTAAGTGATACAATATGCTGGATAGTCTGAACGAAGTGGGAGCCATTACTGATACCTTACAGTTTAATTGTTATAGGTAAACAACTGTGGCTAATGCAGGACATAGCATAATGAGCACATGACAAAAAGCTCTTGTAAAGAGACCATGTACAATTTGAGTATGTTGTTATTTTTGTTGGTTACTCTTTCTGCAAATTTAAATCTTTTTTCAGGGCCCGGACCTATATTATCCTTGTCTTTTTCTCAGAAAGACAGGACTATTATAAAAGCTCATTGTCTTTTGTTTGATGTACACTAAAATAACTATCTAGGACAAGTTTGGATCAGAACTACTAGGTGTGTTTTTGTTTTGTTTTTTTTAAAACTTTGCCAGGCAAAGTAATACATCAAAGTGGATTATTGAATGAATAACCACATTAGCATAGGGCTTGAAATTTAGGTGAACAACAATACCCTCAGTATTTTGCAACATTTGAAGTTTATTATCACACACTTATTTAGGTTTGAGACAAATCTACAGTAGAGTGCAACAACAAATGCAAAGCTAATCTATGTGTACCCTGTAGGTGTGTAGCTTACAGTGGGACTTAAAGTGAGTCAGGTTCTTTAGCACCAACCTTTATGGCAAAAACAGTAAAAACTACCAGCAGTTAACTGGTCAAGGGGCAGAGCCCTGGGTGCCATGAAAATAAAAGTAGAGCTGACATTCCTGGCTCTCTAAAAAGATATAACAATTAAACATTACAGTGTTAGAGAAGATTTAAAAATAACAATATAGCCAAGACAACTCAGTTGACTAGTTCATAACTTCACGGAGGCTTTGCATACTGCCAGCCCTGTTTGCCAGTTGCAGAAATACTCACAAACAGGAACAACACGTCTGTGAAACCAAACATTCACTCTCAAGGGAGGAAGTATGGCAGAAAACAAATTAAGTGGCTTCTGACTTTAAGTTAGACACGCCGAGTGGCTACATTTCAAAAGTAAGAGCTGCTTTTGAGTTCATTTGAACATACAAATGAACTCAAAAGCAGTTAATTTGACTGAATTAGTTAGACGATGAGCTTGCCTCATTACAGTAATGTTGAAGCTTGAGGCAGTTGTGCTAACAACCCTTTTGTTTCATGGTAACACAAAAGTGTCAAACGTGATCATGCGTTGACTGTCACTATTTAAGGGACCTCAGTTGACTTGTGTTTTAGAAAAAAATGAGCCATAGGCAAAAAGTTTCAGTGTATATCAGCCTACATCATTAAAGTCTTATAATCCTGATTGAGTGTTGATTTAAAGTTGAACAAAGAGGGGGAGAATGTTTTATCACAGTAAACAAGGAAGAACTGCCAATTAGCCGAGTTAACGTTATTAACCGTTACCTGCCGTTGATGAAGACGGTTACTTAAAAGCTAAGGTTACCCGTTGAGCTGTCCTCTATGACTAAATTACTTAAATGTAGGCTAAATCAACCAGCTAAAGAACAATAGATCGACTGCTAGCTAACATTAGCTACTCACCTTAAAATAACCACCTTCGTAGTGTGTATTTGGAGGTCCGAATATCGCTACTTCCCAGTTGTACATGTCCGACTCGTCCACCAAAGTTATTTTGAACCCTTCGACCGGCTCATCTTGGAGACTTTTCATCTCCAGCATTAGTGCTTTTTGGGAACTGGCTACATGATGTCCATGCTGAGCCATATTCCACAACGATTTGTATAAATATACCAGCAACACCACCGTAGCTGTGATTGCGAAGAAGGACAAAGCTAGCTCGGTACAAACAACAGCTTTCAGTAGAACCACGAAGCCCTGTGGCACAAGAACGCGTTAACGTTAGTTTCCGTTTGTATGGTTCCGAAACAGGATCTAAGAATCGCAACTGTGCTTTATTTGGTCAGAGCTGGTGCGCCTTCCTCTGTTGTGAACAATCCCGGGTAGCCCCAGTTGTTACCAACCATCTAAACCTACTGTTATCAAGTCAGACACCTACAGACCTACTCTACTTCCGGCTACAGGTTTCGAAATTTAGCCCCTATTTATCGGTTTGAACATAAAGTTTCGTTCCGTTGTTAACAGCTTACAACTTCACATAGTATTTATTTTTTGTATTATTGTTGTATACACCCCGATATTATTGACGTATGTTTTTCCTTTTTATCAATTTTGTTTCAAATGAATTGGTGAGCCACTTTCCCGTCGGTTTTCGGGGTATTTACCGTTAGCTAGCTCTAAATCCAATCTTAGCTGAAGATAGACTCAGCTATTAACCCGGTTTCAAAATATATGGGAAACCTAAATGTGTGCTTTTTAATTTTGTTAGCTCAGCTGGCAATCATCTTGGCCTTCTGGCCATTTCGCATAACCTTTGAAGAATATACAGTTAAAGCGTTGAGTCGAGATTTTATTTTGAACGTAAACACAGGAAACTTAATTTTGATCCCGGTTAGCTTGGCGGTGATGCTAACGAAAGCTAGCCCGTCTCCTCTTTCGGGTGGGTTGCTATCATAAGAAAAAGGGGATCGGCTGAGGGACCTTTGCTTTCAAACAAACCAGTTATACATGAAACAACGAAACCCAAACAAGTAGCTTTGTCGGTTGAACTTTACTCATCTCAGCTGCTCGCTGTCAGTCCGTACGGAGGTGTCGATTACTTTTGCTGTCAGGCAAGGCTTTCTGGGAATTGATGTTCAAAGCAAGTCATCTACATTTGCTGTGTTAGTCAATTGTTACGTGTCAGTGTACCATTAACATCTTCTATGTAAATAATAATAATAATACAACTGGAATTATGTAACAACACACCTCCTCCACATACATCATTCTGTTACCCATTTGTTGTCCCTTTAGTCATATACACTGAAAAGATATTAAACATTTTGGCATAGGTGGGTGTTTATTCACTGTAACACACACAAAAAGACTACAGCACCTTCTTACAGCCTTTATTTTTAATTTGGGTGGACTTTCTTTAAAGGGAAGTTTGATAATTTACGTTGCCCCCTTTAAAACATATAACAGTATACAGCTGGAGAATTGAGTATGGAGAAATAAAAAGACAGGACCTTCAAAAATCAGTCATATAGGAGCATATTTCAATTTTACAAGCCAAACTTGGTAAAATAACTCACTACAACTGAACCAACAGAGAATTAAGACAGAGTGGGCTGCTTCTCAGTACACTGCTTCATGGGACCCGCTCTATTCAACTTATTATTCGGAGCCCCATGCCCTGTGTGTCATGACAGCAAGTAGCACCCCCTTCCTTCCCCTTGTGTTTAATAATTTAAAACATTCAACAATATCACTTTTTTAAAATTGTCTGATCTTAGAATAGATAAAAACACACCATCAAAAACAGAGAATGGCCAAGTAAACTTTATATGTTAAAAAAAAAAAAAAAAAAAAAAAGACTATAAAGAAAAAGGACAAGATGGAATGACAGGTTTTTGTTCGTGTAAGCACGTCCATGGAACAGAAAAAAAGGGAAATAAAAAGTTTACATTCCTAATCATGCAATATACAAATTTTAATCAAATATTATGCAGAGGAAAAATGATCAGAATTAGGATAATGTATGATTAGGGGCGTTGTTTTTTCAGTTTCAGTGATATCAGTCATTTTCAGAAACAAGGAATACATACATATTCATTTCCTATTGACATTCTTGATATACAGCTGATCACCTCTGTATTCAGACTCTACTACTGGACAGAAGATCTCATAGAATGGCTGAACTGACCTTCAGGCCACAGACATCATTATCATAATAATTGTTATCTACAACAGAAGACAGATGTGAAGGGGCCTTATCAGTATATATGAACAGAGACGCTACCGAGTCAGTTTTTATCTTGCTACTACTAGGTTAAGTTGTGCTGGACCGGGTAGTGACATGAAACACCAATGTCTCTGAGAGAGTTCTAAGAGGAGACTATTTCTTTTTAAAAATGGCCTTTCTTGTTCACCGTAACATGTCAATGCACAAAAAAAACAAACAAACAAAAAACAAACAAACACAAAAAACAACAACAACAACAACAAAAAAAACAAAAAAAAGTGGGCAAGGCAGTTTCTGAAGGGAAAAGAAATACTGGGGATTTATCTGGGTGCACACCAGCTGGGTGTCAGCCAGCCTGGGTGCAGCTACTGTGATGCAAATGTCAAAGTGGCACAGGCGCAAATGTTTCACTTGATTTCACATGAAGACAGACAAAACTCTGTTCTGTGGTTGTAAGAACGTGGAAGCTATGTTTCCCAATACTGACCGCGAGGGAACCTAAAACCACTGTCCAATTCAGTCTCTGCTTATGGAGAGAACAACTTCAGCAACCCGATAAGCAGATCAGCTGGTTTTAAAAGTGGAGAAAGGTTGATAGTGTAACTATGTCGTGCTTTACCTAGTCATACTTTGACTTTTTCACAGAAAGGAGGCAGGACAGTGACGTAACATGAGCAGCTCTGTTCATGCCAGATTATTCTGTCACTAATTTGACAACGTGTGTATGGACTGTCAGCACCATAGCGGCTTCGTAAGAATAACAGTATGCTTCTGAATAATTACAACAATATAACATTTTCTATACAACTAACAACTACAGCCGTGAGTTGAAGAGGAGGCTGGGAAAGGTGTCATCTGCCTGACAGCAATCTGTCCTGTGCTGAAATATGGTGATTCAGGGTGTTAGCACAGTTGGATCCGAGAGCAAATATACTGGGGAGGGAGGTGGGGCTCTGTGAGACTCATGAAGCGCTGGAGTGGGTCAGACTGCACGGCTAAGGCACAGAGCAAACCACCGATCTACTGTACAAGTCGTCTGTAGTGCCACACAAGGATTCTGTTAAACTAACACCAGCAGATCTGCTCTGAGCCAAGTAGGGCAACAGCTCTGACACTAGTTAGAGACCCATGCCTTATATGTAGCTTTGGTTTCATCTCTGCACTATCCTCACTGCAGTCACCCAGTGTCTGGTTTCCTCTAGGCACCTTGTCAGAGGTGGGTGAGCAGGTTAGAGTCCCCATTTCTCCAGAGAAAGAGTCAGTCACATGGTTTTTCCATGCACATGTAACTTTAGTGAGCAGAAAGAAGGGGGCGAGACAAAGGCGCAGACAGGCTTTAGACAAAAAAAATAAATAAAGAAAGAAAGAAACAAAAACAAACCAAAGACCAAAAAAAAGAAAAAAACAAAAAACAAAAAACAAAATTCAAAACAGTAAAAACAAAATTTAACCATCAACAGCAAAAGTCCAGTTGTCAACATTATATTACATTACATGACTGTTATAGACTGAACTGCCGACAGACTGGAGGGCAGAAAGGTGCACAGGAAAGAACAGAGGATTCGGGGCATCCAGAAACGGGAGCTCAGTACAGTGTCAGAATAGGGGGAGGGTGGCTGTTAGGGGTGGAAAAACAGGAAGTAAAAATGAAAATGCATTGCAGGGAAGAAGGAGCATGTACACAGTGAGTCTGTGAAACAACATCAAATTGTCGGGGAGGGACCACAGAGCTCAGAGTGCAGAGGAACAACAGAGTGTGGGACACTGAAGTAAAAGGTAAAAGGGAAAGAAGTCTTGAAAATCTCCGGACTAATAAATAGGGCGACATTGGAAGTGCCAGCTGCAGTGTTTTGTAACATGATTATGTTGTGTTTCAGCGAGGGAGGGGGGGCGATGTGGTTGGGTTGGGGGCACCCTGGGGCTGTCAGACACAATCAGCACTGAGAGAAGGTCTGCTTGATCTCATCCAGCACATTCCCAAGCAGCGTCGGCTCGTCACATTTAGCGTCAATGGACACTGTCTGACCAGACTGGGAGAAAGAGAGAGGGAGGAAGACAAAGTCAAGGTCACTATCAGAAAATTCATAGTTTTTTTTTTTTAAATGTATGACTGGTGCAACAATAACAATTTAGTTATGAATCTATCAATCTACTGGTGAAAAGAGGAAAAGGGAGGAATTTCACTGGTCATCTTACAGTTTTGACCAGCAGACAGACGTGGTGACCCTGGATAGACCTGCTGTACATGGAGGCACAGGAGTCGATCCTCTCCACAACTGATCAAACAAGACACAAAAAGCACAATTGTCAACAATGCTCAGAGCAATTGCATACCATTATGATGAGTATTATTCTGAATAGTCTAAATTTTTGTTGTCAGCTGGAGCTTTCTAGATCAACACAAATACACGGCACAAGTTAAGTTCACCATCACAGGAAAAGTAATAAGTCACCTCTAAAAACGTTGTCGTAATGTTTTTAACTTCCTGACAAACACTATATTGTTTTATAGTGGAACGCTCTACCCATCTGGTACCTTAATGTTTTGGGACAAAAGTCTGTCACTTGAAACAAATAAATAGTACATGTCCTAGTGTATATGTACCAGAGAAGTGGTGATGGAAGCAGATCCTGGCCAGTAGGTGGTGGAAGGGCATGATGACTCCCTCCAGTCTGACAGAGCTGCATTTCAGGTCCCCTGACTCCAGCAGTTTTGCAAACGCATCACTGGCCGAACGAAAATGACAGAAACAAAATCAGTTTTCAGGTTCTTCTTGACCAGGACAAATATCCAAGACAACTCCAAAACTTAAATTCAATTTAGTGCTAATACTCATGGTCTCCAGAGGATACACCATATGATTTTTAGTGATCCATTGACTTTTCTTTTAGCACAGACAAAAAAAAAAAAAAAAGTAATCACCAACCTGTAGCAAGGAGTAGTGATTAGGTAGGAGGTGCAGGTAAAGTGCAGTTTGAAGTCCAGTTTCTCATGAGTGGAGGAGTCCTCACTCTGTGGGAACCCACCACAACAACAAATAAAGATAATCCATAACAAAGTATCATGGATCCTGGGTGAAAGGGTTAGTGACCAGAATGAAACTGGAGCTGGTAAGGATGGATTCCTTGTCTTGGCCAAGCTGTATCCACCCCGTTACCCCCACCAACCAACCACTTTCCACCATTCTAAGCACTCTTCCTGTGTGTATGCATTTGTTTTCCTACTAACCTTGACTATGAAGGTGAGTGTTCCCTTCAGTTTCTGTGGCATCACAATGCTCTGCACAGTGAAGACAAATCGCGCCTCATTGGACACCCCT
Source organism: Xiphias gladius (assembly GCF_016859285.1). Lineage (NCBI taxonomy): Eukaryota > Metazoa > Chordata > Actinopteri > Istiophoriformes > Xiphiidae > Xiphias > Xiphias gladius. The sequence continues at coordinate 17,808,039 of NC_053405.1, read as the reverse complement.
GGCACATAAGAGAAAAGCTTACTGTTTGGTACTCAGGCTTAACAAAACTTCCCAAAGTGAGGTTTGAAATACATACCATTTGAGAACAGTGTAGTCAACATACTGAAACTACACAAAGCGCAAAAATTTGTATGTTGTATATTTGGCTAGTTTTGGAAACCATCTCATATTAAAAAGGTGCATTCTGCGGATAATCACTGACCTGGTGGAAGTTGGAAGGGGACGGTGAGGCCATCATGTGGACCTGAGCCCTCTGGCCTCTGCAGCTTGGAGTTCAGAGAGTCCAGGACGTTGAACTCCATGGATTTGAGGAAGCTGTCACACTTGTTTTCAAATATAACAGACACCACAACCTGACTGCCATCCTGCAGGTTCCCCTGGATGTCATACACCTTAGAGGGAGGGGGGAAAACAAGAAGAAAATTTGTTTTTATTTAATTCATTACTTGCAGCTGGAATTACTGTTCAAACTCAGACTTTCTAGTCCTCCCTCCTTGTATTTGACCAATGATTATTTGAAAAGACAACACGGTAAAGACAGCAAGTCAGATTCATCAACCCATCACCAAAGCACACGGTTTCTAAGAAACCAGTCTGAGCACAAGGAGAAAATCACAGGGACAAAATCATTCTCAGAAACGGATACAACACTGCTCTGCTGTGGACACATTACCCTAGTCTGCCTCAGAGGCCCGTCTGTGAAGAGCAACAAGAATACAGAGAAACACATCTAGGGAAGAGTTTAAAGAATATTCTGTCACTGACAGAACTTTAACCAATACCTGATCAGCATCTTCCATCATCTTGAAACAGAGGGAGAGAAATTAGAGATCTGCATGTTTTTTATTTTTTTTTATTTTTAAATTGCTACTGTTGCCTTAGATAATGTGTACATTAATATGATTGGCCTAAACATGAACATTTGCACATTTCTCTATGCAGAACAACATTGTAAAGGTTAGAATTTGCTCAATAAGATCCCAAAATCTGGGTCTTATTATTGGTTATAACATTTTACTTATTCATTTTATTGCAGAGATATGGTTATGCAGTGACACAGCAATGCAACGTAACAAACGAGTCGACTGAGGGTAAACATCACACGTGGTTAATCAAATATTTTTCTCCTTTTCAGTTACCAGAGAAAATCTAGCAAGCAAACCCATTTTTAGTGCAAGCCTCAATATCATCCCTCTGTCTTGTAAAGTGAATGAAAAGCTATAAACTTAATAAAATCAGGCAGATAAGGAATGTATGACAATCTGATATTAAGCCCAATGATAGATTCTATTTTTAATAATTATAATAACAAATAAATGTTATGACCAAAATGAGGCCAAATGCTGGCAAAACAGTGTAAAATAATGAGTATAAAACTTAATTTTCCGATTCCCTCCTTCAACAGCATCCCAGTCATTGTCACTCACCATCTTGATGTAGGAGTTCTCAGCCAGCAGGCAGTAATTGGACATGGGCTGAAAGGAGAGAGGAGCTCAGGTCAGATCAGGCATTCTCTGTAACTCAGTATGCCAACTAGGCAACAGGAGCTGCTTCTACCTGGCTGATACATAACAAACAAGGCAGAGTGTGTGTCTGCAATAGTCAATGGGCTTAAAAAGTGGGAACTAGGAAGATTAGATCACATTGAGGATAAATTCTACCGTCTACATGCAGCATTAAGATATTCTGTGGCTTTGAACTCAGTGACTTGTTTTTTGAAAGTAGCAGAATGACGCAAGGAGGCTACTTTACTTTTTACTTAACTGATTCAGAATTCATTATTTCTTGCAATGATGAAAGCAAGTAATTTGCTTCATAGACATCAACAATGAAGGGGATATTCAATCTCAATGGCCTGAGTGGAACAGCACTACATTGGGCCAATCATAGAAAATAATTCTTTTTACTTTATCAATGCGGAAAATAAAAACTTGAGGGAATTATGTTCAGAGTGTGTGCTGAATGTTTTCATTCACACTGATGGTGAAGGTCAGGCTGTTAAAGTCTGATGAAAAACACTGACCGGCAGAGGCTCTTCCTCCTCCACAGTGCCATTCTGCACTGATTCCTCTCCACCTCCGTCACTGTGGTGATGATGGTGGTGATGCTTCTTTTTCTTTTTCTTCTCCTTCTCCTCCTTCTCCTTTTTCTGCTTCTTCTTCTTGTGTTTTGAGGACTTCTTGTCATTGAAAACAGACAAGGAAGTTGAAGACAATTTATTAGAAATTCTAGACTTTGAAAACTGAATTGGTAATGAAACTTGGCTACTGGTAGGAATATTTCTCCATTAGAACTGGCAGGTCTGTTGTACATCATTTACACAGAATTGTGAGAAGAAGAAGAAGAAGAGCTGCCAATATGCTGCACCCTGTCAGGTCACTGTGAACTGGGATCTCTAGCACAACAGCCAAACTTTCTACTTTGCAATTATCGCCTCATCTGTGGTGACTCACAGTCTCCTCCATTTCGGTGTCTTTGGGCTCATCAGGCTCTGAGTCTGGCACAGTGCCCGAGGCTGCCTCTGGCACAGGGGATGCCTCTGATACTGTTACTGCTTCCTGTTCACACACACGCACACACGCGCACACACACACACACACACACACACACACACACACACACACACACACACACACACACACACACACACACACACACACACACACACACACACACACACACACACACAGGCATTAGCATAGCATGTAACACCTACAGTAGTGTGTGCTGCTTCTGCGTTGATAGAGGTGAGTGAAGTTAGTGAGTTCTCTCATTCATATAAAAGTCATTCATGATCAGCTGTGACTTATTGAGCTCTATGATACCACCAACACAAACCTGATTTGCTTAAAGCTATACTATGAAGGATTTTTCTTAAAAAAAAAAAAGATAAAAAAAAAAAAAACCCACAATGTAGAGACTCATACAAAAGTAATCCCTATCAATCATCACTTAGAAGGAGCGTGTGGGTTGTATTTATCTGCCCTCTGCCTGTATTTTCTTATTTTCTTCTTATTTTGCTGTGATCAGGACGTTTCTGAGCTGCAACCTTTGGGCTGTGGGTGTGCAGCCCCCAGCCAATAATAGCGCGCAGGGTGTGAGGGCTGGACTCAAAAAAAAACCCCCAAAGAAACATAGGGACAAGGTTTAGTTGCTGTCTCACATAAAATCGGCACTGCTTTGTTCTCGCTACCGCTGCACCGTCTCTCTCTCTCTCTCTGTTGACCTCGACTAATCCTGGATAGTATAACTTTAACCAAAAGTGTTGCATGCAACGATACTAACTAGCCAAATGAGCTAAAAGGAGCTAAAAACAAACAAGTATGTTATGTGCATGACTGACCGTACCAAAACCAAACCATTCAAGCTGCTCACCTATTAAAGAGCCCGATTTACAGGATCCTAGTGACAGCCTATGAATATGGTATTGTAAGCTCTCTAGGTCTAACTCTGATGTTATACTAGCGTGACAGCCAGTGCAAGAACAAGTCTTCCACAAAGACATGTTGAGGCATGTCATTAAGAGGTCATGTTTCTGGATCAACTTTTACTTTGGGGCTGATAGCTCACATGATTAAAAACAGCATTCCTCAAAACCAAAGTTAAATGCCTGGTTTGAATGAACACAACCTCTATCTAAAGAAGACACGGTATAGAAGGTGCAAAGTCTGCGCTAACATCTGTGTTAAATGTCAAAAGCAAAAATTCTTCAAATATTTTCAGTCCTGCATTGTTTACATCCATCTTTACTAGCTAACGCTCTTCTTCACTGTCTTTCTTGGTGCATTGCTGCGTTTCCTGGCGTGTTACCGCAGCCTACCGTTGATAAGCGGAATGGCTGACCAAGAGCTGATCAGCAGAATGGCTTGAAATCCGCATCAGGACTGGATGTTGCGTCGCCTGTCTGTGCATGCATGTGTGTACTGATACAATGTAGACTCACTCATAAAAATACTGCTTCATAGAGGCTATATCCTTAGCAAACCTTTAACTAGACCCTTCTCTAAGAAGGTTTTTTTTATAATCTTAAAAGGCTGTTTTCCGATTCTATGTGTACAGTTGTGACAATACAAAGGTCAAACAGCAACAAAGACGAGCGTGGCCCCACATGTGACCGTAGAGGAAGCAGTCAGAGAACAGACGTGTGGACGCGGTGGTGACAGGAACAAAGGGAACTGACTCCAGGCCAGATTCCAGGCAACCTCACGTGACCTGCACTAACTTATCACCACCACCAACACAACAACAACCACTATGACCTCAAGAACGACACAACATCCAGCGAGCAAAACAAAAGCTGCGGCAGAAAACCACCGGCATTGTGAGACAAACACACACACACACACACAAATAGATACACATGCTGGAAAACAGAGGGTGGCTTTAGAATGAGACAAGAAAGGGTTATGTGACCTGTGAAAGAGAAAGTTGGGGTGTGGAAGATGAGAAAAAAAAAAAAAAAAAACAACTGATCCATATCGACAGGGACAACGCATGGCAAAAACCAACGTATGATGTAGATCAATAAAACATGGAGTAATGAACATGGAATGTGTTAACTGAAGAGATTGGGGGAGGGTGGGGGGCGCGCGACTCCACCTGGGTGTTAGAGAGCACTGGAGCGTTTGACAGCCAGAAATCCAGATCCGAAACCTAGAAGAGGAAGGGAGGGAAAGGAATGCGAGGTGGTGAGAGGGGTGAGGGCCAAACAGGTTCTGTATCTTACTACTATTCATGAAAATGGACACAGATATTGTACTGTTCTATTTCATGAATAAATCAAGTATTTGGCAAGAGACTGTGCTGTTGGGTATGAGGAAACTGATACTTGATCACTAAAGCTGACTGAAAGAGAGGCTGGGAAGGAGCAATGGAGGTGCTGAATCAATGAAAATGATCAAAGATATCTGTTTGCACGTAACCTTTTAACAGAAATTGTAGACTACGTATAATGGTATGTTAAAGCCATTTTTATTTATGGATTTTAGATCTGATTATTTAATTTCAGCAGGTTTTGGCATTAAATAAAAATATTAGATACAAACTCTGTTGCTAGGCAGGAAATAGCCCTGCTCCACCCTTTTATAGGGGTATACCTCAGCGCTGGTGGCAGTAGGCGGAGCTGCCACCTCACTGGTTTCTTCCGATTGGATCACAGGCTCATCTGCCTGACCCCCGAGAAGATCTTCCTCCTTTTCTTCATGTTTGTGTTTTTTCTTCTTCTTCTCTTCTTTGCTCTTCTGTAAAAAAAAGAAGAATAAATTCAGCTCTGTGTCACTGAAAGGTTGAGAAACACAACAGCTGAGTCATCACATAATAGTGGTTGAAAGCTACTTGTTGTTCTCCCCTTGCTCAAACTGCTCCATAACTCAGATTTACTGGTTTTGAGAAGCATTTTTGTCAGCTTGACAGAATGAGGTGAGTGTTGTTTCCAGGAACAAAAGAACGATAACCCTTGAGATAAAAAAAAGCATTTCAACCTCACCTTCCTATCCCTGTCTTTATCCTTCTTCTTCTCCCTCTTTTCTTTGCCACTCTTCTTCTTGGGCTCCTGTGTGGCAGCGCTCTCTGCATCTCCATCTTCTGCTGGGCTTTTTGGAGCCTCTACTGCACGGTGTGACCTGACTGGTAGCTTCTCACTGTCTGCAAGAGGCCTGGATGAACAAAAGAGTACAGATTCACATTTGAACTTTGCTCGAATGAGGACCTATGATGTGATTTTGGTCTTACTGGAGTTAGTGCCATTATCTGATAAATATTTTCAACCTTTTTTCATTCTTTTAGTGTGGATTAATTTGTTAGAAAAGGTGAACAAGGCTTGTACGGTGCAGCAATCCGCTGTATTTAGGCACATATTCTGCACTGTGAGGCAGCCAGGTCTCATTCAAAGCTTTGAGTTAAGCCATTGCTCTGGCAGAGCTGGAAGCATTGGACATTCCGAGACAGCTAGAAACTACACTAATAAATTGCTCCATATTGAACTGATATGAGCTGTCAAGTTTATTTCCCAAAAGCCTGGCCCTTGTAAGCAGTAACCACATTCACTGCAGCCCCCTGCTGGCTCTGCATTATAAAGACATACTACTGCTCTGTCATTAGCCCTAACTATATACCACGGTAATAATACTTACAATGCACATTTTTAATTCTCTTTTTTCCCCAGTGTAGCTTTACTCGGTTTTCAAGATGTTCTTAGAAAGATTGTTGATGTATTATTTCCTTAATTCATGTCCTGCACATACGCAGTGCTCATAACCTTCAGAAACACAACAGGATGTTTCTTAGTTTGTGCGCTTGCCTACATACATATTAATAATGTCTCATACATCAAGCAGTTTCCAGGATTGTTCTTAAACTCAGAGACATCATTGACATACATTCCAGAGAGTGACAGCAAAAGTCTACATAAACAGATAAAAGGCTTGCAGTCATATACTTGAAAAACAGCCGAAAAAACAGACAGACAGTCATTACTATTAAGGCCAGTTTTCTGCAAAATAAAGTTACAGATATGGATATAAATGTACAGTATATCCATCAGACAGTCTCCACCAGATGCTTCTAATTACTACTGCACAATTTCTACTCTTCTTCATTGCTTAGCGTAAAACTTTGGTTTAACCCAATACTATTATAATCCTTTTCAATAATTTAAATTATAGCATTGCTCTAAGGGCACACATGCTTGTCATTCCCACCAAGTGCAGGCAAGGAGAATCCACTTGAAAAAAACCAAACAAACAAAAAAACAAACAAAAAATGCTGGTGAGAATTTGGAGGCATGGCTATTCTAACGAATCCAACTGAAGAGGATCTGGAAACTCTGAGCAAAAGAATTATAGGACCTAACCCCTGGGATAGGTTTCTTAAAAGCATGCTGATGTCGATTATCTTCTCCAAGAAAAACAAGCGCCAAAATGCTTTTAGGAGCCTATTCCAGGAGGACAGGTGGTGAAAGATTAAGTCCTGAGAAGATCAGCAGCAGCCACTTAAAAAATGGTCTTTTTTCTATGAAACTTATCGAATAGATACGATGTTTGAAGAGAACCCTTCTTTTTTTAAGGGAAGGTAAATTATAGAGCATTTTGTTTAGAAACAGCTGCTGATATTGTCAAGCTTATAGAAGTTAAATAAATAGAAAGCAAGGTAAGAGAAAAGGGATACTGGATAGTATACTGGTTCAAAGGCTACAATTAAACAACAGACACTGAAAATACAAGGAAAGAAGAGCAGAAAGAGGAAGCAGGTACTGCAAACTGCAAATGAGTATATAAAAGACAGCTATGTTAGTGAGAACTGCAACACAGCTATTTGTAGAGAAAGAGATAGACAGAGAAGCAGCCCATGTGCATGTTGGAGCCCAGGTCCTGTGGCTGGGGTGCTACTCACCTGCGCCCAGCTGTTTCCACCAAGCTGCCCAAACAGAGGGGCAGTAATGGGTGTGTGTAGGCATAGAAAAGAGGAAGCAGAAAGCAGAACGCCATAAAAAGGAGTCAGACGAGGGAAAGGGAGAAGTCACATTGGCTGTGAGGATGTGGCCAGGAAGCTCAAGATATAACCAGGAATGAGTGCTGATTTAATCTCTTAAAGTCTGTTTTTTTTCTCTCTTCTTTCACTCTGTCTGGCAGTATCACATACTTTCTATATATACTGTGTGTATACAGTATCATGTTGTTCCAGCTCTTCATTGAAGTTATATGATGTTTGCGCTTTGTGAAATATTCAAACCAAGACTTTATGGAGCCCATTTGAAAACTGAGATATTCTGTTTATCTTTGGCATCATTTTAGACACATATTCCAAAAATTAACCTTTAAGTTTTGGTATCTTCGGAAACTTTTTAAAAAAATTTTCATTAAAATTTGAAATAAAGAACGGAATTAGTTTATAATGACTACCACCGATGGATCAGTGGGGTTTAAGAGGTTACGATGAAAAAATATCCAGGTTAAAAACAATTCCATACAAGCTACAGTGTTCCTCTACTTTTTGCAGCTTTGGGCTGAAAATCGAAGTTTCAATGATTGGTTGATTGGCTTAGTCAGACATATAAATGATGGGTTTCTACAACTTAAACATTATGCACTGAAATTAATTTTAAATTTAACCAAAGGTCTCTGTATTTGTAGAATTAGGATCTACATAGTGTAGACTCACTTGTCCAGGTCGATGTCCAGGGCTTTGTGAGGGTCATTGGGGTCTTTGTCATCGTCATCACTGGGTAAGGCATTCTGCAGCAACGGGAAGGCGGAATCAATAAAACAGAGTTAATATCTTTGTAAATGAATCTATTACCACGACACACATGAAATGTGAAGAGATCTACTGAGATATTGACTTCTCGTCTCAGAGCTGAGAAACAAATAAATGAAGCAATAATTATAATATTTAATTCTGACTGAGATCTATTTCCACAGTCATACACTTTCTCACAGTTGGAATTACTGAGCTTGGAACAATAATAAGGTCAGAGTGATGTGTAAACAGCATTATAATTAAGAGAGGATTATCAAATCAACTTAGGAAAACCGATACGTTGTTCAACATTTTGATCTATCTATTTAAACAAGAACTGGTTGAAGAAAGAAAACTGTTTGCAGTGACACTTTTTTCCCATTTTATAACCCTTGTTTCAGGCTTTTGAAGTGTGTTTTACTATTGATAACATTAAGTCTAATGTTTCCTTATGAACTTATTGTGATGTTTACACAGCTCCAGCGTACCTCTGGCATCTCCTCGGTAACTATGTCGACCATGTGAGCAGGCGTGATGTCCTCCTCACTCTCCGGGCCCGAATCATGTTTCTTTCCTCGTCCACTGCGCTTTTCTTTCCTCTTCTTCTTCTCCTTCTTCTTCTTCTCTGCTCTCTCTTTCTGCCGGCGCTCCTCCTCCAGCTTGACGTACTGGTCAGACATAGGCAGACCTAAGGGACAGGAGACATTCACGGGTATATTATAAAAAGACAGATACTAAAAACAAACACGTATTGTAATATGTTTTAATAATTATCCAAATTTAAAAAGAAACAACAGAAGCGAAGGTATGAACAGATAATGAGGACGAAAATTAGGATTATGTAATTAACTAGCCCTGATCCATTACAGTACTGGCATTATGCTGTAGCATGATGGCGGAAAAGTGAACCACTTTGACTTAATTTAAAGAGTCATGAGTGTGAAATTAGTGTCTTGTGGGAGAGTCGCACCTGGGACTTTGAGAGGCACGCTGAGGTCAATCTGCACGACTGGGATGTGCTCCACTCCAGGGGTGTCCTGGTAAACCTGCACAGAAAAAAAACATCCATTTAAAAACATACTGAACACACACTGTTAGTTTATACATTTCATACACAAGCCTAACTACATGTATTCAATATACACTAATTATTACTTATACAAGTGAGGTTTTAAAAAGGCTGGATTAAACTGAGACATGTAGCCTAGTGGTGACTGGCAGGCACACCTTCTGAGAGGATGGGGAGGCCTTGATGTAGAAAGGGTTGTTGGCTTGCTCCTGCTTTCTGGCTTCTCTCCTCTGGGAGTGGGGTAAAAACAGCAACATGAATTAAAGTCAATAAAGAAAAGCTTGCCTCAGTTCTAGCATTAGAGGCGAACCGCGTGGGAAAACAGATTTACTCACTGTAGAACTCTGAGAAGGTCAAAATTGTTTGTATTGTTTGTTTTGGAGATAGAATGTGCATCTTATATGAATGACTTGATTAGTTCCAGTTATAAGTGGCACTTTTGTGAAATAATATTAGCAAATGGGTGAAAAAAAGATCAGAACTTTGTAAGGGCAAACTATAAACTTAAATTACAACATACACACAATTAACTCACAAATAATTTATGAAAAGCTGTTATGACAACTAAAACAATTAAAATTTTTCTCTCCAAATATTTCAGTTCTAAAAGATTTCAACAATTACAAATTGTGGCCTTTAAAAAAAACAAACAAACAAACAAAAAAAACATACAGTAATTTAACTCTGAACTATTCATAAAACAATAATCCTTGTAGAATTCAGCAAAGCTACAACCATGGACCAGCCTACCCTTGCCAGCTCCTTCTCATCCACCTCTGTGTGACGGGGGCGGGAGTGTTTCGGCTCCTCCTTGGCAAAAATAGCCTTGGGCTGCTCATCCTCAGACTCGCTCTCCGATGGAGGCTCGTTGATCCAGGCATCCAGGTCCAAACTGCAGAAACAAATTTGGTTACACACAGATCAAGACTCAAACACAAACATATGAATTTATGTTTCAGCTATTCTTGCTGGTACACCACGACAGCAAAAAAAAAAAAAAAGGCCTGGATTTCACTGAACAATATTTAAAATACAGTCATGTCTAACTATGAAATACTGCAGTTTTAATGTGTGTGTGTGTTCCTCATGCACAGAGCTAACGTACCCTTCAGGAACAGGCACTTTCTTCTGTGCCTTGGGGGCTACAGGGTTGAGCTCTCCAGCAAAAAGAGCAGTGACTTCCTCTGCTACTTCTACATCCTTCTGCTGCAATTTCTGGATGTACTTGACAAGCTGCAGGATGCAAGACGCCTGCAGACGTGTAAATTAGCACAGGTATTTATCAGATTTGTATGCAGTGAGTAACCTTGTGAGGTATATAATGCAAAGGTCAAAAGGTAATCAGTAAACAGCTCTACTATGATTTGGGCAAAAGAAAAACCAGATGTGACTCATGCCTCTCAAACATGTGGCTCTTCCTCTCTTACCCTCTCCTGCACCTCCAGGTTTGCGCTCTGTACAAACAGCGGTAGCCTGTCTATCATCAGCTGGCTGGTTTCCTGTGCGGCTGTGCTGTCCGTGTTCCCCTCCTGGCTCTTCAGCACGGTGGCAAACAGCTTGGCTGCATTCTGCACATACACTGCTTGTATGTGGCCTGGTAAGGTGGCCACCTTCGGCCGTAGCATGGCCTCCAGCGTCTGCATTGGGTTCTCCAGGTGTCTAAGAAGTGGAGGAGCAATTCTCTTATTCCTGGTGTATTACTCTCTACTCTCAGAAAGGTTCCCACCATACACAGTATTTAGGCTATAAATTTGGGCTTGTTGTGGATCAAAGCTAATCAGTGCAAGATTGCCCTCAAGTGCGTGAAACATGTTGAAAATGTCTCCATCTGAAAATGCCATGATAATCCAGACATTTTATCACCAACAGGAATCCTACTATCCATTTAAATTTTGAAACGGAAGGGGTTTGTTTCTCTTAACAGGTAAAAATAGATACCTCATGTGTCACTGAGTCCAATTTAGAGATATGGAATAGCTTTGCTGTGTGTGTAAAAAAAACTGTCAGTCAGGTTAGGTTGCCAGGCCTTTGTTAGCTTGTACTTGAAAGATAACAGAGTATGGAAACACAAGGGTGAGAGTATCTGAACAAACCTGTCAGTTCCCTACAGATTCATTGTTAAGGACAACTGAGGTAATGGGATATCTTATTACTGTCATTTTACATTCATGAAATCTTTATGCAGGTCTGCTGCTTTACTTACAGCCCCTAATGCGTACGAAAGGACAAATAACTGTGTGCTGGAGACTGGTTTGTACAGCCTTTTTAGGATTACTTATGTCTTCTTATATCAGTGTTAATATGTATGCATCCCAATGGGAGAGATCAACGTACTCCGAGAACTCGCCACAGATCCAGGCTGCGGCGTACAACACTTCACAGATCCCGTTTCGCTGCATGTTGCCAGTCAGCAGGTGGGCGTTGTCCAGCAGAGTGGCCATCTGGGCAACAGCAAAGGCCCGGATGGCTTTGACCCGTATAGCAACATCCAACATCTGAGAGGCGATGAGATGGCCATGCCGCGTGCCCTCTAATCGGGTCAGCTCCACCAGGATACTGATGTACCTGTCAAGCAGATACAGAGAGATACAGATCAAGAATATGTACCAGAGTGGAAAATAACATCAAACACAGGACAAGGCTGGAGTTACTGGCTAAGAGACTGACCATTCAAAGTTGGTGATGTACTGGTAGTTGCTCTGGCTGCAGATGTCGATGATCTTGGTGAGGAGTTCATCTCTGTAGGTGGTCCCTTCTGCTTTGTCCACATGCAGCATCAGCTTCTTTACAATCTCCATCAAGTTCTTTTTGGATACCTGGAGAGAGGAGACAACAGTTCATAAATGATCAAATTTAAACGCATGATTGAAAATTCAACTTTTTGTTCTTCTAAAGCAGAAGGCGGCAGACGTTTCTAAAAAAATAACCTTAGAACTACAAGAGCACAGTTGTAATATTTTAAAGGACTGTTTAGTTTCTATCATGAATAATTACATTTATTTTATCCATATGTCATTACATATTTTATCTCACTTGTTGTAGGATGACACCTGTAGTTGAAAATAATAAAGACACTGAAAAACAACATCAATTATCACACAACCATAAACTGGCACAGAGGGAACACCAACTGCTGGTCGGTTTGTCTATTTTACAAGCCACTTTGGCAGGCTACTGTGTCACGGCCTGGTAAACCTGTTTCACTGTATTGTACAAATCAAGTCAGCTTGTAAAATACAACAAGCAGCAGCCTGCCTTACTTAGAGGAGAGATAAATTGCTAAAAACTCGCAGTGAATCAAAGACAATCTGGCTCTTCTTTAACAATACAAATGAACATTCATTTTGGTTCCATACCATGCCATAGAGGAGGTCCAGAGCTCTAAGGCGGATGGACTCATCCTTGTCGTCCAGACACTGGAGGATGAGGTCCTTATGGGACTGCACTGACTTGGGGTGGGTCTTCAGGATCTTTGACATGGCCAGCAGGCCCAGGTACTTCACTACAAAAAACACGTGTACACACATGGTCTTGGCGTATTTAAAAACAGACGTACGGACACCATTAGTTCTCCACTAACTTCTATCACCTGAGTTTATTCTCTGCATTACCAAAGAAGTTTGTTGTTATGTATTTTGTTATTCAAGATCGTATCATTTATAAACTTGACTATCATTACTTGATTGTGACTGCAGTTATAAAACAAAATATAGTATCTGTTTGTAGAAAAAGTGCTTTTTTGGAGGTCAATGGTTTCCAGAGGACAGAGAACTCTTTTGGACTGGACTACTTGTTCAAAAATTTTACTTTATACTACGCTTCCCCACATCTGGTCTCTCAATAAGGCCCAGCTGGCTGTATATAGAAAATATTTACACGTAAATCCCGTTACTGTTATGTTATCTTCAACTGCAATAGTCTAAAGGAATCATATGGAAATGACACAAACTAAATACTGAAAGGAAAGGAAGACAAAACACAGAAAAATGGAAAAGACATACAAAAACATAGACATGGGAGAATACACACACTGGACAAGTAGTTTTGTTTTGCTTTATCCTCTGTCATATCCCTGGCAGCTTTTCCTACTCCCCAAACAGCCTTAAAAATTCATCAATCTGCTGAATCATGGCATTCTGCTGATCATGTAATCTGGCCGAGACAGAAGCCTCTCAGGTTCTTGGATCAATAAGTGCATGTGTGGTAGTGACCTTGGGGTGAGGTGAGGTGAGGCTGGTCACTGCAGTGAATACATTGCAGAAATGACCAGGGACACGGACTCAGCGTAGCTGCAGGAGACGATGACACAGGCATCGCCTCTGAATCTAGCTCTACTATGGAAAAGTGACAGGAACAGTTTGGCAAAATGTTTTGGAAAAAACCTACACTGTGTTCAACTTTGAATCAGTGACAAAGGCACAATTGCTCAATGAAAAGTGAGAAGTAAGCAAATATTTCAAACAAGGCCTCTTCCTTCTTTACTCAGGGCTATTAAATGGGCTCGGACAGCTTTAAGTATGTTACTTTACCTTATTGACTTAATCAGTATCTTCAAAATCCAGAGAAGAGCTGCTCTCTCACCCCTTTACTCATCAATGTATTGCAAAGTCTTAAAGTGGATAAAGAAAATCTTAAACCACAGGTTCACAGTCTGCTCTAATAACACCAGAGGTCTATAGTCTACTTCTCACACATAGCTAACTATGCATTGGGGATCCAGATAACTCGAATGGCTGGATGCAGCAATCCCAGTTCCAACTGGGAGTGGGCAAGGGAATGTATTTATAGAGCGAAGCCTTATGTTTGAAAGTAGCAAACTGGCATCTTTTACCACTTTCAGACTGATGCAAGGAAAAAACAAGCTTAAAATTGTTCAGTTTCTTTGCCATAAATGGGTTTTTTTGTAGATGTGACCTAAGTGAAATGGTATTCCAAGGAGGCCATCTAATTGAGAGTGGGAAGGTAAAAATGTTCGAGTTATCAAGAGTCAGGGGGTCTACGTTATTCTCGTCTAAAAGGGTGGACTGTTCCATAGTCAGAAACACGCAGACAATGAGAAAATGACACACTGCAGGCATTGACAGATGGCTCACAGTTCTGGTCCGAGTCTTCTATCAGGATTCGCAGTTTCTGCACACAGAGCTGAGAGAAAGAGAAAGAAGCAGAGACAGAGAGAGAGAGAGAGCAAGAGAGAAGTGGAGAGCCATTAACATCAATGTGAACCTTTCCACACCAGTTGTGACCTCGTCACATGGACACAATTCAAAGAACATAAATGAGACGAACAAAAGTGGGTAAGATGGGGCCTATATGGCAAGCTAAAAAAAAAAAAAAAAAAAAAAAAGAAAAACAGCTTTATTAGCTTGACATTTGCTTTGTAATTAAACTATGTTAGGGCAGGCAGACATGTGAACAGAGGAAACAGGTGAAAGCATGCATTGTGATTCAACTGGAGTCGAAAGCGTTAAAATCAATATATAACCACATTAAAGTGCAGATAGAGGCGTGGACCTCAGAGGCTTACCTGGATACTAGCACTGTGGTTAGGCATCCCAGAGGACAAAGAAATCAACACTGTAATGCAGGAAAAAGAAGAAATTAGATCCGAATGTGAACTTGACATTGTGTGAGAAGAAAGAGTCTTGCGATGAGGATTTGTATTTGAGGCAAAAACTTCTTTGTAGTAAAGAATATCCTGCCAAATCTGCAGGATAAAGGTCAATTTTCAAGTTAATTGAGTCTTTACAAACTGATGGTTTTTGCATTTAGTAAGACTATGAAATAGCAAATGCAGATGCAGATTTTGTAAATAAGACACTATTGCTAAAGAATGCTATTTTGTAAATAAATAAATTCAAAAGAGTAGTTTTCATTACTATGCCAAACACACACTAAGCTGAGTGAGACCACTACAATGCCTACAGAATAACAGTACTGACCTGCAATCACAGTGTTGACACATTCATACAGCAGAGACATGGCAGAGGTACTGTGAGATAGGAGGACGAGGTAAAAAAAAAAAAAAAAAAATAGAGAGAAGATTATTGTTGTATTCATCACATCGGACTACTTTAAAATCTGTGGAAAAGTTTGTAAGTGAGAGATTTCATCTCACCTGTGGATTAGGTTTGTCAGAGGTTCGATCAGCTTCTTCCCCAGTCGTGGCTCGAGTGGTGTGAGGGCACCAAACTGTAAAAAACACAGAGTGCCGTGACACATTTAAACTAGAAAAATGAGGGGAAAAAAAAAAAAGTTTTCTACACTGAAACTCGTGTGGATACTATTTCACCTTTTCCAAATTAAAGATGACCCTCGGTGAATCAAATAAGTAATTTTGTGAAAATAATTTACTTATATTTTATTTATAATAAATGAAAGAGAAAGAGCAAGAACTTGTTACTTTCAAACAAGGTGGTTCTTGTGACATAGAGAGAGATTTCCATGCAATGCAACCTGTCATATGACTTAACTGCAATTAGGTCTACTGAGGCCAGCGCTGGTGGAGAAACTAGAAAATCAGTTCCTCTTTTCTGATGGATTTATCCCTGTGTAATGGTGCAATACTGTGAGTGTCCAACACAATTCAGCAACACCTAAACACTGTGTCCTATTGACTAACCAGCTTGATGATCTTAATGAGAACCCAGTTATTAGTAGAAGAGGTCATGAGTTTGAAGAAGAGCGGGGCCAGAGAAAGGTAGTTCTTGGGATTTCTCCGGGCCAGCTCACAGATAACATTTACAGCTGCTGATTGGACGCCTAAAGAGGAGCAAACACATCAGACAGGAAAAAGTAATCAGAAAATACAAAAAGGGACAAAACATTTATTTATACATAACTAAAAATGTAAAACTGTGATCTGTGTGTTTATTGTGTCAGTTTGAACTAAGTACGCCTAAAAAACAATGATAATATAGGAGTATACCACAGGTAGAGAAAAAAATGTATAAAACACAAGTCATTCAACAAATGTGACAAAATTCTGTAACTAGATCCATTTTTTCATTGATGTGTAGCCTTTTTTTTGTGCCATCACAACTGGTGAACATTGTAAGATTTAAAATAGTAGAGAAAATAGATTTTTTTTCACCATACATAACAGTTGAAATATCCTATTGAATGCAGTTGGAAGCAGCTTTTATTTTTCAGATAAGAATCTCAGAATCTCAGACCAGTAAAAACTGACTCACTAACACAGCCCTTGTTACATGCAATAAAGCCAGATACATGTCCTGTGAGATGTTTCTGTCTATGCAACAAAAAGAGTTCTGTGAACTGCTGAATATTCCCAGACAGCCCTGACAGAATCACAAATGAGCCTTCCTTAATCTCATATTCTTCGCTGCTGAATAATTCACATGGTTCAGGTGACAGAGAACACCTGTCACCAGCAGTGCCAGCAGTGTCTATGATTTAGCTACCTGGAAGAGAAAAAGGTATATTTGGCCTAAACCAAATTAAGGCTGTCAACAAGTATTCCAATTTTTTTTCAAATAATCAAATTGGAAAAAAAAAAAAAAAAAAAAGTGGCAATACCGATCGCAAATTCTTGTGTGCCACTGCAATGAATGCACTGCATGACAGACGGGAGTCACACGTCACTTTCATCGACTGAAAATGTAATGTACTTCATGCTGAAATGAGCGAATAATTCAGCAACAACCCTGTGGTCATGATGGCAGAGAGTTCACAGCCCAACTCGGCCGAAGAGAGAGCGCCATAAGCTCTGTTTGGAAATACTTCGGTTTTGGCCAGTAGACGGCAAAACTGTGGAACTTGGAGATAAAGTTGTATGCAAGCTATGTAAGCTACAGTTAGCCTACCATTCCAGCACAAGCAACCTGAGGGCAAGTCTGGAAAATGTGCACCTAAGTAGTTATGTCTCTTGTTGTATTGGTGTGCCCTCTTATGGACCTAATGCAATAAAACAGATATCTGAATGGTTTGAATATATGTTTTTCTTTTTTTAGAAGGAATAATCGAACATCGTACCAATAGCTAAAACCAAGAGCCACAATAAAAAACTAACAAAGAAACTTTCTTTTCCTTCACAGCAGTAAATTGTGGGGCAAATCTTTGGGATTATGGAGAATATAGCGTGTTTCCTGATACCTGGGTCTGGATCCTCCAGTTTCTCCTTAAGCCTGGGAAAAGCAGGGCGCAGGGACTCTGGGTACTTGAGAAACACCTTGTACATAATCAACACCGCTTTCTTTCTGATGTAGGGTTTAGTGTGGGACATCTAGGGAGGGAAAACAGCAAAGAAAGTAGAGGCAGTTTGTTCAACCTATTAAAAAAAAGGGTAACACCTCATCTTGACTGTAAAGTTCTGAGGTAAATCAAGATGAATGAAAGGGGGGTGAACTGTAGCAAAGAGAAAAAAAAAAACAAAGAGGATAAGCCCTGTGGGTAAACTTCTTGACATATTCTCCATGACTCACCAGTGTCATGATGTCATTGGCCAGGTCCCGAGCCAGGTCGGGGGTCACAAAACAGGAGAGGCCAGTGAGGGCAACACCTGTGTCATACTGGTTGGGACTGCTGAGATCCTGGGAGACAAGAAATGGGGGGGAAAAAAAAAAAAAAATAGAGAGTCCATAAGACAGAAAAGGTTGGCTGAAGAACAAATAACAGTCAACAGATATTCATAGAGTACACAGACCACGAGTATAACTGACCTTTCGGATCTGATTAGTTGTCAGCATGATGACATCAGTGCTCTCGTGAAAGCACTGTGAAGCTGCCAGGTAGCCAATCCTCTGTGGGAAAGACAGCAACCAGAGCAAATCACATATTGTACTGCATTTTGACTATGTAAGTAGATACTGTATATTTCAATACAATACTACTATTACAAATATTCATCAACCTGCCGCAGTTCCATAGAGATTCACCTATACAGTGCAAAGAATCTGCTATGACTATTCCTTGTGCTTTTTTATTGGGTGATTATCTATGAAGAGACATAACTTCAGTCTCAATAACTACATTTTCTACTTTAGCACCTGTGGTTGTCATTAGCCTTGGACTGCTTCACCAAACATCCCAAGTATCCCGACAACAGGTTTCTGGCATATCTACACTTTGGTGTGTTCTGAACAATTCCATGACAAATCATTATATTGAAGTCGTACCTTGTATGTGAACTTAGAGGAGCTCATGACTTCAACGATGTTGAAAGCAGCCCAGCTGACATCATAGCCCAGCATCTGAAGCTGTAACACAGAAAAAAGAGAGGAGAATGAGTGAGAGAAATGGCTGAATAAAAGGAGGAGAGGGGCTCTAATCTGTCCCTGTGCTGGACAGAGAGGCTAAATGATTTGAGCTGAAAGCCCTCAAAGAAAGCACTGATGCCAATCGCAACAAGCCATCTAAACCTAAATGCAGGTCTAGGATATAAATACAAAGAGTACTTTCATTTAAAGAGCAATTGTGCACTGTTCTCAATAAATGCTGCCTGCTGGCTATCTGGCTCTGTAGTGACTAATCTTAAAAAACAAACTATTCATAAGGAGCTCTGTACACAACTTCTACAAATGTATGAGATGCTTTAAGCGGTCACTTCTTTTTCCCCTTATGAAGGCTTGATCTGAAACAATGGGCTTTGACGCTGTTTGAATAGAAAAGATAATATACAAAGATTGAAGTCTGTGTGTGGTTCCCTTCTACAGTCATCAGAGTCTGACTAAATTTTCCATCGTGTGCGTGTAAACACAATGTCCCACACCTGCAGAGTATAAAACTGTTTGAACATACTGGAAGGCACCAAATTCAATGCTTGTTCAAAAAAGGAACGCAGATGGGTTTACACTGAGAGCCATACATAGACGTTGACTATCTGTACGTGGGTCAGTGCTTGTGTATCAAGTAGAAGTGACAGACAGAAAGAGTCAGTGAATCGGTGGAGGGTGTTGAGAGATCTTACGTAAGTGAGCTTGCACACGGCATTGGCTTTGACAGCGATGTTGTCCTGCTTGAGCTCCTGTTTGATCTCATCGATGCATGTGGAGATGTACTTGGCCTGAGGGCAGACAAAGGAGAGGACAAACAACAGACACCAAATCAGATTAGGTGAACTGATATCCAGAGTAGGAGGGTGGTTCCAAGCATCAGGAACCAGCTGAAAAAAAAAAAAATCCTGGTCTGCCTGTTTTTGCTATCCAAGACACTGGCCAGCAGAGTTTGAGCTGAATGATTGTTTTGCAAGTCCCAACTCAGGTCAAATCTAGTCAAGTCAGGCACGTCCTACACTTTGTTCTTGACTTTATAAAGTCATATTGTATGCTTCATCTCTTAATATGCTTCTAGCATTAGCCAAAATTCTTCCACTCTGGGGTTAGGGAAAGCACCAGGTCTTTAAGTCAGAAGTCAAATTCAAGCCACGAGTCATTGGTTATGGGATTCAAGGTTATGCCAAGCCAAGTCATCAAATTTATGAATTGTGACAGAGTATGCTCCACAGCTGTGCCAGCACAGTTTGAATGCTAAAATACATAACTTTGAAGCCATGGTCCAGGTTGCAGTTGAAATCTAGCACGAGGCTTTGTCTTGTAAACCACAAACACTTCCTCCCTTCATGGCCTTTGCAGACGAACATTATATAGACTGTCATCATGCATGGCCCGAAGGCTGGAAGACACTTAAAACATGCTACACTTGATTAAAAAGTTCAAATCAGAGAACCAACTGTCCACACTTAAAGACCAAAAAATATTTAAGACATCATGAGCAAAAAATGATCTGTATCACCGATCATGCAGTTGCTAAACACAAGTTGTTTTATGTGGGTCTAAAAGGTAATGGGTGACTTAACAGCTCTTCCATCCACTAAAGCATTTTAACATATGAATGTTTCAGGAGCTTCATGCCTGAATCAATGAGCGAAAAAAAATAGCTGCTCTCCTAACACCTGCTATAATATGCAAGATTTCCTGAAATACTGAATGCAGATGGTAAATTTTATTCAAACAGTGGAGGACAAACTCAGTGAAACCTCTAGATAGGGCAATCAGTCAACCATTGTTGAGAGGAGCAAGCTTGCAAAACAAACACACACACATACAGTCGTGTAGACTGTGAGAGTGTGCTGGTCATGTGTGTGCAGTCATGAGACAGCACAGTGACAGGTGGGAGGGGGAGACTGAGTTCTGCTGCTGCTCCTGGAGAAACTGTGGCTAGAAGGGCTGGAGGGCAGTCAGGGAGAGATTTAACACACTATCACCAGACACACACAGTGCTTCTCCATCTCAGTCTTCTTCAATAACCAGCTCAGAACCCACTGAAATAACTGAAATATTTGTCACAGGGCCAACACAGACAACCTTTCCTCCAGCAATGCAAGCTGAGCTGGAGATGTACTGGAAGGCCGGTACTATCCAAGTAAAAAATGCGCAGGCTCAGTGTTAGCTGCTACTAATTAGTGCTATACCTTTTCTTTTAACAGACAATTACAAATAGGCCTAAAATTCTTACTAGTAATCTCCTTGAATTACACTTAGGACATCCTCACACCTTTCTTGAAAATGCCTGCTGTTCCGAAGGCGTGGGGCAGAGAGTGAATGAATGAACCGTGCAAAGACGCAGTGCACACGTGAAAAACAAATAGAGTATATGAGAAACTGCGGGCTGGCATGGAAAAAGTCAACACACACTCAGGTGTAGACACACACATACACACACCCAGTGTATGAATATTTCAGCAAACTGTCCACTGTTGACTGGGCAACCCCCACTTTATCTAGGCTGCCCAGGTGGGGTTACCACTGGCGAACCGCTTACAACATACACTGAATCAAGAGATCAAGCACTGATGGCCTGGTACAGAATAGCTTATCTAGGTGCTTATTTTTATAACTCAATGAAGACACAACACAGATGACATTAAACCATAGGAAAATGTGTATACAGCTGATTTTGCCTGCTGGTTTAGCCCCTTCATGTAAATTGCTTCCTTGATGAGTAGGTAAGCAGGACAATCTGCCACACTGAGAAAGAAATCAAATCCAAAAGCTACCCTCAGGACAGACATGCTACCTCTACATTTCACACCTGACCTACAGCTTGAGGCAGGTGCGCAAAGCTCCACAGGTCTGTGCAACAGCAACCCAGGGATCCTGCTTTATACCCACCTTATGTTACCACCTGTAAGCATTTTTACAGCAGGAACAGGGTCAGACACAGCCAACGCAGAGCTTTTAAGACAAGGAGGGCTGATGTGAGGGATGGAAACGTGGCTACCCCAAACAGTGCCCTCTAAAGGCCCATCCCACCCTTACTCCCGATCGGGTCTGGTGCTGTGATGTAGCCAGGAGCCTGTCCTCACCCACAGGCAAGAGCTGTGACAGGGATGACATCACCTTCAATCGCTGATGGGGTGTTCACAACGAGCTGCTGGCTGACTCATTTCACACAATTTACGTGTTTATGGAAGATGGATTTTAACATCAAGATCTAGAATAGTAACATCTGCGTTTTATAGATTAAAAAGGTCCACGAGTAGAAGGCCTCTTTCACACGCTGTCATCAGAGCACCACCTCTCATTCACTCAGCGGTCAAGTGACTCTGGTGTCCTCAACTCAAATAAGTGACAAATATCACTGGCAAAGCGAAGACCTCTGGATATTTTTTCCCAAATGAAACTGTCGCTTAAAGCCAGTAACTGATAAGGTTAGCATCAGTTGGTTTTAACGGAAAGGGTGTTGACAGTAGCAGTACCCTCATTGAACATGCAGGAGCGTAATTGTTAAATTGTGATTAACTATCGAGCTGCTTCCTCTAACTGGATCTCAGTTAGCTAGGTGTTAGTAACTAGCCTACAATAAAAATACCTGCTTAAAACCTGACAGGTAATGTTACTACAAAGTTAGTAACCGTATACATGTCCTCACCAGTTATTTAGCAAACGTTAAATCAGCTTTCATTTGGCTGCACTAGCCGCAGAAAACGACTGTTTTGACTAGCCGTTAGCTAGCGGGTGAAATGACTGAGCCGACGCTAACGTTAGCTGACCAGCCTACCCAACGTTATCTATTAACGTTTGTTAGCTCGTCAACGATAACGGGAACGGCAATGTGTGCTGTGACTTCTAAACATTTATGAATGTGAAGTTAAAAATGTTGCAGGTGACAGCGATTGCTGTTTGGTCGATTTACCTCATCTTCCTTGTGATTCCTAATGCCACGTACTAAATCCTGAAGATTTTTATCGAACATCCGATCGATGCTCCCTTTGACAATCTTCAAAGCCATGTCTGTCAGTGACTTGTACCGTTTCTTTTCTGCGGGGCAAAGCGCCTTGCAGAGGTCTAGTGGGTGCCGACCGACCTGCTAGACTGTCTCTCATTCACCCGGGTACCGTGTGTGCAGAATCCGCTGCTGTTTACCAAGCCCGGGCAGATGAAGCTGAGGCCAGACGGGGCGTCCCGTGCCGTGCAGAGACGCTGGCAATGGATCAGTATAGGAAATGGCTGACAAAATGGCGTCTGAAGTCAGCTGACTTGAGAATTATGCGAGATTCTCATATGGGAATCAGTAGAATTAAAGGTCTAGTCCTCCCGTTCAGAACACTAAACTGTTGTATCTTAAAGTTAATTTCAAAATAGTATCTAAATATAATATATTGCATGCAGTCTGTCAGACAGCTGCTTTGAATGAGTCCTATTAAATTGCAACAAGTCATTCACAAGCTTAAAGTAAGCGGAATATGTAAATGCAGGAGGCTATATTGCATATAAGAAGGTTGACTATCCGTTAGATATCAGAAACCAACAAACAACCAACTACAGTATATGGTGAAGCTGTTGTTGGAAAACCTCCCTCTTTTACACAAGCAAAGCAATGAATTAAAAGCAAGTTTTACACACCAAGAAACGAGATAGAAACAAAACCATGCTGAGATTTTTATTCAAGTCTCAACTAAGTGATAGAAATGCTTAACCAATTTACATAGCACTAAAAACACCTGTTGTATACATATGACGGGAAAATGTCAAAATAGGCTGCAGCTACATGAGATCTCAATTGCTTATAAGGGCATTTTTCGATCTGTACATTTATTCCATTTATTTTGCAAGTTACTGAATGCAGACACTATGGGGAGATGAGAGTGCAAGGTGTGTAACTCCACAGTAATTATTATTTTAGACAAAACTGTAGATGAAAATATCTGAAAACAAGGCTATAAAAAGTAGGAGGATCTCCTTTGGAAAACAGTTTTAAGTGACTCAACTCATGGCTTTACATTTCAGACTGAATACTACTTCACCACTCTCACAATGCCATACACACAGACAAGAGGCCTTGGTGATGTTTTGATGTTTTGTAGGCTTTATATATAAAAAAAATAATAATAAAAAAGAAGAAGAAGCCAACAGATGTAAGGGCTGCACAAAATCTTCAAAGTGAAAAATTAACAGCATGGCTCGATTTCCACCCAATTTCCCCACAACAATAATGAAAATTTGATCTCATACTACCCCAGCCTAAGTTCCGGTTAGAAGTGCTAAAAACGTAATCATTCAATATACATACGGTATGAAAGAACAAAGTAAGAGTTCATGTGGTAGAAAGAAGAAAGTTGCCAGGAGCAGGGGTTTGAGTTGAGTATCCAGGACGGGCTGAGTGTTGTAAAAAAAGGAAAAGTACATTTTAGAAACAAGAGGGGATCACGCAGCGCCACAAACTATCACACTAATAAGCTTTCCTTTTTGCTGGGATAAATAATGGACCAAACGGTGTGAGCAACGGGGCCTTCTGGCTTGATATCATTATAGTACAAAATGTCCAAAACATCAACATTGATGTAACAGATGAAGTAGGAAAGGCTGGGTGTGTGTTGCAATGCTGTTGGGCCAGGAGCACTGTATGATGTTAAACAAAGAGGCCTCCATCTTTTAGTACTTGTTCCACTGCAATGGTGGAGAAGGGTCTTTCAGCTTTCAACAGCTGGTGGTTCCACCTCTGCAGAGATGGAGTTGTCTGCTTCTTCATAGTTGTGTGTCTGTTGTTCAGCAGGGCTGTCCGGGCTCAGTCTACAGAGAAAGTACACAGTCAGTCACAACTACTGTCATGTTTAAATCATAATTACCAGTTTATTAAACGGGGAAGCTCACATAAGCTTTGTCACGGTTAACAAATGAGTCCCATCCTTACACAAGTGCTAAGTGACGATACACAATGGTCCTCCATTTTTATAAGGAGAATCTTTGATGTCTTTTTTAATGTCCATCCCTGCTTTCATACCCTTTCAACTACATATGACACAAGAGCTGAAAGTAGAGCAAAAATACTGTATATTGCTTCAAATGGGATGTTCACCTGTTTGGACTTGAAGCGGTATCGTCGTTATTCTCCTCCTGGGCAGGTGATTTTGTTTTTTCCTCTACCTCCATGTCATCTTTTTTCTGCTCCGATTCCCCGTTCACTGGAGTGGAGCCTACAAAAGCCAAATTTTAATTAATATAAGCGTGCAGGAGACACAAAAACAAGTATACCAAGCCCGATGAAAAAATATCCACGTAACGTAGAACCCAGATCACCACACGATCCAAAATGTGGCCTTTTACCTGTGTCTTGTGTCTCCTCATTATCTTCTGGTTCCTTGTTCTCTGTTTGAGGTTTAATTGCCACTTCTGACTTGCCAACAAAGCGAAGTTTTAACTTGTTGTAGACGTCACTAGCTTTTTCCATGACTGCAGTGCTGGCTTTATACCGCCGAATCTAAGCAGTATATGTATAGAAAACATGCGTACCAATTACAATTAGGACATCAGGTATGGTATTTTCCATTATTTTAAACATGTGGGTTATCACGTCTTAATGCAAGAGGAGCTTGCTAACATACAAAGTAATGACAGCCAAACAAAAGACAAGACGACACACCTTCTTTAATGTGGAAATAACTTCAGCATTCTTATGGAGGATCTGGCTGGTGACAGGCACAGCCTCAAGTTCTTCCAGGGCTTGTAGACACCGCTCTATATCCTAGAGAACACACAAATACATCAAAATTAAGTTGTCAAGCTGAAATAAAAACACATAAGGAAGAAAATCTGTATGACACCAAAACCATAGATGTCACTTACTGGGTTGTCCACTTTGAGTGCAAACTTTATATCTGTGTGGAGTTTCTGTAGCCGTTCTTCTGGTGATGGCTCTGCATATGGACACACAAAGTAACAGTCAATATATTGTACTGAATTATTACTATCCCTCTCACCGAAACAATAAACATGACTGAGCATTTAGTGAAGCGTTCCACAGTTTCAATCTATGCAAATAAATTCTCCAGGCAATAACTGCTAGTCAGCTGCAGTAAACAACAACAGTGCATGTTAAACTGAGTTTGACTGTGTGTGACACTGACCCTTTTTCTTTTCCACTTTTTTCTCTGGCGGCCTCTCTGGTTTGCGTTTGGGTTTTTCAGGCTTAGACCTAAGAGCGAAGGAACTCTGTGACCTTTGTATATTAAATTTTAATGAGGTTCTCCTAATGGAGGTTTGCATACTCAAGTCTGTTCCTCATTGTGCACTCACCTTGCTCTGGACTTTTCCTCTAACCGCCTGGCTTTTTTCTCTTTTAGCTCTTTCTCCTTTCTTTCTTTTCTCTCCTTCTCTTTCTTTATTTTTGCCTTCTTCTGGTTGTCTGGCTTTTTGGGTGGTTTCTTCACCTTTTGATGAGAAAAAGCACAAGAAGCTGCATATGTCAACGGTACCAATACTCACATGCAATCCTATTATTTTGAAAACAAAACAAAATATAACACATAATTTAGACAAATTACATTTTTTTCCTCCAACAAATGTGTCTACCTCAGTTGGTGGTGGAGAATCAGAGTCAGAGGGTGCAGGGATCGGAGGTGGAGGGGGTTTCTTGGACTTCTTCAATGGGTGATCATCTACACCTTCGTCTGAGCTACTGCTGCTGTCACTGTCGCTCCCTTTTTTGCCCTTATCTTTGTCTTTTTTCTTTTTCTCCTCCTCCTCTTTCTCTCTCTCACGTAGCCGGCGGAGCTCCTCTGCCTCCTCCTTTTTCCGGCGTTCCTCCAGCTCTCGCCTACGTTCCTCATCTCGTTTCTTCCATTCACTGATGCGGTCGGGTTCACTATCACTGTGAAAAAACAGGGCAACTTTTACACCAAGCTAAAATGCATTTTGAAATTCATAATAGTGTAATAATTTGTGGTGCATGAATGGGTAAAAAGAAGCCTTAGAGCAGCCTGACCTGTCACTGTCGGAGGATGATGAAGGTGCTCGTTTTGCCGGAGTGGGTTTGGGTTTCCGTGCACGAGGCTTTGGTGCAGGCTTCTCTGTGGATGAGAAAAACATGCATTGAGCACATTTACATAAGCAAAAATAAGAGCACGAAACCTTCCCTTTAATATCAAATAGCAGAGATGTCCATGATTTTGCATCAAGCTGTAATTTATAAATAAAGCAGACTAAAGCTGCACCTTTCTTGCGTGCTTGTGGGCCCTTCCGAGGAGGCGGATCCGAGTCCGATTCAGACTTTGAGCCAGACAGGGATTCCGAGCCAGACAGAGCTGGTCGAGGTTTCTCATCCTCTGAGTCGCTGTCCACTACTTTCTTCTCAGATCCTGATCCTGAGTCTGAATCAGAGTCAGACGAAGCCTTCTGCAACATCACATAGAAAAAAAAATTAATTAATTTAAAAAAAAAAAAAAAAAAATCGAAACCTGCCATGACAAAAGGTATTCAAAATACTTTTACTATACAAGGGGACAAATGGTTCACCTTTTTCTTCCCTCTGCCTCCTCCTTTCTTTCCACCTCGTCCGCCAGTTTTCTTCTCTGGAGTAAAATCCTATTGCAAAAACAAATGTGTAACATTTATAGGCTGTTTCGTTTCAGAGCACCCAAAAATACCATGTTTTGTGTGTGTGTGTGTGTGTGTGTGTGTGTGTGTGTGTGTAATTACCTGGTCACTGTTCTTTCCAGAGTCAGACTCTGAAGGTGTGGGTTCTGATTCAGAGGGGGATCCACTTTCCTCTTCATCTCGGTCACTGGACGAGCCTCGAGCCTTTTTTGGAGGAGGAGGCCGCTAAAACAGAAAAACACAAGCGACAGAAAAATATAATTTAACTGAATCAACAATATTATTGCAGTTTTTCGTCATCGCAGTCGGTTGTTTAAGCCAAACAGTCTGACCTTTCAAACTTGTGCTCAAACCATGCAGATGAGCTCCATTAATCATGGCTAATTATGCTTTTGTCATTGCCATGACAACTCCTGATACTAAAAAGGAAGCTAATTAGTGGTCTTTTTTGCCATCTCCTGTTTTCATTCTTATGTAAGTAGACACATTCTCACAAAGTATCCAAGCATTGCTAACTGTTATGGTACCTCTGTTGCTGCTGCTAGGACTTGGTACCCTATTATACTAAGTGCATCCCTTTTGTACCATTAACTGTGATCACAGGGGTTAATCATTAATGAAACTGAATGTCTGAACAACTACCTTGGGAGCCGGTGGCTTTCGCTTCACCCCTCCTCCCCTTCCACGGTCATCACTCCCAGAATCTGAGTCAACCTCACTTCCTGAGTCGGCTTTCCGAGGAACCGCCACCTCTTCATCATCCTCATCCTCATCACTTCCTCCTCCAGCATTGTTGCCCTCGCTGTCAGATGAGCTGGCTGGCTGCACACAAACCGTGATAAGAAGATCAATACACATTTTTTACTGAAAAGAAATGCAGTCTACAGTCTGTCAAAAAAAAATAAATCCAGTCTTTCAGGTGAAATTACAGTGTTTTAAAGGATATTTTATGACACTTTGCCTTTCACTGTCAAGGAAAGGCAAACATGAAATGAATCAGGGGGACAGGGAAAGGAGAGCTGTGGAAAAAAATTTTCCTGGTCAGAATCACATGGGTTAAGTTGCAGTTACGCCACATCATAAATAGTTGGGCACCGGGATACACTGAACTGCATTCATAAGAAAGAGTTACTATTGAGCAGAGACATGCCACCAAATTCTAAAACAATGGAAATAATCATTTCTAAAATTCACTGAAATTAGGATCACAAACAACAAATGAGCCTGAGCCAAAACTAAAATGAGAGGTTGACACAGTAAGAGACTTAAAGTTAAGTCAACATCAACAGTATCTTTTTGAGTATGGGGTAATGTCGAATTGTGGATACTTCAGGATTTAGGATTTCTGATATCAGGGTGACTTACTACAGGCGGGGCACTGTAGGAGGCATGTGGATTGTTCTGGATCTCCCATAAACCTTCATTGAATCCCTTCCTTTTGTTGGGCTTTCCGTAGCGTTCTCTGTACTTTTCATAGGGAAAAAGGTCCTTTGGTGCAAGGAATGCTCTGTGAAACAGGGAGGTAAAGAAAATGTGACCTACTTATACTAATCCCTTAAAAAAAAAAAACCAAACCAATGTTATCTTTAAATAAAAGTTTGTTTACATTGACGTTAAAGTTTTACACTGACTTGAGACTTTACAACAGTAGACTGTGCCACCTAGTGTTGGATTAATATACTGCAGGTGCCATCTTGTCAAACAAATGGTGTTTGATGCTGGATCAAACATGACAATACATCTCTCAGAAACATATTGCACTCAGACTGAAACATGTCAATGGTTAACAGTGAACCTTCAGAAAAGAAAGCTTGTGAAAGGAGACTAACAAGCAGTGGTTTGAGACAAAAGTAGTGTTTTTGTTTTCACCTCACACCATTGCACTCACAAAGAGGATATTAGGCTAAAAAATAGATCAGTAAGGGCCTAAATTTGAAAGTGGCACCGCCAATTCAACAATGCATGACAAAGAAAGCAAATGTACTAAAGTTAATGGCTTTCTACCAATAATGTGATTTAATCCCCTTCCTTTTACACAAAATTTAAAAAAAAAAAAACTAAAAAAAAAAAAAATCAATTGTGGTCATCTAACTTTTAACAGTTCTGCAAATGCATTGACTTTTACCTTTAAGTGACTGATGATACAATGTTGTACTCACGTTTCATGTGTCCCAAAGAAAAAAATTGGGATTTTATTGGGAGGTGGTTTCACTGCTCCATCAGCCACATCTTCAATCTGTAAACAAGCCAAACTTTGAAGTAAAAGCCAAGTGGCAAATAGAAAATATCGCACAAGTTTGCTGTGGACCTGCGACTCAAACATGATAGTACCGCGTACTAATGTTGGTTACCTCTAGAAAACAAAACAATGTAAATTAATTTTAACTGAATTAAATTGTTTTGGATATGCGGTGCACAATGTGCAAGTTTTAACATGAAGAAGATGCCTTCTTATCTAGAAAATATTACGCGGTTATCTCAAACGTCATTTCCAAAATAACAACGTTAGCTTTGGCGCTGTACGCCTCCATATGGATGAGGCCGACAGCATCTCATGCAAATTGCGCTGCTGGTGCACTGACTTCGGGCCTGTAACGCAGCCTGTCAGCCCAGTAAAAAACAAGTTAAGTGTCTTTGTGATTGGTATCCTTTTTAGACAGAACCGAAGATACACAGAGAACCTTCTCCAGCGTCCCATGCAGAGCAGCCCACCCCCTCCTCCGCCCCTCCGGCTGCTGTTAACGTTACTTGCTTACCCTGGCTGGCCAGTGGGGGTATCCCTTCATTTTAGCGAAGACCAAGTCTCCGGGCTGGAAGTTGTGTGGCATTGTCCCGCTCGTTTATGCAGCCTGGATATAAAGAATATTCAGCTGCGTAGCCTTTCTGTGTCTCTCTTCGTTTACTGTTTTCAGGTCGACACGAAACCTGGAAACGACTGGTGCTAGCTAGCAAGCTAACAGTGTACTAACGTTACCGCGAGAAGAGTCAGCGGAGTCAAGATAGCAACACCGCACAAACTACTTCCGGTGAAGGCTCGTTCCCAGGCTTCAAAATAAAGGACTTTCTACTCGAAACCAAGATATTGTAATGAAATGAAAATCGGTCTTGCGATTTAATGTCATGCGATAGATTGCTTCATAACAATCTCTACTGTCACAAAATTACGCAAAAAAATCTAACCTAAATGTACATTTTACGACACTATACAATATTACTGTAAAATTACAAACTACAGCACCCTATACACACTCATTTAACTCATCTATATGCAATATCTATCTATGTGTTGTGGGTACATAAAATTCAGGGAAGTTGTCTGTCGTACAATGCCCCTCTCTCTGGCATGACATAAACAACTAAAAAAAATTGCCATACAAATAACATTCAATCTCAACCATCATAAATATAAATTGCATCTTAATCACCACATAGACAATAAAATGGGTACAGGGGTAAAATGAAGTTATTTTGAATGAGCTGCCAGTCTCACCATGTCAAGGCGTCAACTTCCATATTTTCCAGTGTTACTATACAGTCGCTGACTCCTTTTTTTAAAAAATTCTATAAAAATATGAAGAATTGACAAGAAAAACCAAAATAAACGGGCGCATACATATAGAAACTAAAACCAATGTCGATGTCCATAGTCCTAATGGGTTTCTGATTTTTGTAGGCCATGTAATGCTTGAAGTGGTGTATGTTGGGTTTCTCTTTGACCATTTACATTTATGAATATAAAACTTGGCACTGAAAACAAAAAAGATTCAAAATAAAAACAAGGCTTCTTTCCTTTTTTTCACATCTCTATTCTGTAAATTAATCCTAGTTCCACACAGGATGTTGAGCATCAATCTAAGTCTCACACATACACATTGATTTATACATTGATTAATACATACATCAGTGATACATTGGTGTTTCTGTGCCATTATCAGAAAATCCACGTGTGTCAGAAATTCCATATCTATATTTCTTTAAAATTTTGATAGGCGCGCATATCAAATGTATGAATTTTAAAAAATTAACAAAATCATGTAAAGTTACTAACTTTTATTCTACAAAGCAAAATGAGCCTGGTTGTCATAGCGGATAAACTGTCGTGCAATGTTGTGAAACGCTTCACCGATCCGGATGAAGCAGCCCGATCGTTGCCACTCGATACGACAACCCAAGAGGAAATCCCGCCTCTCTTGCTTCACTATTGGCTGAATTGCGACCAGTTTCCTATTCACCCAATGACAGATTACAATGTGGAAAGCTACATTGACCTCCCCCCGGATTCACCTCTAATGAGAAGCCATGTTTCGGTCTCTGAGAAGCGTCCGGCAGTTAAACTGCAGCCTCCTGACTTTGCAAAGACTCGGCGTCGACTCTAAACTCCTCTTTTGCACGTCCAGAATGGCCAGTTCAGAGTACAGGATTGAGCGGGACACGTTTGGCGAGCTCAAGGTCCCAGCTGACAAGTACTACGGTGCCCAGACCGTCAGATCCACCATGAACTTCAAGATTGGGGGACCAAGTGAGAGAATGCCAATCCAAGTGATCATGGCCTTTGGTATCCTGAAGAAAGCGGCCGCTGAAGTGAACAAGGAGTACGGCCTCAACCCAAAGATAGCAGATGCAATCATCCAGGCTGCAGATGAGGTTTCAGCTGGTAAGCTGGATGATCATTTCCCTCTGGTGGTGTGGCAGACTGGATCTGGAACTCAGAGCAACATGAACGTCAATGAGGTGATAAGCAACAGAGCTATTGAGATCCTGGGAGGGAAACTAGGCTCCAAAGATCCCGTCCACCCTAATGACCATGTAAACAAGAGCCAGAGCTCCAATGACACCTTCCCCACTGCCATGCACATTGCCGCAGCCACGGAGGTCCACCAGGTCCTGCTGCCCGGCCTGCAGACTCTGCATGATGCTCTGGCTGCTAAGGCTGAGGAATTCAGAGATATCATCAAGATTGGGCGCACACACACTCAGGATGCTGTGCCGCTCTCACTGGGACAGGAGTTCAGCGGTTACGTCCAGCAGGTGAAGTACAGCATAGAGAGAGTGAGGGCCGCCATGCCCAGGGTGTATGAGCTGGCAGCAGGGGGCACGGCGGTAGGAACAGGACTCAACACCCGCATTGGCTTTGCTGAGAAAGTAGCCTCCACTGTTGCGTCTCTCACAGGCCTGCCATTTGTGACGGCTCCCAACAAGTTTGAAGCTCTGGCAGCTCACGATGCCCTGGTGGAGCTGAGTGGAGCCCTGAACACAGTGGCTGTCAGCATGATGAAGATTGCCAACGACATTCGCTTCTTGGGGTCAGGACCCCGCTCTGGCCTGGGAGAGCTCATCTTACCGGAGAATGAGCCAGGAAGCAGCATCATGCCAGGCAAGGTGAACCCCACCCAGTGTGAGGCCATGACCATGGTTGCGGCCCAGGTGATGGGAAACCACGTTGCAGTCACCATCGGGGGCAGCAACGGACACTTTGAGCTCAACGTCTTCAAACCCATGATGATCAAGAACGTGCTGAACTCCGCACGGCTACTGGGCGATGCGTCCGTCTCCTTCACCAACAACTGTGTGGTGGGCATCCAGGCCAACACAGAGAGAATCAACAAGCTCATGAATGAGTCTCTCATGCTGGTCACTGCACTCAACCCACACATTGGTTATGACAAAGCAGCCACCATCGCCAAGACGGCTCATAAGAAAGGCTCCACGCTGAAGGCCGTGGCTGTCGAGCTGGGCTACCTGACCGAGGAGCAGTTTGACCAGTGGGTGAAGCCAAGTGACATGCTGGGGCCAAAGTGAACTCTGACAATAAAAGGAACACTACAAAGCAAATACATTTTCTAATGTGAGAAAAGAGTATTTCTGTTAAATCAAAGAAGAACTGGATGAATAAAACTTGCTCTGAGTCCTGAACACCTCTTACCTCTTAATAAAAATTTTGAGAATCCTTTGCTGTTGTTTGATGCAGCCTCCTACTGGTGTTACTTAACCTACTCCAGTTGAAAATGGTTGAAGAAAAAAAAAAGGTATATGCCAATATTAGACCTGGGCCAATTGATAAATTAAATTTTACGGTTTTATTTAGCTGGCTAAAAATTTGCAACACATGATGCAAAAACTGTCGAAATGTTGAAAATCAACATAGTATAATTGTAAATCCTGTATATTTGTGAACATAACTTCACCTGGGTTTAACACGCATACACATGCATGTCTTAAACTTCATTGTTTTATCAGACAATGTTGTGTTTTTAGTGGATACATCTGTTGCTTAACTAAATTAGTATTAAGTTTCACTATTAATACAACTTTCTGTAGTAAAATGTGTACATTTGTATACAAACTAGTTAGTTTTAAAGTCTTATGAAATACTTTTTGACTCTGTTCAGGTTGTAGTTGGTACCTTCAGGGTAGTTCACGTTCACACTGTGCCATCCCCAATAATTTAACATGGACTACTGTACCTTTTGTGTTCTGGTTTACAGTATGTGTGCCATTTTGTGCAGCGTTCCAGTTCAATTAAAAATATAATTTAAAAGCAAATATATTCTGGTTTTCTGCTATTTATATTGTTTACACCTACCCAGTTGTATTTTTTAATCTATGAAACATCAGCCAATATGCTTGGTTATCAAATTATGTCATCAAGGATGTATAGTATGACAAAGAAAACAAAGACAAATGATATGTTTACTCATATCCTTTATTGTATACACCAGGAATTACAACAAAAGAATAAATGAATTCTATTTGAACAAATTTTAATTGTGTGTATATATATAAAAACCTAGCAAATAACAAATATACATTACAGAAACGTGATGTGTGAGATTTTTGTACAAGTGGTGAACATTTGCTCCTCTTCTATTTTGTCCAGCTGACCTTAGGAATATCATAATGCTCTGTCAAGGTGTCCAGGTGGCGATTGAAATCCTGCAAACAAACAAAACAACAGAAGATACATTAATTTTTGCTAATATTTCTCCAGTGATAAATATGAGCCCCTTTCTGATGCAACTTGGAACGTGTAAAGATACAAACATAAATGTTTCATATTCAAAATTATAAAAAACATTTACTTGAATGACTGTGCTGTTTTGCAAGTTTGAATTAACAGATTGGATGGAATGTTGCTCTCTAAAATCTGACAAGTTACCTCGACTCTGTGTTTGTGTGTCTTTGAAGCTTTGTTCAAAATCCTCTCCATTTGCTGTAAGGAAAGAGATAGAGACAGAGGCAAAATAAATGCAAAAGAAACGTTGAAAAATGGACATTATCACTGTTGGTTTAGGCACACTATAAACACCGTCACAAACAGTATACTACTGAACAACACGAAAACATGGGCACTGGACTTGTCATAAGTTGTGACTGTCAGTGACAACAGACATCACCACCTGTTACCAATAAATCACACGTTAAAACTGCCTACGCTATCAAATTGTTGCAATGCCAGTTGCCTGCTGTACATATAAAGGTTGTGTAGGTTATGTCACTTTTTGACATCATCCAATGTTTTTGGGCAGTAGACATGTTGATTGTTAAATGAAGAGGATGTTCACCATGTTCATGTTATGGTGCTTCACCATGTGTATGCTTCACAACACATTATGCTGCAACATTAACTGTTTCAAATAATGAACTTCGTCCATTGAATAGAAAAGGGCGGATCAACGCAGTCATTATATGGTGTGAAGACTAATAAACTGAGACTATGAAACACCATTAACTACACTACTGAGCTAACATAGTTTATATTGAAACCGTTTCAGGTTGGAATCACTATGCTGGGTAAAGATTTAGATTGAATACAGTTGGCTCTCTCTCATTGGTATTTTCTAATTTTCTAATTGCCACGTTCCTAGAACAGGAGAGTTCAAAAACAGCACATAAGGTAATAATCTACTATCCCCATATGGTTAATTTGGTGTTTCTGTTCCAGTGCAGCCTTGCTGGTTGTGAAGCTAAGTGTGCAATACACATGTACCATATGCCTGGAAGTTTTCCTATCCAAAAGGTTTTTTGGTTTTTTTTGGATTTCCGTTTGTTTACTATTTTAGACAAGTGTTGTTTGTTCTTATATGAACTCCTCTGTTTGCTTCTGTCCACCAGTGCAAAATGATTTCCTTATTCCTGGACTGTGTAAAACTATGAACCTTCATACTAATATGGCAATGTGGCTGACTGTGGTACAGATTTATGGTAGTAGTTGTCACAAAGCAGCCAGATCTTTTTTGGTTATTCTACTCAATATTTCAATTCTGTTCTTTTCCTCTGTTCGGCTAAATTTGATTTCTACAGCCTACTACTACTACTACTACTACTACTATTAACTATGCCTCTGACTCAAATCCTTGTCCAGTCATTGTAGCTCTTAAATGTTGGAGGCCAGTAACTTACCCGTTTCTCTTGCATCTTGTCAAAGGCAATTTGTGCCGGTGTCCTTTTGTCAACATATACTTTCTTTGTTTTCACCTCCTCATCGTTTTGACTGGTCACGACCTGCTCCAGGAGATGCTTACTGTCTTTATCCTTCTTCTTCTTCCTAAAAAAAAAAAAAAAAAAAAAAGACATGTAATGACAGTTAGTTAACAATTGGCTTGTCGGACCTTCCACTCCCATCCACAAAGAAACACGTCTACACACAGTCTGTGTTGTACAAGTCACTAGGAACTATTCTTTGTCCGCGTGTTACTGAGGTTTCTACGTTTAACCATTTCTTATATAAAATGACTGCGTTCGACAAAGTTTATATTATGTATTTCGAAGTAAGTCTGACATGTTGAGATCGAGTTCATCTCCTTAGTCCTATACAGTTCGTTGTTTTTGATGTAGCTAATGCTAACATGCTAATGTTTTCTAAACACTTCATAATGTTACGGCGAACGGTGCTGACCATATGGGACAAGTGATTTTCAAAGTGAATTTCCCCACATAAATCGTAATCGTATTCACAGAATCTCAGTAAACGTTAACATATCAGATGACACTGTTTTTCATTTAGCAAACAAGCTAACATTGGTCTCACTTGAATACCAGGGGTTTTTAATCAGTCGCGACTGGGTATTGAAGTACTTTTGTCCGATTAAACACGTCGTCTCTTACTAAAATATGTTACCAGATGCCACAATACTTACTTTTTCCCAGCTGAAATGTGTCCTACCCCTTTTAATTTCAGGGAACTCTTCTGCACTGTTTCGTACTCCGACATTTTCGACATTTTTCCGCTTCTTCTTCGTCTTCTGTTTTGTTAGAATAGCACCATTCACATGTACACCTGTGCTGCCACCTGTCGGACTAAAGTGAAATGACCCAAGTAGGGCACCTTGTATCAGCCGGCTTGTAGTGTGTCTTCCCGTCCAGAGAGGCGCAGTATATTATTTTCCCAGAGCCAGAGCCAAAGACAAAGCAGAAAACGGAAGTTAGAAGGATCCATGAATGTCAAACTGTAGCATCGTGGGCTGCGCTTTTAAGTAACGTAAAATAACAATGTCAGGGTACAGTTTGTTTAGGACAGTAGCGTTAACGAAATGCATCACAAACAACGCTACAACAGTGCTCTGCAGGACGAACATGTTAAACAGGATACAGACATGTGGATATGCGAAGAAAGTTGGTGAGTAAAGAGGAGACCTCTGTTCACTATACACTTACTGTAAATCTCTATTTTCTTCAGTGCCAGTTTTAAATAGGCTCTGGTGATGACACTTATGCGTCAAGATTTGCTGACACATTTAGTCTGTTTACACCACTGTGTGCCATTCAAAATAAAAATAAAAAAATACAATGGTGGATAATAGTTGTTGTGGTCAAGCAATAATACAATAATAACATTTTGACAGTAGATTCCTTCACAGTCCTCTACTTGTCTGAATCACCTGTGTCTGCAGATGCCATTAAATCATAATGTGTTATGGTTAACAAAGCAGTGGTGGTTTGTTTGCAGTCAACCCTGAGCCAATCTCAATGGACATTCTTGTATTGATATTAACATGATGAAACTCGACTTTTTCCCCACTTCTTCCAGCCGCCAAAGGGAAAGGGAAAGGCATGGTGAAGGAAGAGCTGAAAGGTCCAGAAGTGTGTAAAGACCCTGTCAGACTTACTTCGTATGCAGTAGGGGTCAACATCTTCAAGCAAGGAGAGGACCCCAAACTGAAGCCCCCGGAGGAATACCCAGAGTGGTGAGAGCACATATTTCTTCTGTTTCAGCCACATTTTATTTCTTTTGGCCCCTGCTATCATCAAGTAGAACTAACAGTTTCTGTTTGTCTAATTTTGTTTCCTCGTTTTTAAAAATATCTATTGAGAAAACTGTTTTTAATTGGTTAAGAGTAAATAAGGAAATTATTTTGAATGTGTTCTTCTCTTGCAAAGAGTTGTACATATATTTTGCCCATTTTACATCTATAATACCCCATTTATTTACTTGAAGCTACAGTTTTTGGCTCTCAATATGACTCTCTCCAGCTACGCTTAGTGAATATAGTTAGTTAATATGGTTAATTTCAGTAGTTGATAGGGCAGTCACACATGCAGGACATTGCTGACGAAGGTTGAGGTAGAGGACAGTGGGTATACTAGATTGATGCTATATTACAGTAAAAGAATATGAAGTATACTGTACTCGGGTTGGACAAAATAACGAATGCTTTTGCTTACTTTTGGTTTGTATTTTAGTTGAGACTGTGTCAGACAGATTTCGACTCATCTATTAAGTAATAGGGAGACTGCAGTTTCAGATCATATTTTATATTTTTTCCTGTTATTTTGTCCACCCATTGTAACTTTAATTTTCTGGAAAATAAGGGCATTTCATGTGTCTTCAATGATCCAATCCCCCTCTTATCATTTGCTCAGGTTGTTCCAGTTGAACCTGGGAACACCCAAAAAGTTGTACGAGCTGGAGTCGGACAGCTGGGAATACTGGAAGCGTCTGAGGAAGGAAAACATTTGGCGTTTCAACAGGCTACATAGAGGGAAGAAGTTATAAGCCATCCCTAGTGTGACAGCGGGGAGCTCTTCTTCTGTACATCGACGTGCTTCAGACTCTATGAACTGAATTGCCATGACATTGACATGTTCAGATCCCAGGTCAAGTTCCTGAATGAAATATCATTAGACCATCTGTTAACCACTGTTTGCCATCCATCTAGCAGGTTATCTGAAGTCATTTATCATATTCAGTGGTTTCCCTGCATTGGCCCTCAGAGAACAGTATTTGTAAATTGAAAGAAAGCTTGTAACTGTCTCTGATATACAGTATAGGACTTCAGGAAATTTATCGATGGTTATCTTGAACACAGGGGGAAAAATATAAGACCTGACCTCAAAATGCAGTCGAACACAATACATCACCACAATATCAACATAAAGTGAACATCAGAAGCAAAAAATGCAGACTGAAAGTACATTCTGACCTTGGAAACAATCTCCCCAAAAGGTCCGCTTAGTAGCTTTTGATACAATCGAAAGCTCCAGAACAGCTACTAAATGGACCTTGTGGTGAGAGTTCAAAAAGGTACTTTATTGTATGTAATGCAGGGGTATCACATTGGATTTAATTAATTAGTACAATGGCGATGATTTTTCCACAAACCACTTTCACTTTTTTTATTTGGAAGACTTATTATAAATAAACATGAATAAATATCCAACAAATGATTCTTTCTATTCTTGCAGGATCCCATATAGCTTTAATCAATTTTAATCCATGTTATGAATATAAATCTGGTACCTCTGTATGAAAGGTTTATGAACTGTAATTAATGGCTTTATTTATGGTTAGCA
Organism: Xiphias gladius; assembly: GCF_016859285.1. Lineage (NCBI taxonomy): Eukaryota > Metazoa > Chordata > Actinopteri > Istiophoriformes > Xiphiidae > Xiphias > Xiphias gladius. Next base: position 17,769,114 of record NC_053405.1, on the reverse strand, counting down.
AACCATTTATGCATGGTTTCTAGACCAGTTCTAAATCACGGAGCAACGTTTGCGTTGCCAGGTTGTAAATTTAATTCGTTTTTTGCACTGATCCGTCGCCGTAAAAGTTGGCTTTAAATGAGTGGCGTTGCTATGACAACGCTTCATGCAAATGAGCCTGCCGGGGATGGCAGAAATGAGGAACCGAAATGAAAGCAAATGATGAGGGGAACAAAATCATGTCAGAGTTGAAGAGCAATGGTTTAAAAATGCACCAGACATCATCTTGTATCTGAGCGCCTCTCGTTCCTCTGTCTCTACAACTGGATTTGATCACCAGCCTGTACTTCTTGTAAAGTCGGTAAGCCCAAAATCTTCCTCACGCCATTGATCAATGCCTCCCTATATTAATGGCGGAAGCGGCAAGTGGCAGCGCGGTTCTCAACGGACTTCTGGGTTTTTAGTTTGGTCTGGATAAAACCTATGGTTTAATGTTAAAGCTTCGCTGTTTCCTAACTTGTTTGCTTGATATGACAAAAATTTCCTGTGCCCTGTGTGTACAGTTAACTGCAGGCGGACTTTCCTCCGCGCCACGCATTTTCATAAAGCTGGCCACAGGAAACCCAAAGATGTGTTTACAACTTACGAGCTTTGTAGCGCACCAGTCGCGTAGGCACCCGGGTGGGAGATTCATTCAACATCAAAACCACTGTTTTCGGTCATCTCTGGCAGTCACACCCGGGGGAAAATCCTAGATGACTCACTGCTAAGTGGTGGAGTTTATTGGGGGCAGTTTTCAGCCCGTAAAGTTTCAGTTTAATGTCCCTGTTTGTCCAGCGGACTTCTGGGTTTGTTGGTGGTGAAACATAAGACCGAGGAGTGGAAAATGAGCATTGGTACTCTGAGCGAAGAAGTCCTGAACAGGCTGTCAAAGATGTTGGACAACTCCACCTGCGGATGGAGGCAGCTAGCCAATGCGGTGGCCGAGGAACCGAAATTCCGCTGCAGGTAAGGCATTGAAGGCATCACACAAAAGGGGCGGCGGCCCCACACGATTCACAGCGGTCTCCACATCTTTTCCGTGACCATAATAAACCGTTTGAACATTTATCCCTTATAACAAGGACTCTCCTTGATATATGGCATTTTAAACAGGTCTGCCCCCCCCTCACCAACACCACCTAATATTCTACTATACATTCCTGCAAGGTTTTGGGGGCCCTAGGACTGTCAACACCTCTGCTAACTCTGCCCCCCTTCCCTGCAGTGAAAGTGAGCTGACCAGCTGCTCACTCCAGGTGCTGAGCGCCGCAGGCAGCCCAGGACGCACCCTCCTGGCTCGTCTCGCTGATCGTTCCTGCTCCCTGGAATTCCTGTTCCAATGCCTGAGGAAGGTGGACCACCAGGAAGCGGTGCATTACCTCACCACCGCAGGTAAAATAGAAGTGAATGTGGTGCCATACCTATGCAAATGTATAGAACTATTATTTCAGGAAGTACCCGTTTAACCAAAAAAGAAAAAAAAAAAAGAATAAATAAATAAATCCAGGGACCTGAGATAAACTTGCGTTTCCTTCCCAGCGGGGTTTAACATTAACATTACATTGGATACTTTTTATCCATTGGATACTTTGTATCCGATGTACACTTTGGATACAAAGTGTACATTGTTTTCTGTTATAGCTATGGGGTTACTTTTCTGTTATAGCTATGGGGTTACTTTAGGGAAGACTTCTAGCCCTTGATATCAGCCATGAATTCTGCTCTTTAAAGTTGCAAAGATACTTTGATTTGTCTGGAGAACACAGGTTGTGTCATTGGTGATAATGCCAGAGGTGGAAAGTGGCAAGTACTGTTACTTGAGTACAGCGTATATTTTTTTGGTATATCTTTTATATTTTTAATTTTTTTATATGTCATAGTAAGTCATAAAGACAAGCCACACAACCAATAGCAAGACCTGGAAAATTAGTTGTCTCATTTTTCTCAGCCCTCGAATGGGCCATAATGCCAAAGAAGGAAATTTATGTCAGTTTGAAAATTATTTTATAGTTTCCTATTTTTGTTCTCTGTTAGTTCTTCTCTATTGTAAACAACAGTAAAAATAGTCATATCTCTGTGAACCATATAACTTTCAAAGCAGAGGAAATATTATTTGGCACTAATTTATTTTCTCATATCCTCTCGTAAGTTAGTGCCTGTTAAAACTATGCCACATCCTCTGAAGTGACATGTTTTAAATGGAAATACCTCTTCAACTGAGTGAGTGTTTCCTCTTGTCTGTGCTTGTTAATGTTGTGTGTATGGCTGTGTATGTGTGTGTGTGTGTGTGTGTGTGTGTGTGTGTGTGTGTGTGTGTGTGTGTGTGTCTGGTAGTGGCAGAGATGATTCTGATCACAGTGCAGCCGCAGTCCCAGCAGGCCACAGCGGGGAGCAGGGTGGTATTGACCTGCAGAGCTGATGGTCCCCCTGGGCTCAGCTACCAGTGGTTCAGAGGCAAAGAGGAGGTCAGTCCAACATCTTATCATTATGTGATTATAAAAAGTAACGTAACCTTCAGGTCAAACCCTTAGTTATGTTGAGCGTTCTGTATTAATGTTCATTTTTGGCTAAATCTGCCACCTTTACACCATATTGATGTTACAGTGGCGATGGTATTGAGACAAAACAATTGTTCTCATGATGGTTCCTAACAAATATCAGCTATAATTTGTCATGTAGACTTTAGGATATACTGATCATTTCCTTGCTTTAGATTTTGGACGAGACAGGGTGTATGCCGGAGCTGGTCCTGTGTCCTCTAGCCCCGGTCCACCAGGGTCACTACATCTGTAGGGTCAACCATGGAGAAAACTGCATCTTCTCTCAGTGGGCTCAGGTTTGCTTGGTTCACTGTGCAAGTTCTAGTCCAGGTACCTCTCCTCTCTTTCTTCTCCTCTCCTTGTTTCCCTTGTTTTGATTCCATCTCATGGCGTGGCAAATCTTGTCATGTCAGGCTGCAGCAGCAGTCTGTTTCCAGGGTCAGTGAGTGGGCTGCGTATCACCCATCAGCCTCAGTCCCAAGCAGCGTCTGAGGGCGACTCTCTGCTCCTTCATTGCAAAGCAGAGGCCAACCCTCCCGCCCAGTACGAGTGGTACCACAACGCGGTGCCCATGCCAGAACACAAGACACCTTCACTCAAGGTAAGCCTGCTCACAGAGTCTGTTGTGAACTGCTTACCTACTGCATATAACAGTCATCATTTCAGAAAACCTTTCTGGATTAAAATTTAGAATTAGAGGAGAAAAGGCTTGCCAACGAAGACTAGAAATATAAAGTCACAGCACTATATTCATGAAAAGGGTATCAGAAACAAAAATGGCTTATTTTACATTTAAAATGGGACTTGGTGAGCTTGAGCTCCTCTTGTCCTGGCAAAGTCAGAGCTGTTTGTTTTAAATCTGTATTTTGGAGACCAATTGTGAAAATGAGCGAGTGTAAAGATGATCAAATCAGGTTGATGCTTTCCTTGTCCTCCACTGGATGAAGTGGACCAATATGTTTGAATGTCATAGTCCCATTTGGTTGGTGGGTCACCAGTGGAGGAGTTTGACAAGACACTGACTAAAATGTTGCAAATGTTACATTTAACTATTTGTACACTGTCATATGACAGGAGATACACAGTATGTGTATTCGTCTGTGTCAGTATAATGTGTGTAATTGATGTTTTGTATTTCTGTATTTTTGTCCTGTAGATCCCGTGTGTGACCACAGCACACAGAGGACTGTACAGATGTAAGGTGTTCAATTTTTATCATGAGGCGTGGAGCGACACAGCAACAGTCACCATTGGTGAGACCCAGAGACATAATTTCTCTGTTCTATATTCATAATGTAAATGTGTAGATGAGAAAAATCAAAGAGATCTTAATGTTAAAAGTTTTATAACAACTGTATGAATATCAAGCAAATGCTTCTGAGGAATTTGCGATCATGCATAGATCAACATTACAGTAAGCCTGACACACTCTAAATTTATAGGATCAGTTTAACACATGAGCAAAATTGCAGAACTGTGCAGTAAATAACTTTGTGTTTTTAAATTTTTCGCAGGTCCCAGTTCCATTACTGATGCATCCTGGGTAGAAGTTGATCGTGGTCTAGGTATTGTTTATTTCCTAATTGAATATTTAGAAGGAAATTAAGGAACTAGAGTAGTATTCTAGTTCCTCTGTTATTTTCTGGAACATTTCATCACACTTTGATTCCTGTTTTTTGTAGGCACATTGGTGAAGAAGAGTATCATCATGTAACCTTACTTTGTGTGTGTCAAAGCAGTTCAGAGATCGTATTGGGCTGTGTGTGTGTGTGTGTGTGTGTGTGTGTGTGTGTGTGTGTGTGTGTGTGTGTGTGTGTCCACATTGTTATTGTTTGATCAGTGTGGACTCGGTTCGAGATAATTTTTTCACACATTTTTTTAATGTGTATGTGAGATTAGCAAGCACTGCAGAAAGGACTAAAAATGAGACTTTCACATTCTGATCAGATATCAAACAGCATGGGACACTTAAAAAAAAATTTCTTTTCATATCGGTGTTGCCAGACTCACAGGAAATCCAAAGGCCAATTTGCAGACCAGGAATAAATCCACTACAAGAGATGACCAATCAGCCTTCGTCAGCCAAGCATTTCTATGGCGAGTTTTCCAAGCAAATACTGTAGTTACAGTACAGTATCTGTAGACCACAGTTGCAGAGTTGCCCAGTGTACACAGTTAATAGGTAATATTACATAATTTATTAGGTAACTGGGTCTTTCATGATGCCCTGTCTTCCCCTCCACAGCAACAGGCAAAGTTGCTCTGCTGATTGGCAACATGAACTACCTCTACCACACTCAGCTATGTGCTCCCATTGCTGACGTCCATGAGTTGACCAACCTCCTCCGACAAATGGACTTCAAGGTGGTTTCCCTGCTTGACCTCAACTGGCAGGAGATGCACAGCGCCGTTACAGAGTTCCTCTTGCTGCTTGACAAGGGAGTCTACGGTTTGTCCCTTGTCCATCTAGATAATATGTTCGAAACCTGATTTGGGTCTGTGTCTGTACTTTTGAAGACTGCACAGGCTAATATATTTGTTCACAGTATAATTTGTAATTTGTAATTAGGGCAAACTTTTTTCAATGCCTTACTTTGCTGAAATTAATCTCACTTTTTCCCTCTTCCCTCCTACCAAAGGCTTGCTATACTTTGCTGGTCATGGTTATGAGAATTATGGCAACAGTTTCATGGTTCCCATTGATGCACCGGCCTCCTACACATCAGAGCACTGTTTGTGTGTACAGAATATACTCACCAGGATGCAGGAGAAAGAGACTGGACTCAACATATTCCTGCTGGACATGTGTCGCAAAAGGTATCAGTGTTTATTTTAAAGAAATGAATTTTTGTACCAGCTTGTTTTTATGTCATGCTAAGATTAGACCATCTGCTGTGCATATTTGTGCTTAAATGTTTTCTCTTGTAGAAACCCAAATGATGATGTCATTGTACAACCAAGACTGCTGAAGGTCACAGCAAATACAGTGTTTGGTTATGCCACGTAAGTTGCTGATCCTCTGACACAGTAATTGTAAACTTTCCGAGGTTGGCATCAGAGGTAGTCTTTGAATCTTTGAGTCCAGTGTTTAAGAACGGAGAAGTATATTGAATACATGTATTAATTATGTAATAGTTTTCCTGCTTTAGCCTGTAAGGTGTCACTCATACTGTATGTACTTGGTTGTGTTTAGATGTGTAGATGCAGAGGCATATGAAGTAAAGAGGGAAGACGTGTCCAATGGCATCTTCATAAACTTCCTCAAACAGCGAGTTTGTGAAGATGAGAAGGTCACAGTCATGCTAGACAGAGTGGCTGAAGGTATGTAGAGCACACCTGTGAAGTGCTGCAAGAGATCTTTGCTTTCAGATTTGCAGCAACTGGCCAAGCAGTTAGCAGTTTTGCAGTTCTTTGAGATGGTTCTATGTATATGAAGTTGTTAGAACAGATTACTCTGCATCAGCATGTGGCCTGAAAGTGGCTCATTTGCAACTCCCATACGCAAATTAACTAAATATGATTTGTCTTCATTCATCTCATTAAATTTTGTACTTTACCTGATAGTGAGGTGAGCCTACTGTGCATCCAGACCTCTCACATAATCTATCCTGAATCTTTAACCTAACCAACCCCTGTGGCGTTATTCTTTATAGTTTGTTTGACGCTTGAACATTCTGGGCTCTGCTAATGTGCATGTTGGCTCTCTAACATGACTTAACCGGAACACCTAGATGGAACATGTCCTGTTGCAAAGCATTGGTGCTGCTTTTTACTATACTGTAGCATCAAATAAGCAGAAAAATAACAGCTCTGTTTTTCTTCTGAAGCATGAATGTAGTGAAACATTCTTTGGTTTCTAGCCAGAGGAGAAACTTTCATGAAAAATGAAAATTTCTACCTAGCAGTTTTTCCCCCTCCATAATTTCATGTTGAATTACTATTTAACAGCTCTAATGAATGCATACTGTAGATTAAAAGTTCTTTACTCTTACTAGACATGGGTCGTTGTGCAATCACACGAGGGAGGCAGGCTCTGGAGCTACGAAGTAATCTGTCTGAACGACGGTCCCTCACCGACCAGATAAAGACCTCTGAATGTTCTGCATCCTATTCAGCTCGCAACCTGCAGTGGGCCGTCGCTCACGGTACTCTTTTTACAAAAATTATCTAAAATGATTAAATATGGTAAGAGTTATTGTCATGTCTGTGGAGTAAAGTTTACCTAATTCAAATGCCTGTCTTCATAGTCCTACCCAAGAGTCATTATCTGCAGTTTGACTGTGGGGTGACGGTTCAGCTTGGGTTTGCTGCAGAGTTCTCCAACATCATGTTCATCTACACCCGGATACTTGAGAAGCCCAGAGAAATTGTTTCTTGCTCTGCTCAGCTTACTGACTTCCCCGAGGTTTGTTAGTTGATATTACTTATACAGATTTCCGATTTTAAAGTCACACAAAATTTCGGGCTCATACTGACACATAATGCTTGTGACTTTTAATACTTCAGTGTTCCGCTATACCATATATTTAAGCAGGACATAATTTGTTATTGTGGATACTTGAAGTACACATACACACCCAAAAAAAATCTGATTTAAGATCTGTACTGACCTTACCACTTTGTTCTATGTTTCTTTGGGAGGATGTGGACATCGATCTGAAGAAGAGTAACCAGGAGACTCTGCTTGAAGCCGGCAGTTTATTATTGATCAAAGAAAATATTCCTTCATCAGAGGGCCCCAGTCTTTACACTCGCATCTGCAGCCTGCAGAGACTCAGGGTCAGACACTGGTCGTTTTTTTTTTCATAGTTACTTCTCTTATTTCTGTCCTAGAAGAAACCTGATAAGTGTTTATGGGCCCTCTAGAAACAATTTACTAATACTGAGCAGTCAGAAATAAGGCTTAAAGTATGGAAGTTTATGTTGAAAAAGATTTGATTAGGTCTACAATTAAGAGTAAAATTTAAGTATGTTATGTTGATTGTTTTATTTCTGAGAGATACTTCATTGTCTTTTGTGGGGGTCAGAACCTCTCAAGCCTTTTTATATATTTTTTTTTCTCTAAAAGCTAAAAAACACATTCTGCTCTTCACTGTCTTAATAGAGCGAGCTCACATTCAGTGTCTGTCTTCATTACACCTATTCCAACATGGACGAAGAGGTACAGGAAAGGCAACCAGTAACAGTTGGCAAACCGCTGGTCTCCAAACTCAACCTCTATGAACCACGACCATCTCACACCTGCTCTGCGTCCTCAGCCCTCAGCCTTGACTCCTTCGGCGTTCCTCAGTGCTCCTCCTTTGCCGAGGGCTTCGCCTCTGTTGGGTCAGCCTCAAATGCATGGTCATATTATGCACAAACTGGCAGAGAATCTTCCACCAATGACTCTCCGACTTCATCCAGCAGTGCCAACATACCAGAGGAGACTGACAGTCCTGAATTGTTTGATACCCCTAAACCTCTTGTACCCAGCAAAAGCTTGCCCCACAGCCAAGTAAACAACACAAACTACAAATTTAGTGAAATGAACGATTTTCACTCTTACTAGGCATTATGAAACCTGATTTGTCCATTACATACTGATAAATCAGAGTACACATATACTAAAAAAAAAGTCAAAAGATGGGAAAAAAGCCTTTGATTTGCCATTTCAGTAAAGTTGACCCAGGACTCAGGTCATTGTATGTGGTCCATTTATCTTCTATATTAAGTTTTTGTAATGTTTTATAAAGATTTTTTACAAGAAATCGGTACATTTTATCACATAACACTGCAGATCAAGTTTGACGTGTTCTTTTTGTAAGAGGGAAGAAATAAAATATAACCTTTGAAGATGAATTGTATGAACTGTTGTATGTCTTCGGATTTTTGAGTGTGTGTGTCCCATGTATTTCATAATTTTTTTTTTACAAATGAATGCAGTTTTCCCTGTGCATGTCTCTGCGCTACAACTGTACTGCGCCTGCGCCCTGACGTCACTGGCTCAGCGCGGCCTCCATTTTGCAGCACCTTTGCAGGCCAGCAAGTTCCATTTGTAGTGCAGCATCAGTAAATAAAGTGCATAATAAGGGTTATTTTCAAACTGAAGAAATATTTTGTCGGACAGGACGATGGCTGAACCGTCGGCGGACGTGGAGGTTCCGGAGGGCGCAGAGGTTCGCAAACTGTCGGAGCTGAGAGTTATTGATCTGAAGGCCGAGCTGAAGAAGCGAAACCTGGACACCACGGGCGTCAAGAGCGTGCTGTCGGAGCGACTGAAAAAGGTCCTGGCTGCTCTCTTGTTTAACAACTAGGCACAGAATTACCGCATTAACCTGCCTTTTCTGGCTTTGCGAATGCACCCTGTCAAACCATTATAAACTCAAAGCTACGTGAGTTTACGAGCCCCATTGACCGGAACCGTGTGCTACCGCTAGCTGTTAGCTAATCTTTGCGTCAAACAGCTAAATGCCTTAATTTTCGTGGCTTTATGCATATTTGACGCAGGTTAATTTCCAACTCCTCCTTACTTGTTTCCAGTCCATTAAAGTATTCGTTTGTGGCTTTATTCTCCATAAACAGGCCATCGAGGAGGAGGGTGCAAATCCCGATGAGATTATTGTGGCTCCGGATTCAGCACCAAAGAAAACCAACGTTGCCCCTAAGCGGGCTGCCAGAGGTAAAGTCAGCGCACGCTGCACGAACACACCTCCACCTAAACTGTAAACGTCTGTGGAATGTGACACGTGATTTTGTCTCATTATCTTCTGTGTAAATGAGACAATACTGGAGAGCCCGCTGCTTGTCAAATGACACATGATACTAGATATTTAATGGCCTGTGCACATGCCTGTTCACCTCACCTGCTGTTAGAAATACCTCTTAATCAGGAGTTGATGCTCACTTTTTTCCTAAGGAGCACAGGCGCTTCTAAGTTGCAGAATTAAGGAGCACATGGAGACCTTCAGTGGCACCATGAAAAGGAAGATGTTTCTCTTTAAGAAAGGGATAGGAGGACACATTCAAAGCGAAGTGATTTCATTTACTTGAATACAAAAGTACACTATGTTTTTAATTAGTTCTGCTTCAAACTGTACTTATTTAATATTAAAGTAATTTATCTATTTATACTTTAAATTGCTTTAAACTATATTAACAGTTTGAAAGGTATGAACACCTCTATAATAAAGTAGTTCTTCTTAGTTCTAAACACTTAAAAGTCTGCTCAGTCTGTTTAGACACCAAGGATTTCACTGGTCCAGCAGCGTTTGGCCCCTTTTGAGCTCAGCCAGCAGTCCACAGCAGGACTGGGATCAAACTGCTGCACTGAATGCGACTCCAAGCTGATCTGCATCAAGTGTTCAACTGTAGACACTCCAAAGGCCGCTTCTTATTGAATTCTTGATGTGGTTTTGGCTCTTTGCGCTGACGAGTTCATCACATGGTTTTCTTTTCAACGGACAACATTGGTCTAGCGCATTGACTGCATCGTTGCCATTGTTGTTATAAACCTTTTTGTTGAAAAAATAATTATAAATAGAGGCTGCTTGGGCTAAACTTTGTAATACTTTTTCTTTGCGGTATGCTCCTAAATACATTTTACACACATCTATTTTTAGCTGCTAATGGGTCTTTCCATGCCAACTCACCCAGAATTCAGAACATTTCCCAGTTGTGTTCCCAGTTACTCAGCATTAAAGCCCCTTTCACACTGGGAAAAAAAACCACTAACATCTGGTTTTTGTCTTCAGTGGGAAAGGGTACAATCGGCATTTATTTCTAGGTCAAATGACAGTAGCCAGCGGTATTAATTGGCTCCAGCTCGAATCAGCAGTGATGGAAACATGACAACCAAGTGGACATGATTTTTGCCCCTTTTTATCCTCTTGGAAATAAGTTTTAAAAACACCGACTCAACCATCTCACCAAGAGGGTCCAACACTGACAGTAGCACCAACCCACGAGTACAAAGAGATGCAACGGATCAATTTTGACAGTCTACAAGGCAGCTAGCAGCTCACCCTCACACCCGCCGTGTAGGGCTGTCCCCTGCTCTTGCGGTCCAGCCAAAAATACATTTTTTTTTTCTTTTCTCAAAAAGTCCCGCCGACCAGAAGCTGTGGGATAATTGATTGCCACCCCTTTCTGTTGTAGTAGTCTGCAGGGTTGACCCTGGGAGAACTTGTCTACTGGCCATGGGAAAGGAGTCAGTTGTCTTTTTAGTGGGTTTACCTGCATTTAAAAATCATCTAGTATGCAACAAACCAAGCCATTACAAACTGTTACTTGCATATTTCTTATTCTTTATTAATTTGATTACATTCAGCAAAAACTATTTACAGAACACATATTGCAAATAATCCTCAGGGTTATACAGTCAGATGAGTAGAATGATATGTTTCACTATGAAACTCCATTTGCAATAACATTAAACATTTCAGTATTAAGCACCTTTAATGTAACCCAAGGACACTACATAAATAAAAAAAAGCAAAAAAAAAAAAGAATTCAAAGCTTGGATAGGTCTTAAGTTTATATTTAAAAACAAGAAAAAAATAATCAGTGTAAATTTTATAGAGCAGGTCAGAGTCAGGTGGATTAGTACTGGCAATAAAATTTTTAACGTGTCTTGTGTTCCTTGCCTCTGAGCCTTAAATATTTGTCAATGTCAAGAGCAGTAGTCAAACCTCATATGTGATTAGATGAGATTTTTTCTGGGGCAGTGTCTGTTGCTTGAAGTGTGTGGTCCATTGCACATGGTAGGCGGTAGGATGGTTGTCTGTTGCCTGCCGTGTGTCAGGCAATAGTCCTGCCAGAAATTCTAAAAGAAAAAAAATCTTTTTGAGTTTGAAAATGTTAAATTTTGTTTGGTCCATAAATGCAATGGTAATTTTGGAGGTTGTAGATGGTATACACAACAGTTTTCTTTGGCACCTGTAAGACACCTGAAGAAGACTTGGTCTAAACTAAAGTATATTTTCTGTAGATACCAGGCAAGAGAATGATGAACCAGAGGACAGCACTATTGAGGAAGACTCCCATGATGGGCATGTAAGTTTCTTAAAAGGGTTTTTCTTTTTTGTTTTTTTTTTAACAGGTATAGTGCTGTAAAATGTTTTTACACAATTGGTACCTCTTCTTCACAACTGCAGAGTTGTTGGGCTCTTGATCATACTTTTGTGTTGTATTTACTGTTTTCAACAAATTCCCCCCTTTCCTCTGTCAGGAGGAACTGCAGGATGATCATGAGAACATGCAGGAAATGGACATCCTCGACATGAACGTTCTGGATGAGACGGAGAACGACAATGGAGTACCAGCTGAGGATGATGAAGATGAATCTGAGAATTTCCATGGAGAAGACGACACATTGATGAATGAAGAACATGACAACAGGGGTTTCGAGTCAGAAGATGAAGCAAGAGGTCCAGAGGTGAGACTAGACTACAAATTTGTCAACTAATTTTTTTTTTTTTAATTTGTCAAGTTTTAATGTTTCTGTACTTGTACGTATTTTAACAGATGGGCGAGTCTGAGATGTTATATAAGGATGAATATATGACGTGCTCATCAATCAATACGGTATGTTCCCTCACAAATATTTTCGTGTATTGTGATGCTATGGTAAAAGTCAGTTTCGTAAAAACACAATTTTTTGTTTTAGGCTCAGGATCCAGATGCAGACGACATGAAAGAAGAAACAGGTACTGTAGAAAATGGTTAATAAAAAGGTGGAGGCATCTTTTTACAGTGTTGAGCTTGGAATGCAAACACTTTGTTTAGGAAGAGAGACTGGAAGCCCAAAGGAAGTTGCTGGCTTTGTGCTGAAATTTGGTTATCCATTATTTATACTTTCACCATTAAATATTGGTCAAGTTACCAGTGATGTTCTTCAAGTTGTAAAATGGCAGTGGTTAACAATTTGATGCACATTGACAGCAATTAAAATTCCATGGTCAGGGAGGTTTTAGCTGTTGCAGGTGATTGCAGTGTTTCTAGGTTGCCACATGAAGACCAAGATAAGAAGGTCCATCAAGACTCATCAGCTGTTACATATTTTTAAAGACACTGACTCAGAAATAAGCTGGATATGAATATTCTGGACTTGAGCTGAAGTTATGGTCAATACAAATGGACACTTGGAAATCCAAAGGCTGGAAGAAGATGGACTGCAGCGGACCCTACTGCCGCATTGCCGATCTTGTGGCTCTCTTCAGCACTGAACTCTTTGTCTGCTTTGGATCAGGTGAACAGATTGAAGTGGTTCAACTTGAGAATTGAACCAAAGTGTTTGTCGCACTAGTTGCTTGGTTGTCCTCCAGCCTTTGGGTTCTCTTCCAGTCTCTCGTCAGGGTCTACTTCATCGTTTTAATACATAGTTCTAAGAGCACACGCCAGTGGTCATGACGTTCCTAATCCAGGCCTTGCCAGTTCCTCGTTAACCATTGCTGTGTTTCAGAAGTGATTAAACTCTGTGCCATTCTATTCCTGTTAAATCCGTAGAAAATGACAAAGTAGCCGGGTCTTGTTTATCTGAGCCGCTTAACGAAGATCAACACCAGAGCCACGAGACGAGCCCTGAAGAAGAGCAAGCTGCCACCGCCAGAGGGGAAGACAGTGTGTCCGACAAAGCCGCCTCTGGAGATGTGGAGACCGACAGGGATGTTGTGGACATGGACGCCAAAGAGGTTGGGGACATACAGAATGTCCCAGAAGAGACATTTGACGCTGAAAACAAAAGCTCGCAGGCTGTTAGTGTAAGCGAACAGGGCGCTGTGGGTGAAACCGTTGATTCAGAAATTGGGTCTAAGAAGGGTGAGGAGGATGAGAAGACAGAAGAGAAAGCTGCTGCGGATTCAGCCTCGACAGTGAAAGAGTCCTCTTCTGTAGAGGGCGATGATCAGAAAAAGAGGTTTGTTGCTTTCTGTCTACTAGAAACCAAAATGGTTATCTCTGTTGCATTGGCTCCTTTGTGCTAGAAAAATTTGGATGCTCTTTTGGAGGTAAAAACGTTCTGTGCATTTGTCTGTTTTCATTTGTCATTCCTTACACTCACCTATTACCCTTTGGCAAGTAACGTATTCGGATTTTCATAGGGTATACTTCCAGTTATTCACCATTAAAGCACGGCACTGCGGTACATGATGGGCTGGTCACTGTCAACTTTTTTATTAAACCATAAAACACATAGGTAAATACATTCATATGAGGAGATCCTAGGTGTCCTCACTCGTGTATGCTTATGGCTTTTTTTCTTTTTCTTTAGCTCGGAGGAAAAAGATGGCCAGACTGAGCCAAAAGATGAAAAGGGTGAGTGAATAAAGCGGTTTCCTGTCTTTTCTGGTCTTTCACATTCAATGGGTATATGCTCATTAATGTATTGTGTATATGTGTAGCCGCCGGAAGTGGTGCTGCAGCGAGCAATAGCAGGAATCTGTGGGTCAGCGGTCTCTCGTCCACTACCAGAGCGACAGATTTGAAGACTCTCTTCAGCAAATACGGCAAGGTTGTTGGAGCTAAGGTGGTGACCAATGCCAAGAGCCCCGGGGCTCGTTGCTATGGTTTTGTTACCATGTCCTCCACAGAGGAGGCCACCAAGTGTATCAGCCACCTTCACAGGACTGAGTTGCATGGCAGGATGATCTCTGTGGAGCGGGTGAGTGTTGAGGGAAGACTTTTGCTTTCATTGCTTTTATTGGTCCTCTAATAACTAAGGTACCGGCCAGATAAACACCTCATGGATCTGAGTAAATCTTAGCCCTTGTAGGTCGAACTCAAATTTCCTTTTTATTGAATTTAATCTCTGTGGGAAGTTTATTGCCTTAATCAACACATACACTTAGATTGTTAAGATAAAGATTTGAGGATAAAACTAAAATAAATCTTAAGTTTATTCCCATTTTAGTTGTTGTAATTGCATTATGCAGCTCTCCAAAACACCCGGCAAGGCTTTTATCAAACATATTGTTATTGCTAAATTTTCGGTTTATGGCTTCACTCTACTGTAGCAAGCACTGATAGGAAGCGATGCCAGTAGAAAACAGTAAGTGCAAGAAAACAAGAGGGTTGTTAAACTGTTGCAAGAAATAACATATCAGAACACAAACTCTCTGATGCCCACAAAAGAGGTGTTATGGTTCAGTTTCATTGTTTGGTATGATCAGTGTGTGAAACTGAATCTGTTCATTCAGCTCTTGTGAAAAAACATGTTCCTGTTTAAACATTGTAGGCTAAAAATGAGCCAGCGGGGAAGAAGCCAGCAGACAAGAATGACCCCAAGAAATCTGGCAGCGAAAGGAGACACTCCTCCGACTCCAAGTAAGAGTGCTTACAAGCTGCCTCGTGTTTGAGTAAAGTCTGTTACTAAAAATGAACTAGCAGCCCGGTATTTTGATACAGTGTGCCTTCTAAATATCATCGGTGCATACATTTTTAGCATTGCATGACCAGGTGGTAACCTGTAACCATAGCAGTTGAGAGTTCCTGAGCTATATAACTCAAAAAGTGGATGAGCTGTCAAACTATGGGGAGAGAAGTGAACCAGTCACTGAATTGTTTTTTTTAAAATGTTTTTTAAAATAGCTCTGATAATGCTCACACTCTTGATATGTTTTATAGGTCTGATGGAAAGGATGAGAAATCTGAGGGAGAAGGGAAAGATGGCAAAGGTAAGAAAAGTTAGATGATTCCCATCTTGCATGTATCAAGTTAATGCTGTAAAAAGTTACCTCTCCTATAAAAAGTAATTTTTTTCATTTTTGCTTGACAATATCAACTATATTTTTCACAGGGCGAAATGAGAGGACTGTAGTTATGGACAAGTCCAAAGGAGAGCCCGTTATCAGCGTCAAAACCAAAAGCAAGGAGCGAGTAAGTAAACATACACCCCTATAGCTGCTATACTCGAGTTACTACGGTAGCTATGTTTAGAAACCTCAGCTTGAGTCTACTAATATATGTAACAATGTGTTTTTTAAATCTGCCTTTAACTTTTTCTGTCCTCTCTTTCCCTCTCTCATTTCTCCAGAGCACAAAGAGTCGGGACCGCAAGTCATCTAGTAAGGAGAAGAAAGACATCCTGTCATTCGACCAGATCAAGGAGCAGAGAGAGAGGGAGAGACAGAGACAACGGGAGAGGGAGATCAGAGAGGTGGAAAGACGCAGATACACGTAAGGATCATGCCATGGGGCTAGAAAAAATTATCTCAACCTACTCTAATAAGGTTTGATAGTCAAAATTAATGAAGCTCTTGTACTTCTTAAGATTGTTATCTTGTGCAGGTCCGTGTGATGTATTTTTTACAGTAGAGCTGCATCTGTTTCTGTAAGATAAAAATGTGTTTTAGATCTGTTTTTGAGGACTGAAGAAATCATTATAGTTATGTTTGAACAATATGATTTTACACTGGACACTATTAACCTATATATACTCACCTGTCTTTCGATACAGTAAATACTTTTGGTGCTAGTTACTCACTGATCAGAGTTTGATCTTTGCTGTTTTTTTTTTGTTTGTTTCTTTTTTTTTTTCAGTGACCGTGATCGTGACAACCGCCCAGATCGTGAGCGTGAGCGAATCCGTTTGTTCAGGGAGAGAGAGGAGAGGAAACACTTGATGCGGAAGAGACACTGGCTTGAGGTACTGTCAAATAATTGCAGGGGATTTCTCTCACTGCATTGCTATGTGTTCTTGCCCACATTTCTTACAGTATACTCTCTGATGCAAATCTTAGACTGTTGAATACATACACTGCTTCCAATTAAATTGTCAATAGAAATATCTTTTGCTTCCATATATCCATTTGTCAAATTTCTCTTCGTCCCAGATGTACTTTTTTATATAAAAAATTATCTTTACGATATCTGTTGATAGTCATGATGAATGGTTTCATTCCCAGGCTGAGAAGCAGCGTCTCGATGCGGACCGTATGGAGCGTCAGTTCCTGGAGCGTGAAAGGTTACGTATAGAGTACGAGAGGCGACGGGAGCAGGAAAGGATCCTCAGGGAGCGTGAGGAGCTGAGACGGCAGCAGGAGCAGTTGCGTTATGAACAGGAGCGACGCCCCATTAAAAGGCCTTATGACATGGATGGCCGGTAAATAATAACTGCCATGGTGTAGTGACGCTGAAAGGGATGATTGATGAATGTATTTATTGCTTAAGCATAGGTTCATTTCAGTTGGCTTTCCCGATCAGCAGTAAAGTATCACCAAAAAAAAGAGTTTGAGCTTCAGTACTTCTGTATGTGCTCTATATCAGCCAGATAGAGCCAGGCTCAGTGGGTGAACTTCCTTGTGGTTATTGTTGCCTGATCTGTTTTTTAGGAAAGATGATTGGCCTGACAAGCGCATGGCCATGGATGACCGTTACGGCCGTTCCGACTTCGGTCGACAAGAGCGTTATCAGGACTTTGACCACAGAGACCGGGGCCGTTACCAAGATGACATGATGATGGACAGGCGGGACAACACTCGTGGCATGGGTGCAGACAGAGATGGTCAGGTAAGAGACGTGGACCCTCCTCCCATGACTGTGGCGTCATTGGCTCGGTGTGTGCCTGACACAACTGCCCTAAAGAACAGTAAAACATGAATCTTTGAAGCCTAAAATTTGTAGCAATTTCACAGGAGCAGGGTGTGAGAGAGTTTTAACTGCCTCGTCTCTTAACAGCACTTCTCAGACAGGTCAGACAGACATGGCAGAGACGGCCGAGAGCCCTGGGGTGGAGGCTATGACAAGCGCATGAACCCGAGGTGAGCGTCACAGTGAGCTGCTTCAGTTCAAGCCATATAAAAACTTGAAAAGAGTTCAGTACTGACATTTCTCCTGAAGGAGGGAAAAAATATAAAAATATCTGTTTTGTTTTGTTTTGTTTTTTTTTTTTTTTTTTTTAGGGAAGGAGGTCGAGACTGGGACTCCGGTCGGAAGATGGAAGGAGACAGACCGTGGCAAAGTATGAATGCTTGTGCTGTATTTTGTGTGTAATGGTTGTACTTCTAGTTACACAGGCTGTTTTCATGATAGCATTATTTTGAATGAAGTACAGTAGTTTTTCCTTCTCTTGGTGTGGCAGATGGCACACACATAGCAGCGGGCTGAAGTAAAATGGTGTACAGTTATCCTGCTTAATGGCAGTCTAGAGCTTTAACTACAGTGGTCTTGATCTGTGTCTGATGTTTTGCTTTTCAATTCCAGGTAGGGATGGTGCTATCCCAGGCCAGAGCCACATGGCACGTGGAGGAATGGCAGGGTGTGTAGTAAATATCAGTATATCTATCAATATCTATTTAAGTCTCATTGTTGATGTGCTATCCCTTTTAAGACAAACTTCACAAGAGCAGCCAGTACTGTCAGTTAGAACGGTGTCGTTTTTTCTCAACAGCCGCGGAGGCTACATGAACACAGGAACATCTCAGTCCCTCTCTGGAGCTCTCAACAGACAGAACCAGCTGATGCAGGGCGGCGGGCTGCAGGGTGGAGCTTTTGGTCGACGCTACTGATGTCTGTCTGTCTGAAGACCATAGTGGGACTGTTTCAAGAGGTCATATCAGGGAGGATGTGGCCATCTTGTTTTTGTACATTTTTTTAAAATCGGGATTCTTTTTTGACATAATTCCAGTCCATTTTTGATGGAAACCTTTACTTTTTTTTGTTGCTTCTCCATTTTTTTTGATCTCCTGCCTTATATTTATCATTCAGTCCAATCTACCTTGTTTGTTTAACACACCTGACTGCTTACAAGAATTTGTTGTGTGTGCAGGTTGGCCTTTGGTGGAGAGTAGCGTCAGAGCTCTGTGCTGTAAATGTAGATGTTTTTCAGAGGTTGATGGACCTAACCTCACCAGTCTCATATCTGTATCTCAGTTTGTGTCTGAAACATTTTGGAAGTTTTCTGTTCTCGTTAAATGAGCCTTTGTTGCAATTAACTTGTGCAGAACTTGAGGCTCCTTTTGACGGTATTCTTTTTAAAACACATGGTTGGTAATAATTTCCCTGCTGAACAAAGGTTTTTAAATTAAATGTCAACATTCTGATTATCCAAGCTTATTAGACTTTTCTTTTTATATTTCAATTAGTTTTTTTTTTTGTTGTATAGTATTTGATTTGTGTGATTGTTGAGTAACGGTAGTGTGTGTATGTGTGCATAGATCAGTGATGAAATCTAAAATTTAATGTATGATGTTTCAGCCTAAATTTTCTGTCACTCAAATGTTGTTTTTTTGTTTTTTTTTTTTTTTTTTTTTTTTTTTTTTTTTGGTTTGTTTTTTGCATCAAGGTGTCATTTTTTTTCCTGTCCTTCTGTTGACAGTGTTGTTTGATTTATTTTAATGCAATGCTCAGCTCAGTGGTCTAGTGGAGCTCCGTTGTAAAATCCACAGGGTGAAATTGCCTACTACAATAAAAGCTTTTTCATCTTTATGCAGTGGTACTACTGAAACAAATTATGCCTGATTCACATTGCCACAACAGTTTTTAAAAAATCAAATTTAGGGGCTCACGTTAAGCACAGAAAATCACAAGCATACGAGTTGGCATTATGCACTGAATCAACTATTTGAATTTCAACACTTCTGTTAGAGCTTCCTATTGTAGTTTACTTTATTTAAAAAACTATAGCATATAAGTTGGCTTCATGCAGTGAACCTTGCCCTTTTTTGACTCAACGTTGTTACGTTACCGGATACTACCCACAATACCACTGCTGGTGCCTTGAAACTTTTCCAAATGGCGGAGGAAAACGTCACTCAGTCTCCAATGAAAATGGATTTCTTATACATGGCTTGCAGACCTCCAGCCTAGACAGAAGAAATGAGATGAGAAGCTAGTTGCAATAGCAATTCCAGTGGGTGTCCTGGGACAAGTGGTTGGAGTCCAGACATCCCATCTCTACACACAGTTACCCACATTTCAGTGTTTCAACAAATATTCTTATTGCAGAATGGCAGGTCCAGCTCATCTATGATTATGCTACATATGTATATTTATTTGCAACAGGAAATGATTTTGGCTGAAGGGTGCTGTTTTGACCTCTGTACTCTACACTCACAGGTAATGAGTACACCTACTGTCAGTGCTGGTTCAGAAATGAGCTCCAGATAAACACTCGTCACTTCCTCAATATTTAAGAAATCAGGAACCATGACTTCATCGAGTTTTATCTATAACTGGCTCCGAGTTCCTTTTCTATATGTGGAGTTCCTGTCTTTCAAAAGACACTTTCTACCTCTAAGACTCCAAATCATGTGTCATGTAGTGTTATGGATGACATACTGTATATTCTTGGGGAAGTACCTAACATCAGGCCATGTATGGTCTTTCAAGAATGATAATGTCCTCAGAATGAAAGTTCCATGTTCACAAATGAAAACTGAATTATATCCAAGAAACAATGCGATGTATTAATTTATAAAAACTTACAGTATTACAGTATACAATAATTATTTGTGTACTTAAAATGCAGTTTCCTTGTTCCTACCTTGTGTTTCTGGGTGCATTTGACCCTTTCCTTACTACTGTCTGTCAAATATGTTAAATAAATACACGTATACTTATTATGTTTTTTATATATTTACTCACTTTGCACTGGATGGTGGAAAGAACTTTGAGTCAATCAAAAACTTCCAGTCAAATATCATGCAACAGATGACTGCATTTTTCAGTTTGCAATATTGCGAACATCACGGGCATTTTCCCTACTTATCTGTTGACCCCATTCTGCTGTTTCATATAGAAATATATTAAGCAGCAAAGGTAATCATAGTCTTAGTGGTAGTTCATGAAACGCTCGAATTTAAAATCCTCCTTTTTTCATCTGTTATTTTCTTCTTGTCCACTAGAGGGTAACATACAATCATGAATTCAAGCTCAAAATAGTCATTTTTCTTATTTGTTAGACTTTTAAGTTGATGCTGTTGTACAGATTAATTGACTGTGGGTGCAATTGTAGAAACATCTTAAAAAGCAATTACAATATTACAAACAACTGTGATGACTGAGGGTGACAGTCACTGCACCCATTCTCTAGGTGTGACTAAAATTCTTGTAACCCTGCGGACATGAATGAAAGAACACTGAAGAAAAAAATGGCATATAGGACATGACTTGTGGAAGAAAGGATGCTGGGGTATAAAATCAGGAGATGTACCAGGGTCCCTGCGGCTGGTTCACCCTTTTCCTCCTCTCGCCCCGGCTGACCACTTCTTAACTACAGATAGTCCACCTGATGTAGAATAAGCAGCTTAAATCAACATGACTAGGACCAGTGGGGAGATGAGCAAGCAGGGTCTGAGGTGGAGAAGGTCACAGACACCTCGCCTGACACACACGCACACACACCGCTGATCCTCTTGTGTTACCCTCGTGCTGTGCAACCTCATTTATCCAGATTCCTGGACTTTGGCAAAATGGCTGTATTTATTTTCTGTGATGTCTGTCCTGAGGAGTTGTCTGGCTGAAGTGTCCTTCATGCCTGTGTCTGTTGTGTCTCCATCTTCTTTCTTTCTTTCTATATGTCTACATCTATATCTATTAAACAGAAACAAAAGCTCATTGCCTGCAGCTGCAAATATGTAGCACAAATGTTTTTGTGACTCAACAGGAGAGGTAATCTCAGGTTTAAGTTGCAATGAATGTAATTTAGTTGTGTGCTGCTCCTGATCTGTTTTAATTGTTGCATAGCTGTTTGGAAATTGTAGCTTGTTGATTCAGCAGTGATGTTTTCTTTTTTAATTATATCATCACATACAGTGGTTTCAGAAAGTATTCAGACCCCTTCCTTTTTGCACACTTTATTGTGTTGTAGATTTAATTGTGAATGGAAAAAATGGTCCATTAACATCAACTCAAATAACCCATACTGACAAAGTGAAAACAACCGATTTTTTGCAAATTTATTGAAGACCAAAAACTGAAATCTCTCGTTCACAAAAGTATTCAGACCCTTAATTCAGTACTTTCTAGATGCCCCTTTGGTAGCAATTGCAGTTTTGAGTCTACTTGGGCAAGTCTCTATGGTACAAGCCTTGCATACATGGATTTGTACAGTTTATCAAATTCTTCCTGGCAGATCCTCTCAAGCTTCATCGGGTTGAATGGGAAGCGTCTGTTAACTGCCATCTTCAGGTCTCTCCACAGATGTTCTATGGGGTTAAGGTCTGGGCTTTGGCTGGGTCACTGGGCCACTCAAGGACAGTCAGAGACTGGTGAACTGTTGAACCGTTGCCCCCAGTCTCAGGTCACATGCACTCTGGAACAGGTTTCAAGGGCTTCTCTGTATTTAGCTGTAAAGCCATTTGATTATTTTTTTATTTTGATTTTTAATACATTTATTATATTATATATATTTGGGTCTTATCTGTCTAAACTCGCTATCGGCTTTACAAGCTGTAATTAGTTTTGCCATACTTTGGATTTTCTTATTTTACCATCAAGGTTCTCTCACCTTTCATGATCATATGTGAACATATAGCAAGTAATTTGATGTCTACAGCAGGGGCCAGAAGCCACACCTCTGTCCTGCATGTGAGAAACAGACAAAACATGGTGGATTTCACATTGTATCAAACAGCAGGTTGTCAGTAAGAGCTTCTGCCATGTATCATCGCTCTACTTGGTTCACATCTCTGAATCAGTGGGAGCGCATGAGAACGTGAGATGCTGCAGCAGGGGAGCTGAGGCAGAGTCGTATGTTTGTGTTGCATGTTTGCATTTGATGGTATGTTCATGTGCATAAGCTCTTCTATGTGTTGGTCTGCAAGGCTCCAGACCTGAGACCACCAGAGGTGGATCCACCAGGAGCTTCCTTGGACAGCTGAGAGAAAACAAAGCTGAGACAACATCCTTTTTATGTTCCAACAGAAGTGAAGCTCAGAGAAGCAGTTTTGTCTGCAGGGGAGAGAAGGAGCTCTGCAGTGGGTCAGTGTTGTGGGCCATAAGAAAATGCAGAAAGAGAGGGAGATAGGGACAAAAATAAACAGATAGATGTGTGATCTGAAGTTGTTTCATGCTGTCTGCTCTGTTACTGACTACAAATGTATTTAGACAAAGTCTTTGTCAAATGGCTCTCCACGGGATCGTGGTATGATTTGAAAAACAGGTGGGAAAATAAAAAAACATCATCTCTGATTTTAAGGATAACCTCTGTTGATTTTTTTGAAAGATTACTCCACCGATTTAGAATTGCAGTCCTAAAACAGAGTCAGACTTAAGATGGACAATTTTAAAAACAGAATCAAATTCGATGCAGCAGAACCAGAGATCTTGTCTTTTTTTTTTTTTTTTAAATCTCACTCATTTTTCTTCCTTGTCAGATCCTGGCACCTACATCACCCATAATGCGATTTGACAGCCGGTGGTTTGTTCAAAGATTTAGGTATGTTATGCTAGTAACGCCGACTCAGGTGACATCACGCGCAGTAGTACTGCCCAACAGACTGTAAAATTGGGGGCGTTGCCCTTTAAATCTACATCTAGTTTCACTCAGGGAGCCTTTCGTCAAAATACCTATACAGTTCTGGAGAAGGTGAGTAATTTAGATGTGAGATCTTTCATGAATTTATGAGTATTGAAATTCTTAAAAGAGATTTATTTTCAGGATTTTTAAATTATTTGAGCAAAACCACAGACATATTTGACAACAAACAACAACAGGGCAACATGGACGATGGGGCAAATCCTTCATTCCTGCCCTTCTGGGGGAGGTCTATGATCCTGATGATAATCCCGACCAGTGTTGAAACAACAGGCCTCTCACAATCATATGTGCAGAACACCCAGACTTCATTCAGGGCTCATGGGCAGCAGCATGAGAGAAATGATGCAAACCAAGTCTCCTGCTGGCCCAAAATCATTTAGCTCGGACAGCAGCCTCCTCAAGAAGAGAAACGAGTGGAGAGTCAAACAAGAGGCTTTTGTCATCCAGGGCTGTAATGGTAAATGGTTAACCTAATTAACTACTTCATAAATCCATTTACTCTTTAGCCAATCCTATGCAACGTCACAATTACAATACACTACTAACTACCCAATATCTGATGTATAATAATCAATGTATGCGTGTTTTGTTTTTAGTTTATTCTCAAATCAGATCGGGTTGCAGAATTATTTAAATAATTTAAACAGGAAAGTCAACAGGATTTGAAATTAACATGCCCAGTTCCACACGTGCAACCCCTTCTCCCAGACACCGGCATCTCCTGGAGCCGTTGAAATCTAAATCTGATAATTATGAAACCTCTTCTTTCCCTTGAATTGAACAGCGACCCAGGTCTCCCTTTAACACAAGCATGACCGACATCATGGACTGAACATAGCACTCATTCATGCTTCTGGTCTGCTGAATTCCACTCACAACATACAGATAAACCACTGACACACATGTGCAAAAGTGCCTATGTAATGTTCCTGCACAAAATTGCGGCTTTCAGTGAGAGCACGGAAAACCTCCAGAAAACCCTACAGAGCAGACACAGCTCCTGGAGAGTGTGTGTTTGTTACGTGTGCGCACCTCAGCCTACACACATTGATAAATGCATGCTTGCTCTCTGTTCGAATATCACTGTTGGGACTCTTTGTTCATGCACCCGTTAACAAAGGTGTGTACTGGACACAGGGTGTAAAGGACAGCGGAAGCTCTGTAACAGATGTACTGCCTCCAACCCACACCTTTCTCTGTGTGTGTGTTCGTACAGACAATATGTAACATTTTTAGTGTGAAGACAGAATCGCTAGTTTCCATTCGGATGTTGGCGGAACACGTAGTTGCTATTCACGCTCATTCCTCTGCACATACAGTGTGTACAGTACAGGCATGCACACACATGATTACTGTTGATGTAAGATGAGCTACTTAACAGTGCCACTGTGTGGTTCAGCACCTGGTCTTGGACTTAGGTTTCATATATATCTTTATAAATATATATAATATAAAATATGGGAGAAGGCTAATGTTTCTGGTCTCACCAGGTCAGCCCACCACGCATCCAGCTCTCACATAGCATTCATTGCCAATGTATATAGCAATGTATGCTCCTCACTGGGATCACTTCACTGGTAGAGGGGAAAAAAGACTCTACACAAGAACCACACAAGTAATTTTATTTGCTTTTTCACTATTCAAGGCTCACGAAACAAAAATAATGGTTAGTTTGGACGTTTCTGTACATGTTGCATTCTTCTGACCTCGCTGATAACCTGTGAACAAAATCTCTTAGCTCCTAAATTCTTTTTTTTTCCCTCAGGAATTGTAGATTATTTCCCTCCTAACGCAATGCTTAATGTTTGTTTTTCTGGCCGGTCCACTTACTGGAAAGTGAGGACCGAGGGGTTCGTGAAAGGGCCGCACACAGTTTACAGTGCACAGTGGATACAAACAAGAGACACTCTCTGTGTATTTCAGATACAAACACCCAAAGGTCCTATGCAACATTCAAACACAAAGTCGCACACGATGCACGCATCAATTAGTTTTCTCGTTAAACAGCCTGCACAAGCACATAACACAACCTCTTCATGTCACCCTTGAATAGAGGACTAAAATACTGCCTTCCTCAAACACACATCTCCTCCTTGAGTCTTTCTGCGGCTCTTTTATTACCTCAGTGTGTCTTTAGTAAGAGGCTCATAAAAGACTGACCTCCCACAGAGTTGCCTTTCTTCCTCTCTGTCCTGCTCTGCAAATCTTATTCCTCTAATGGGTTACTGAATGGCCAATGAAGGCTTAAATCAAGCGTGGAGATGGATAGATTTCATGCCACATGTGAAATGTGAAGTAAACCTTATGACTGGTGAAACCATGATTCATTAGATTTTCTTTGAAACGATTTACACATGCTGGCTTCAAGGTTTCAGCAGAATTTCCTGAAGGTCTTTTCATCTCCAGCTGTGTTTGGGCAATAATGGCAATGAGAGAGTGGAAACATTCAGATAAAGGAGAACACAATATGATCCAAAGTACTGAAAAACAACGAGAGGATGGCCTTGCAGGCAGCAATGTGGAAGGAATACAGAGAAGGGAATACAAGTGGAACTCCAGATCAAGCTAAAGCCAAGTGATGTCAGGTTTACAAGTTACCAGAAAACACTCAGCAAAACGCTCTCTTTAGTGTGGACGCCACATACTGTAGACACATGATGAAACACAAGGGGCCCCTGCAAATTCGCTTGCAAAAAATATTTATGCTACATCATGCCATGAAACTAAATCCCCGTTTTCCGTTTTTCATAGAATCAGCCTTCTGAGTAATCTCCAGAATGGACATTTATATTGAGGATTTCACCATTCGGAGTGTGTGCGAGTGGATGTTCGCGCGGCTGCTTAGACACGCGTTCATCAGGTTTATATCTCACTTTCAGGGATTTGTGTGTACCTACTGCATGTTATCATGACAGGGATTTAAGTTGCACCTGTAGCTGCACCTGCAGAGTGTGAGTGTTTGCTCTTTTAAATCCCTTTAGACACATGTAATTTCTGGAGGCAAGAGAGGAGGAAAGTGAAACAGATAGAGTGTATTTATCGCTAATTTAAATATTTGTAATTGGGTCTGAAACACCACACCGGCGTCAAACATACGGTAGATTCATGAAGTAGCCTGAGTGGCTCAACACTGCTCTGCACTTTTAAAGGCTACAGTCAACATAATCTGTCAGAGGAGCAAACAGAGGAATGTGAAACAAATGTGCAGCCTTTTAGGTTTGCAAGGCTCCAGGAGAAAAAGCAGAAACAGGAAAGTGAAGAAATTCCTCACCAGCAGGAAATCTATGTTGTCTCCGGAGTGATCTTTTAATTTCCTCATCAGGTCTCAGGGTCAAAAACAAACTAATCGTAGGGCAGAGGGACTGAATGACACTAAACTGGGACATATCAGATCTGTATTCAGACCAAAACACTACTGGCAGTCTGTCTATTACACTGTCTACTCATCATTATTGTCAACTGTTACATTTTGTCTGTCCGTCTTTATTCAGCGGCTGCTCTCGTTCTTTCTCTCTCTGTCTCTTTATCTTGCTTCATTTCTCCTCCCTCTAACTGCATTTCTGATAATTTCACCGAGTGTTAACGACCTCAAAACTCAGATTTATTCTGGAGGAGAAAGACCCAAACAAAAAAGCGCATCCTCCATGAACCCCAACATCATGTCGGTGATGTTGCCTGGGTGTGTCTTATACAGAATATTTAACATGCTCAAACATTTTTGCCCTGTCATTTATCAGTGTATCCCTCCCCTGGGGTCAAGCTCAGTAACCGCAGTGAATGCAGAGATCGAGATCGAGATCACAGGCCGAGGGATGGGCGTTGCTCTTGTGTCTAATCACTGGGTTGGGCCTGCTGCTCTGACCATAAGCATCACCTTCCTAACAATCCCTGGCAAACACACATAAACATACAGGCATCCATATACTCAAACATGTAAGATAAAAAGAAACACAAACTGCTTTAGAGAAGGCAAATATAGAGCCGCAGTTGATTGCTGTGGAAAAGGGTTTAATCGTGCAGAATATGTCAGTCTTTCATGAAGAAAGGTGAACCATTTACTTCCAGTTTTTTTTTTTTATTCATCCAGTCTTTGCATTTAACTTAATGTTCTGGAGCCCTGGAGACTATGGGCACACCTTAACAACTCAAAAATCACAATTAACATTGTTAATCCACCGCGATACTTTATGACTTGTCCTAACTTTGTAAGAATTGCTTATAAACATGAGTTTGAAGTGATGCATGTTCGAGAAGTCCCCTTTGAAAAAGTGATATTACTTCTGTTTGGGATCTCAAAGACCATATCTGTTCAACACTATTAAATTAAATGGAGTCCTCTATCTGCAATTTGTGCTGCAGGTACTTTTTACTCAGCACCGCCTCTCCCAAAATCCAAATAAGTCTATTGCGATTTCTATTTATGACAGTTTGTCCATAAAAGAGTTAGACATCTCTGGGGTCTAATTTACCCCCAAGATAAGTGGAGTCATAATGTAGGATAACATTTGTTTGTCTGTGAATTATTGTAACAAAGGGCATATATATTCATTCATGCATAGCCCATAGAACATGAAACATACAGAAAATCTTTCTGGTCATTTCTGTGTTTTGTCGCTTCATCAAATGTAGAAGCTCAGTCTGTGGCAAAGGGGAAGAATCATCACTTCAGTACTTCTTTACATATTGGGTTTTAATAAGGTCAGAAGAAATTTAAAAAAAATCAGTTGATTTTGCACTGATAATTACCACTAGTTTTTTCCACATATAATGATAGAGTAAAGCCAGTGTCAACAGAACACGAGGGTTAAATGACAATTCTTATCATGCAGGACTAATTCTCCGAAAAACGACTGTATCTCATATTTAAAAGCACGGAAACCTGTCCGCACCCACTCACCACGGACATCAGAGAACATACTAGATAATAACATTATGATGCAGCAATATCTTTCTCTCATGCCTGCTCTTGTCCTCCACATGTCTCTGATTTCTCCGAAGTTTTTGGGCCTCTTCCGTTCCCCCAGCACCACAAAAGGGTTTAACTGATCCCATAAAGTGTGCCCTGTTTGTCTACACATCTTGTTTTTATTTTTACATGGCATGATATGAGACAGGAATGTGCTTTTCTCTTATTAACTTTTCAAGCTTCTCTATGATGCTATTCTGCAAGTGATTCGAGGGCATGGGACAGGACACTGTGGTCATCATTTGTTATCTTGTTGTGCTTTGTCATTGTTTCTGAGCTATAGACGGCTCCACCAATGAGAGAGGGGAGCTCTGTAACACACCCACAATGTTAGATGCGCTGTCTGAGATATCCTGCATGTCCTGCAATGCCATAAGCATCAGCTGCCTCTGTCTCACCATCAACAAGATCAACTCGGGTTATTAAGTATTATAATTTAACTTAGGTATAATAAACATCAGTTATATGTGGTCTATGTTTCATGTTGGATTGACAAAGCAGATGGCGTATAATGATTTAGTTTCTTGTTTTTATTTGCATTTCCTTTTAAGCACTTTGTAACTGTGTCAAGAAAAGTGTGACACATAAAAAGCTTACTATTACTATTATATTAAGAGGGATAAGAATGTCAATGAATTTATTTCACTTGTGACTCTGGGATGAGTCACAAGTAAAAGAAGGCTGACGGATAAAAGGCTAGTCAGTGAAAGTCTGCAGTTGCATTTCATAGCATTCAGGCCCATGTGAGTGTGAAGAAAAGCCGCTGAAGCCAGACGAGAGGAAAAAAGAAAACATTTAAATCAAAAACAAAATCACATTATATTCAGTGCTACAGTATAAAAATAGAGCAGTTTTAGTGTTTAATTAGTAAAACATTGCCCCCTTTTACTGACATTTCACCACGTAAAACCATTTAGACTGGTTCGATTAAAAAAGATTTTTTTATTTATTTTTTTTTTTACATTTCTGGCTACAAAACTGGACTCCCTGAAAGAACTGATTAGTGATTAGTGAATTTGGATTTGTGGTGGAACATTAACAACTCCATCATGCAAGTGAACCCTTCATAAATGCTGGTTTATTAATATAACATAGTGTATGACATTGGCTCAGAATTTGAGAACAAAACGGATTATTCAAATATTTTTCCATATATGTTCCAAGTTCTTTGTTCTTCGCACACAAACGGCCTTAAGTCTAAAGTGCAGTGCCACTTTCCCGTATAGTTTCTTAAACATCGAACAACCTAATTGATAGCGGATGATAAAGACTAATAATAGCGTTTAGGTTGGTCTACATGCAGGGTGCTGCATGAGGTGCCGCCCTGCATCGGCTGTCCCATGGAGCAGATTGTGAATGACTCTGCCCGGTGATTCAGAGCTGGGACAAAGTTTAAACTCCTCCCTCCACACTCCAGCCAATCACGTTTGGAAATTCAAATGAGCCACCCATAAAGATGACTTGGAGCGGCAACTGTGACAGACCGTAAGAAGACGTTTCACTCCCAAACCGCAATTCCATACATCGTTGCGACCGGTGCCCTGTGTGTTCACATAAACAACTGGATATACAAACTGTTAGACCAACATCCAGAGAATTTTTTTATTCAGGACTTTTTTATTTTTTGGGGAAAAAAAAGTGTCAATAATATGGGAGAAAAAAATATCAGTTTTTTGACTGTTTGGATAATTTTGGGAAACATCTTGGCTACCTTTTCTTCTGTCCCTGAAGCCACCACCACCGGGTTTGGTAAGAGCGACCTAACATTGCATTTAAGAAAAGAAATCAATTTAAAAGAAAAAAAAAAAAATTGAGATACCTTGTTTGGCAGGATTGTATCTGCATGGTAGATCCGCAGCTCCAGTGAAGTCAACATCTGCGGGACGCAGGTTAATTAATGCATGCTCCTCCGCGTTGACCGGGAATAACCCCGGCGTCGGGGCTGCAGCTCTGCATCGCGTTTCTTAGCAGGTCAGGCCCATGTGAGCATGAAGGAAAAGCCGCTTCTGCTACAGGCCTTTTGTCCGCAGCCAGAAGCAGAGGGAAAAAAGAAAGCATTAACTGCGAAAAGCTGAGTGTTTGAAGTCAAAAACAAGCTCACACTATCTTCAGCGCTACAGTATAAAAATAGACCAGTTTTAGTGTTTAATTAGTAAAACATTACCTACTTTTAATGACATTTCTCCACCTAAAAACCATTTAGATTGATAGATTTTTTTTGTTTTTATTACAATTCTGGCTACAAAACTGGACTCCCTGAAATAATGTGATTAGTTCAGAGGTAAATCAATTTGTATCCGTTTTTAACAAATGTGTCTCAACTCTATTGTAGCAAACCCAGGTATTAACATTATTTTCAGTCATAAAGTTATGCTGGCAGAGATGCGGGGGAGACGAAAGGGGGCGACAATGCCATGCTCTATGTCTCAGTGTTGTTGCTGCTAGACTGAGTCACACTCCTGAGATTAGTGGTCACTTAACATAATGGAGAGGAGCAGCAAGTTTTCACAATTGCTGTGTGTTGAAAACAGTTTAAATTCAGTGTGTTTATTTAGGGTCCTGCAAAACATTTTTTTTTGATAAGACATCAGTGTTTCAAACAGCTGCATGATTGTTGTATGGATGCACATGATTAGATAGTGTAATAAAAATGTTAAAATAACATTTACCTTTTCCCTGGTCGGAATCCCAGCTGACAACAGCCCTCTGCATTTCTGTTATGCCACGACAATCTAATAATCTACTGCATACTGTCTGTTTGCGTGCATGTCTGTGTGTGTGTGTGTCTGTGTGCGTGTGTCTGTGTGTGTTGTAACAGTAAACACTACAGTCTCCACTACTCCCTGGCCGACCACTGCTGAATGGATCTCAGACCTCACTGACATTGTGTCCAAGTTCTCCCTGCGCACAGCGGACATCCCTGATGATGACATGTGCTACATCGTGGCCGGCAGGCCAGAAACCATCAAGGAGTGTGAATTCAAGGAAGAAATGCAGACCTTCGTTGTGATACATGGCTGGACGGTATGTCAGTTAGCATGCATTAATTTAGAATACCATGATAATAGTCATGGGTGCATCAGAAGCTTTTATTAGTCAATGTTATGGTTGTTTCAATAGTATAAGTCCCTGTTTTTGTATTGAGTCAAAAAGATATGTTCATGTTTTGGTCCTCCTCGTTGAAGCTGACAAAAAATAAAACTTTTAATAGATAAAAAGGTATGTCGCATAAACATAAAATAAACAGGGGTTGAGTCCTGCCAATACAATGTTGAAGCAACCAACCAATTATTTGAATCAGGCTAAATCTGATGGACATCCATTCAATCAACTGAGATAATTGTATTAACAAATATCCTCAAAAATCCACTTTATTTCTGAGAAAAACAAACTGAGAGTGGTGAGTTAGCAGTGCAAACAGTACATACATCTCCTCCTATGATGTGATTCAGAGCCAGTCATGCAACATAATTTGAACCCGATGACCTCCTGGTTGCTCCCCAACCACAGGACACAGAATGAGCGCTAAGGCCAGAATAAATCACACCATACTGCAGCTGACTTTAGAGATGTGTGTTACCGTGTGTGTGTGTGTGTGTGTTTGTGCTTGTGTTTGTTTGTGTTTGTGTGTGTGTGCGTGTGTGTGTGTTTCACTATAGGTAACGGGGATGTTTGAGAACTGGGTGCCCAAGCTGGTGTCCGCGCTGTACGAGCGTGAGCCCACTTCCAATGTGATCGTGGTGGATTGGCTGACGCGCGCCAACCAGCACTACCCGACCTCTGCAGCCTACACCAAACTAGTGGGCCGCGACATTGCCAAGTTTGTTACCTGGTTACAAGTGAGTGTATCACATTTCCCACATCCTCTTGGTTGACAAGTGGATTTGGCCTTCTGCTTTTGGATGACCACCACATTCACTTGATGTTAATCTGCCAGCAAAGAAAGTCGAGCAGCCAGTGAATGTGTAGCTGATGATGTAATGTTTTTGTACCCAGCGATGCTGCTGCGGATATGTTTTCCTTCTGGTTATGATCTTATACCCTCCATAAAGGCTTTTTATGGCGTTGTCTGTTGCTCATAGCAGCCTCTCAGCGCAATGCGCAGTATTTAGTGGGTCACAGCCTTCGTATGACCCACCTCAAGGCATATTTGCATGAGTAATGCTCTCATTTGTTTTTCCTTCATTTGCATGACTTATAAATTTAAAACTTGCAAAATTTTGGCAAAGCATAAGATTACACAAATTAATCATTGTCATCATTGTCCTGGACAATCTCCCATGCTCTATTAAGGCTTGAACAGAGTGCTACAGAGCTTCACTAGGTGCAGCCTACCATTAGTTTAAATTCCTCTAGCAACTTCACAGTTGCAAGGCATGCCAACATGTGTTTGTTTCAAGGCATGCCAACATGTCACGCCTTCTGACACATCTCATCCGTCTCTTCCTTTTCAGAAAGAGTTGCAGTTTCCCTGGGAGAGGATTCACCTGCTGGGTTACAGTCTGGGAGCGCATGTGGCGGGAATCGCCGGAGCCCTTACCGAGCATAAAATCAGCAGGATCACAGGTGGGAACGTTAAGATTAACCAATGGATCATCCTCGGCTTACATTACACCACATACAGATGAACAGTACAAGCATAGATATGTAGGTAGTGCTGCTGTCAGTTGTCAGATTGGTTCAGCGCATGTTATAGATAAACCTGCACCTTTTCACATAATAACACTTGATATGAGCGTGAATTTATGAAGGTGCTTCATTTTTTTTGCTATGATTACTCTATTATGATTGATTAAAATAGAAGATTCACTGAAGTTATTTCTGCCTTTTTTAGTGCAGTGTGTTACCTCCTCTTTACAAATGAATCAATCCACCTAGGACCATGTGGAGTGTGTTTTAGCTTTAAGCATTTTGGCCTATTTGACTTTAAATGTCTAAATTTACTCTCACCAACAATGAAATCATGCATGCAAAAATACTTTGCTGTACTGTAAAGTATGAGCACTTTTCTTTCCTGTCCAGCTCATGAAAATAACACAGCACGCAAACGAAATATAATCTGTCGGCTGTTACATTCCAGTCCTGTAATGTGTGTGTGTGTGCATGTAGCCAGTTAGTGGGTCCAATCCCCCCTATTTGTCACTGTGAAGTTTATCCAGCTCTGAAATCTCTCTGACCTGCTTACAATAATGGTGTGTTTAGTGTGAGAGCAGCAGCCCATTAAGAGTCCACAGTCACTGCTTCACATTGTTCTGAGCTTCAGTTGTTCTGCAGAGCTGCACATGGCAGAAATTCTGCTATCAAGGCCAAATGAAACACACACTCAAATTTTCTATCTGCTTTTGTGGCCTCATCCACAACATCTTTCTTAAGTGTGGCCGCAATGAGTATAAACACACTCTCCACTCTCTCCACTTTTTCTACCCAGGTCTGGATCCGGCTGGTCCCAACTTCGAGCACGCAGATGACCAGAGCACCCTTTCCCGAGATGATGCCCAGTTTGTGGACGTCCTGCACACCAACACCAGGGGCTCCCCGGACCGCAGCATTGGTATCCAGAGGCCTGTGGGCCACATCGACATTTACCCCAATGGCGGCACCTTCCAGCCGGGCTGCGGCATCCAGAAAACCTTGATGGGGATTGCATTGGAAGGGATCAAGGGCCTCCAAAGTACGTACCACAAACCCTCCCTGCTGTTCGTAATGATTTTAGCTACTTTGCTAAGGTTGTAATTTATATAGTGTAACTTATTTGTTAGCATTCAGTCACTTTTGCAGCAGGGTAGTATAGTCAGTTTTGAGTCCACACACTAGATAACCTGGATTCATACCTCCATTTTGGCAAGCATCTGCCCTTATTATATAGGTGTCACCATGCTACGAGAGAGTTAGATTTAGGGAGACCCTGATCTGTGAAGAGTCATAACAAGCCAAACATAAGGAAGACATTTTCTCTGTTGCATAACGTCCCCTGGGAATAGATGAAGAGGTTTCATTGTTTCTTTGCTCCGTGTCCGTTGCAGATATGGACCAGCTCCTCAAATGCTCCCACGAGCGCTCCATCCACCTGTTTATTGACTCTCTGCTGAACACCCAGCAGCAGAGCATGGCATACCGCTGCAACTCCAAAGAGGCGTTTAACAAAGGACTGTGCCTCAACTGCAGGAAGAATCGCTGCAACAAGCTCGGTTACAACATCAACAAGGTCCGCACGGCCCGCAGCACCAAGATGTACCTCAAGACGCGCGAAATGATGCCATACAAAGGTAAATACCAAAGACAAAGACATGTACCTAAAAGGAATATGGTACCGGTTAATGATAATCATGCAGATGGGAATTTGTAGGTTGTGTGCTCTGTGCAATACAAAATAAGAGAAGAAATACATTAAACACTGTAGAAAAATCTGGCTGGATTTATGTACTTTACTGAGGATTAGTGAGAGTTGAGTTAATCGATGCACATACATTAACTGGAGTAATCCTCGGTGTATGAGCTACTGTTGCTGAATGTAGTCTGGATGTGGCTGCTTGGAGGGGGAATTAATATTAGTACAGTCAGTGTTGTTACAAATAGACCACACATGATTAGTGGACAGGGAAACTCTAACACTTCATGCAAGCACATGTGTACAACAGGTAGCAAGCACTGAGAAGGTCATGGGTATTTTAGTGGCTGGGGGTATGCTAAGGTAATGCGACACCACTGCATTTGATGCAACCTTTCCATTTGCAATGGAAAGGTTTATTTAAAGTTTTTGAACAAGTCAAAAGTATTGTTGTTGCACAGCAGAATGATATTGATATTTTAGAGATGCCAATGTGTTTTAAAAGCTTAGCCTGTTCAGCACATACTTGTATAGTAATATATGAGGGTGCGTAAATGAAACGGATACAGATTTTGCACAAAATCCTGGTTGTGTTAAATGCAGCACTGTGAGAGTCACATGAAGACAGAGAAAGATCAGGGTTACATAAGGGCTTTTCTGGTATTAATCTAACTTTAAGTAGTGTCATGAGAGACGTGGGCCAGTTGCTGGGAATATGTCAAGCTGTGAGAGAGTGTGTCTAAACTGTCTGTTTCCTCCCCTCTCACAGTTTTCCATTACCAAGTGAAGGTGCATTTCTTCAGCCACGACCAGCTGAGCTTCACAGAGCAGCCAATGAAGATTTCTCTGTATGGAACCCATGGAGAGAAGGAGGACATTTCCTTTGTACTGTACGTACATCATACCTCAAATAGTAAATTCATACAGAATTTCAGAGATTAAAGTCATAAATTTATGAAAAAAAACTTTTTTGAGTGTTTTCCCCTAAATCTACCTCTTGAGTCTCACAGAATATTTGAGTTTTTATCTCCGAAATTAACAACCTTAATCTTGGAAACTCTGAGGTATTTCTCAGAATATTAACCCCCTCCCCGGCCTACGTAATTAATTTTTTTTTTTTTTTTTTTTTTTAACCTACAATGGCCCTAATACACCATTGTGGAAAAAAATACATTCACATGCAAAGATGGTCAGTAAAAGGCACTCATGCTGCATACGTCATACACATGTATGCTGACACACACACACACTCACACATGCCAAGGATGCCCTCCATGTAGAGGACAATCTAATAAGAGCGGCTGATAATTGAGCGTTGCTCCTCCTTTCACCCTGCAGGCCTGTCCTGAGCGGTAACACCACTTTATCCTTCCTCATCACCACCGACGTCGACATCGGAGACTTGATGATCGTGAAGGTGCGCTGGGAGAAGGATGCACTCATCAGCTGGTCCGACTGGTGGGGCAGCAGCAAGTTCCACATCCGGAAACTGCGCATCAAGTCTGGGGAGACCCAGTCCAAGTAAGCTGTCAGCAACGCAAAGACACAGAATAGACCTGGTGATATTTATGTATTTGTAGGGATTTTTTTTCGTGACATTTAAAACCATGGTTTTCCTGTGTAACTCCAGGGTGATCTTCAGCTCAAAGGAAGGCGAGTTTGCCTACCTTGTCAGGGGAGGAGGAGATGCAGTCTTTGTCAAGTCAAAAGAAGACAACATGAGCCGTAAAGAGAAATTGTAAGTTAAGAAATACATTGCATTATATGGAGTCTGGATGTGCCACCTAAAAAATTTAATACGTCTAAAGTGGTTATTTATAATCAACTAAGTAATTGGTGCATTTAATAGTATTTTAGAAATTGACTGATAAATTTACCATTAAATTGTGCTGTTTTATTGTTTAAATAAATAAATATATATATATATTATTGTTATATATATAATGGCGCACTCCAGACTCCATAGGTTTCCTCATATGATAAATATTGTTTATGTAAGTTGAATGAGCTACAAAATGCTGTGTTAACCCCGTGAGCCTTGTTATGTATAATCAGAATCAGATGTTCTCCTGTTCACTGTTGCCTTTTGTTCTTTGTAGGCTGCACAAGCTGAAAATGCAGGGCAGTCTTTTTGGGCAGAATGACGCCTGAAGATGCACTTGATCACAACCCCACGTCGTGCACATCATCCATCTCTACACACATAGCCAAAGATGGGCAGCACAAAGCAACACTGGGAAAGCCTTTGCAAGTAACTGGACATACACTATAGTGACTGTTGCGTTTTTTTTTTCCGATCCTCCTTATTTTCTCTACTCCCAGTGCAAACAACACAACCTCATCCACAGTGCTGGAAATCAGTCCGCTCACAAACTCCCTCCTGTTTCTGAAATCTCTCTCTGCTGCTGAAGAATGTTACAGGTTTCTTTGCGATGATGTGCTCGCAGCTTTACAAATTCACACTTTCAGTAGCTTAAGCTGCATATCTTTGTAATCATTTGTTTATGCTTTTGTAGCCTATATGTACTGTTTATACTGATATTAATGTAATTTGAAACCCTGAACTGGTGTGTTTTCTTTACTTGAGTGAACTTGGATTATTGTTAATGTAAAAATGATTCAGAGTGACAGGCTAAATTTAGGCACATCTTTTTGTTTTCTGTTTTTTAAATGTGTAAAATGATCACTTTGTCCCTAATGTTTGTCTTCACTTAACCACTAATTGCCAACAATCAACAAGGACCAAAGAAATATTTACTATCTACTGAATGGAGAATCACAGTGGTCATTGTCCATACCTTTTTTAATCAGTATTATATATATTTTTTGAAGATGAGTTATGTGTTCATATCTGATCTCTTGAAGACCGGCTTGTTCTTTGATTGCGTTTTGGTTATTGTGTCACTGGTCACTTTAAAAGGCTCTTTGTCCCCTGCAGCCATTTTAGATGTTAAGGTCATTGAGAGTGCAGTCAAGGAGGGACATGCATTCTTCAGTTTTGGTAATTTTTTCATGAAAATGAACCAAGGTCATTAAAACTGACCTTGGTTCATTCCAGTAATGGCTAAGTGCACCTGAAAACTTCGTGAACGGGTGGATAGTGTCCCACCTGAAACAGTTTACCTCAATGACTACGCTAAGTCTACAACGTGCCCTTATTTTGAAAGGTCAAACATTACAAAATTGCTTAAAAAAATAAAAATGCAAGCCTTTGTAATTTGCAATGGACTGGCCTACATGATAGCCATAATACATCTCAAGAATACTTCATATTGTATTTATTGAATGTACATTTATATATTTGTATATTAAGCTGTAATATATTTTGGCAGGCTTCCTTTGTCATCTGTATTTTTATAAATGAAGCGTTTTGTGATTTTATGCAAAAGGCGTTGGAACGATCGATCAAATTGGTCTCCATGCCAGCTGTTGAGCGCAATTACTTTTTTGAACTGAAATGCAGTGCACTGTATAAAGAAAGAGCCCAGGATGGTTTAATAAAAAGATAACCCACATATTCAAATCTTTCAGACTGCTCAAGTTGCTTTTACATTAGGATTAAATAATTGACTCGACAAAAGTTGTGGACCTGTGTTGGAGTTAATGTCGTCACTCACCATCTCACAGAGGACAGACACTCGCTTGAACATGTAAAAACATGGCCAAGAAATAACACGTCTCTGTTGCATGTCAGTGTAATCAGATTTTAAAATATGTTCAAATGTAGTGATGATCTCTGAAGGATCTATCGACAGTCAGGTTCCTCAAACTCAGACTGACAAGGGAAATATGAAAAAATGAAAAAACAGTAACGCAGAAAATCATTTTAACCTGGAAATGTGCTAAATAATAAACTATACACCATATAATCACAGTTTTGGCAGTAAAGTAACTTCAATGTATGTTTACTGATGCAAAAACTCACATTACTTCAGTCAGTATCTTTGCAAACTCTGCATGGTTGCCCCTTATGTCTTAATAAGTGCAGTATATGTAGAGTTGATTTTATTAAAATTTTATTCACACTATTGTAAATAGTGCAAAGTCCTCTTCACCAGTTCAAGATATGAGAGAAAAGACAGACATGATTCTAGCTCCAGTGAGTTTTATAAAGTCCTGTTCTGAAATGAGATAAGCTGTATATCTCATATAACAAAACACCACAACGAGCAGCACTAAATGCCATTATCCAGAGTTATAGGTATCCTGTGGAGTTTTTATGGCTCACAAACACATTTTCATTTGCATTGTTTCTCACCAGAACACAATGTACAGAATGCATCTTTAAGGTCTGAGAAATATGTTGGATGCATTTCCTACCTCCCATTACATTTCTAAAGCCAGTTTTTTTAATGCATTATTTACATCCCGTGCTCACATTGGTTTGCTGTCCTTTGTGTATTATTATTTGAAATATGGCCATTATTTGATACCCAAGCAACACCAGTGTCATGGTTCAAGGGCTGACAATGTCATTCGATTCCAGCGTAAAATATCTTAACAAATTTTGGATGGACTGCTGTGAAATTTGGTACACACATCCCTGGTCCTTAAGGAAAGAGCCTCAGTGACTTTGGTAATGGTGTTGAAGATAGAGGATCTCAAACACAGCTCCTGTCAGCCTTAGCTATACTTTGAGATGCTAACAATGGCACAAGTCCAAGTACAAAGCTTAGGTTCTGAGGTAGAGCTGACAAGCTGAGTCATGGATCCTACATGTGTAAACTTTTTTGAACCCAAAAGCACGTCTCAGAGACCAGGCAGGCAAAATTGAAAACTGATGTTCGTTCTTGGTCAAGGTCACAATCGGGCAGATGGGCAGAGAAATCAATACTTATCCAAAAGGGGCTTGGGCTGAAGATCGAGAGTCCAAAAGGCAAACAGGAGGTCATAACAGGCAAGGTTTAGGCAGGCAGAAAAAAATTTCTACAAAGCTGTTGCTGAAGTACGACAGGAGTGACCGAGAGTGGGCCTGGTATATATATGCTACTAGGCTGGTAGGGAAATGGGAACAGGTGTGTAGATGGGGTGGGAAGGTCAAGTGATGGGGAATGGTAGGAATGCAGAGGTTACTGGAGGGCAGCTGGGAGTGGCATGATCTGAAATGACAGGGGAAAAGACAGACGAAGCTAATGTTAACTAAGAACTGGATAACGTTGTGCCAACATGGGGCAGACGGCAAAATTAAATTGGCATCACCAAACCCTCATGGCCACGTGGATGTGGACAGTATAATTTTGACCACTCTCCAGAGGACAAACACTTCTGATATTATGGTAACAATATGGACCTTTTGTCTGGCACAACCATCAGGTCTAACTTTACATTTGTGCCCCACTAGTGGCAAAAATAAAAAACAAAACAATCAAGGGTTTCTTTCTTTTTTTGTATCCATCTAACAATTACCTTTTGTGGGGAAATCAGGCTACAGTGTAGCTAGATACAGTCCAATGTAAGTATCCAAATTCAAAATTAGTTTTACTGGCATTATGCTATAATACAGTATAACCAAAGCAGGTTGTATAAGAATACATCTAAAGAAGCTGTACCATAGCTAACTGTGGTACAAGCATTGAATGTGACTACTGTGAAGGGGTTTTTCCTTCTTTAGGTCTTAAGGTAGTGTTAGGCAGTGTTTCCACAGGTCACTTACAAGTAATCCCTAAAAGCAATAGTTCATTGTGTGTCGCAAGGACAGCTGTGAAGACACCGACAGAGTCAAGCTGGCCCAGTCTCCAATAGCAGTTGCCATAAGCAAGGAAGGTCATAAAGATATGAGGGACCGTGCCTCCGGTCTAGGGAGAGAACAGTCATAACACAGGGGCCCTTCAGCTCCACGATAGACTGTCTTCCCTCTGGAAAGTATTGCATGAAATATACAACGTGGCTTAGG
Source organism: Xiphias gladius (assembly GCF_016859285.1). NCBI lineage: Eukaryota > Metazoa > Chordata > Actinopteri > Istiophoriformes > Xiphiidae > Xiphias > Xiphias gladius. The sequence continues at coordinate 17,728,914 of NC_053405.1, read as the reverse complement.
TGAATGTGGTTTAATGTTTAGGAGTTGGTACCCAACAGAATCTTCACACATGTATGGATAGGTGCTGTGGTCCCATGAAGAATATCCTCATATTAACATGTAGTAAGTTTTGTATGGGTTTAAATATGCCCCACAAGAGAGATGACCTTCAGAATTGGGTGGCATTACACAGTGTTAACTGTCCTTGACCGAGCTTGAATAAATGCTTCCGCTTAAGACATCTGGGTCTCCTGAAACTTCTTCCATCACAAGTTAACCAGCTTGCCAGCGTTCAATCACAACTACTAGCCTATACAGGGGGTGTATGCTTTTATTTTAATCAGTGCAACTGTCTAGACACTTTTGCTGCTGCTGATGTGCTGCTCTAACTACACAGCCTGTGTGGACATGGTGTACTGATCTATACTGACAAAACAGGGAACCCGCTCATCAAAACATTTCTCCACATTGCCACTAGTGGTCAAAAGCCCCACAGGGTGTCTTTAAGTAGATTTTTATTGATATTGTACGGCTGAACTACCTCTCCCTTGTGGCTCACAACTGTGTTAAGAGCTGTGCTCGTCAAACACTAACTTAATTGTAGATCAGCCAACATCTGAAGCCACTTACAGCCCACATCCAACACGATTTAATAGTGGATTATAACTGGTTGTTATCACTAAGCCAGCTTTGCTAAAAATTCAAAACATATTACATAACACTGAACCAATCCAAAGTATGACTGAGGAAAAAAAAAAATTGTATCTCTGATTCCTTGAGTTTGTGGATTAGTTTCTCTGAAAGACATTTCCACCCGCCTGTGTTCATGGAGGAAAGGCACTGAGCAACACTTGGGATCTGGACAAAGTTCATGAAGTGAAAAATTTTATGATGAGTAATGCATGCTGCAGTTCCTTTTATTTTAGATTATTCTAGTTGCTTGACTCTTGAAAGGCCAAGCTGACCTTCAGCGGACGGCTGAATGAAAAATGTTCACTTTTCTGTAACTGTTGTTAACAAAATTGAGATTCTGAAAAAATAATGAGGCATGATCATATTTTTCTACTCATGTTTCTTCTAATCATCAAGGAAGCAAAAAAAAAGCATTTGGCAATGTCTCATCCTTAACACTGAAACATCCTACCATTATATTTCTGCTATTTATATTCTGTGCAAATTAGCATTTTATGATTTTCAAACTCCCCTGCGAGGAAATAACATTGGTTCACAACCTTTGGTTGACAGCATGGTGACTTTCTCTGAGACCTCAAGTTCAACTGGCTTTCCAGTATTAAACAGCACATTTACAGTTACTTTTAACATTCTTGGTTGAGAATAAGTTGTTTTTGAAATGATCAAGGTCTAAAACCCAGTATTCGGCCTCATCCTTAAAGTATCACTGACATAATACCCCATATACCTTATATGCTTACAATTCTAGAACAACACCTGGTAAGAATCAGTGGAAGCATCTGTATTATTGGGCCCTGAAAGCAACTGTGTATAAAATAGGTATTGAAAAAGTAATAATAAGAGCTGAGGAAATTGGTTCCTGCTTGCACAATAGTAAAGTAAAAGTAACAATGAGGAACAGATTCAACTGTGAACGTCCATCTTAGCTCTGTCACGGTGGTCACTGTGGAAACATTCCCTCATGACTTTGTGTTGCTGGTGGACAAATGTCGTTGAGGCCACAAATATGACTTTTAAAACCTGTTCAGTAGCCTGTACTGAAATGCCTGCCACCATCCTACAGTCCGGCTCCAGAGACACCTGGTTGAAATTATTGACACCACTGATGTTTAAGAACAGAATTTAGAATATCTTCAGAAATAAATGCAAATTGACCAGTTATGTATAATTAGAATGATTAATTAAATGTCCAAAGTTACTGAACAAGCAAAATAAAAAATGCTTTAATATAGTGAAATAAAAAATACAAGCATAAAATTTAGGCCTGACACAATTATTTGTACCCTTTTGATGAATTTCAATTAGTTCCTAAAACTAAATAAAAAACAAATAACCTGTGATTAATTTTCAGTGTTCACGTGACACACACATGAATTAACCATTGAATGATGGTTTTAATTGAAGAGCCAAAAATCTTGAAATTCCTGTTTCAACAGTTCGTAATGTTATCAAGACGTTTCAGTCATAAACCTGTTAAGATGCTTCCAGTACGTGGTGCTAGGAAGAAACTCAGTAAGAGAAGTCTGTGAAAGTTGATTCGGATTGTGGAAAAAACACCACACAAGACCACTAAAGAGCTTCAGGCTGACCTGAAGCAATCTGGACTGGTGGTTTCAGGTCGTATCATACGCCACACAATGAACCTAGTAGGGCTACATGGGGAAAGCCAAGGAGGATACCACTATTGAAAGAAAAACATAAAAAGGCAAAACTAATGTTTGCAAAAACTTTCAGAGCTAAGCCACAGTCTCTCTGGGATAATATTTTATGGTAAGGTGAAACCAAAGTTGAGCTGGGAACACAGTGCATCAGTTTATAGGTGACGAAATGAAGCCCATAAGGAAAAGACCTTTCACCCTACCTACAGTAAAACAGGCTACTGGAAACATTGAATGTATCAATGGAGTGATGAAATCAGAAGATTACCAAGGCATTTTAGATAGACACATGTTACCCAGTGTAAGAAAAATACGTTTGAGGCAAAGGTCTTGGTTCTTTCAGCAGGACAACGACCCAAAGCAGACGACCAGCAACACAGAAGAATGGTTGAAAAGGAAAAGATGGACTGTATTAAACTGGCTGGCAATGAGTCCTGAACTAAATCCCATTGAAAACCTATGGAGAGCACTGAAATCTGCCTTTGTAAAAAGGACTCCTGCAAACTTAAAAGAGCTTGAATGCATAGCAATGGCAGAAACTACCAGCAGACAGGTGCAAGTGTAAGTGTCTAAGTAATTGTGTCTGGGGTACATTTTGTGTTTGTGTTATTTCACTATTATGCAAGTTTTGTTTTTTTTATTCTCATTTGTTGGACAATTTATTAAAATACTCTGATTATACAAAATTGGTTAATTTTTTTTTATTTCTGAAGATATTCTAAATTCTGTACTTAAAATTCAGGGGTGCCAATAATTTCAACCGGGACTGTATACTGATTCAGAAAAATGAATCAAAGAAGAAGAAACCTGTGCTCCGGCATGTTGAAGAAAATCAAAAGAGCTAGAAATTCTGTTTGTATCTTACTTTTGAGAATTGTTTCTTTTCCTGTCAATGTTCTCCTTGGATTCAAACCCACCACAATCCTCAATAAGCCACCCTACAGCCAGTAAGAAAATGCTGTACAAAATACATGACAAAAGTATTTTTGCCAAACATTATTCTTTTCACAAAATGTTGTTTTGTTGGATCAAGAAGACCATAAGGAATACTCTGACTTGTATCTGAACTTGTGCAACACGTGATCATGTGCCATTCCTAGAAATGAGCAAGGAAAATAAGTCTTGGAAGTACAGAAAATTTAAGACACTTTGTTGTTCCAAACTTTGGGCTGGATTTGCTGCTTGTGCACTTTCTCTCTCTGCTGGCACTGAGAAGTCGCTTCTGTCTGAATCACTCTGCTCTTCATCACCACAGCAAAGACGAGAACACCAGGATCACATCTGCAGCGGCAGCATGTCGGAAAACAAATGTAGTCGCTTTTGTCATGTTCATGGAAGAGTAAAAGCATATGAACCCAGTTAGCTTGCTGTTGGAGCAACGTAGGGTGTGTGTGTGTGTGTGTGTGTGTGTAGAAGAGGAAGAGGAAGAGAAAGAGCATCCTATATAGAACAGCCTATATTATGCAGTTTTCCTGGTGTTGTTTTCAGATAAAAAAAAGACTCCTGCCTCTGAGTGTTCTCATTTAGCTACAGGTTGGTTAATATAACGTTTACTGGATGAATGTGAAGACTTGTCCTCACAGGCAGACCACTGGACCGTGATTGGGTGAGACGGCAGTTCCTCTTGTTCAAACCAGAGGAGGCTTCAGATGCTGCAAACCTGCCTGACTGGATGGAAGTGTGTGTCTAGTAGGGGACCTGTTTCTTGTGTCATTCCCCATCTCCCCTGTCCCTTAATGCCCTTTCACCTGTCCAATGTTCGCTACCTAATGAAAAAAATAATAAAATAATAATAAAATCTGTCATGAATAAAGCCAGCAGTCATTCATTTAACAAAAAAGGATGCATTTTTGAAAATGCAATAACTAACCTACATCAACCTGCTGTCGCCGTCCAGTGAAAACCATGCAACTTCAAATTTTGAATTTTTGAGATAAAATAAAGGATAAGTTTCTTTACAGGTTGAAAAACTTATCCCAATTTTAAAGCACACTAAACATTAAAAACCCGCTGGACAATCTGAAAATTGCATCATCGCAAAGCTAAAAACAGGACTGTTTTTCCGAGTTCATGAAAAGTTGTCGTTTTGGAGATACATGATTTTCACAGGACAGCAATTCATTAGACATGCACACAGAAGTAGAAAAATCTAAATTTCTACAACGGGGCTGCTATTTTTAGTGCTGCTCACAAAACAATTTGTATTCTTGATGTAAAAAATAGAATTATAGCACATTTATAACTCAATTTGAATCAAGTCCTGTACACATGTACATACATATATAATGTGTAGGTTGCTTTTTGTAAAATGCTCTCTGGTAAAAATATTCCATGAACTTCTGTGTTTAAAAATATCATTGACTCTAGCACAACTTTAACGACAGGAGTAGCAACTAATAACTTGGATTCAGTTGTCTTTTAGGGTTAGTTTGTCTGTTAAAAGAGCTGCCAGTCAGTTTGGGAGTGATGGTAGTTTCCACCTAGGGTTAGTCATGTGGTGACAGGAAACACAGATCACAGATGGTGCCTTTAAAAATGTTACGTTATCTAGTAAATCGAAGCTTTTATTACGCTGGTATCCTCACACTGACTGATAATTGGCTTACGATGTCAGTGTCAACATGCCTGTAAACATCACAGCTCAATTGACCTTCAGAGCAACAAGCTTGTAACCCTTCAACCATTAGCTCATCGGCCTCCTGCCCAGTTTATTTTGGCATCTCGTGCCACAGAATCGGGCAACGAATCGGCCACAGGAAGCCAACTACTCTCGCCTGAATTTTAACACATAACATCCAGCTGGCATGTAACAGCATTTTTACCCAGTTAGTGAGTGAAATGCTCTATGCAACAGGTCAAAGGTCAAATTTTCAAAGCAATGGACACTAAGCACTTGTTATAACAGCAGTGTGTGATTGCCAGTTACACTGCTAGCCAGCCAAAAGAACTTCACTGACTCCTGAATGTAATACAAACCATCCAAATGCTGCTGATGCTTGGGACCAGGTTTGTTGGTCAGCACTGACAGGAGTCTGAGCACTGGAACTTGATCCCAGCAGGTAATTTTGCTTGAATGCATTATAAATCCAGTCATGCATTTTCCAAAAATAAGGTATTTTTAAGGATATTCTGATTCTGATATTTGATGCAATGCTCTTTAAAAAGAAGAAAACAGAGAAGTATAAAATAACAATCACATAATTTTTAAATAAAACAACCTGATACTCGTGAGCTTTCAACGTGCTAAGAATACTACTGCGTGATGCAGGTTTGTCTCTGCTCTCTGATGCCAGGACAACAGCAGATCACTGAAAAGGGGCCCCAAAGCATCCTCAGGTGGCCCCTTCATGTCGAGCCTGCCTGCATCCTGGAATGTCAGGGGGAGCCGGCCCTGTAGGTGACCGGTGACACATAGATACATACTGCTAGTTTGTCAGCTACTGTGCACGCTCAGCTCAGCTCCTCTCATTGAACACTCGCGACCTGCTTCTCCAGCCTGCATCAAGCAAACTGACTGTAAATACTGACAACAGATTGCAGCGGGGGTTTCAAAGTTCATCAGTGATTATGGTCTAAATACAAGGTGCTTTATCAGAGCCAAAAACAAAGGGAAAGAAAACGTGAAACTCATCTTTTCATACTTGATTTTACCTCTAAATTTTTACTATATTTTACCCTATGTAAAATAATCTACAATCTGTTGTCTCTTTTAAAACAGTTTTTATTTTTTCATCTGTCTTTTTATTGTATTTTGCACATTTTGTGCGGCGCACTGTATCTTTTTGTATTAAATTTGCTGTATAAATGAAGTTCTATTATTACTATTATTATGAATATCAGCTTTTTCATTGGAAGACACTTACATTGTTGATTAAAGCGTGTTTATCCAGAGTGAACGGTTTTTTCAAACATATCTTTATGGAGCAATTTGGTTCATAAACAAATGGCAGCGAATCAGTTGTTGCTCACCTTGATTATTTCACATTTGCTCTAGTGTGATATTCCGTTAGTTCACAATAATCAGTTAAAGAATCTATTATTCCATCGATTAAACTGGGAAGTAGACCCTTTAACAATCAACCCAACATGCAGCAGTAATCCATTCCTCGTGCTTGGCCTATTACGCGTTTAATAAAGTGAAAACATTTGTAACTGGCTTTAATGACAAGCTACACTGCCAACCAGTGCTGCTGGCGCTTCTCATAAAGCGGTCTAATGCCTGACTTTACACATATTTTTCCATTCCCCGCCCGGGGGTTAGCAGCCAATGGCTTGTCAGAGGTACTATTTAAGACGCGGCATGTTTAAGGTAGTTCAGACATCAGCGCTCTGCGCGCAACAGGACGCACGGGATTATTCTTAGGAGGAATATATTACACGCTCTTCTCCCGCGGTGCCCGGTTGAGTGTATTCGTTGGTAGAAGGTATTTTTTTCTTTCCTCTCACGGGAACAGGCTGCAGGAGAAATGAAAGCGTGGCGGGTTCGGTTTCTGTACTTTCTGGTGTTGAATGCAGCTGTGCAGTATGCGACGTCCGTGGAAGAGGAGCTCGCCGATTCTGTCCTTGGTGAGTTGCCAGTTTTAACCTCGTCCACATTGGCTCACGTCCACAGACTTTTCTACGGGACCGGAGGGTTTGGACATTTATATCGGCGCAGATCGTTGAGGTGAAAAAGGGACATTCCTGCCTCACTTACGCGCAGTGCTTTTGTACGAGCGGGGTGTGTGTAGTTTAAACTCTGGGAGTAACATTAACGGTGTATACTGTGTATCACGTGTCTATGACTGAACGTGTCTTTGTGCTTCTTTGGCGCATACCCAGCTTCCACTGGCTCCTAATGCCTGTGAGAGACACGATAAAACTGTTTGAACTGTGGACATGGAAAGAGCAAAATGTTGAAAACATTCCGGCAACTAACTGATCTCAACGGGAATTGTGTTATCCCAAGTGCAACCATGATCATTTATGGCTACAATATGGCCCCTAAACTGCTTCGACCCCTTGGCAATGTAAGCCTTGTAAATGTCTCTGTGGTGTCTACGTCCACCACCCCACCCCCCACTCTGAAATCCAGCACAACCCCCAGTTGAGTTGAGTCAGCTGACTGTGTCAGGACCACTGAAACATGGGCAGATTATAGTCGGTGAGGTGGCAGGAACAAAGCTGGGAAAAAACCTCTTGGTAGTTTCTATGGAGCTCGGTCTGGCTGTATGAACCCCTGTAACCCCTGAGGACTGATCTTGTCTAAGGTGGAAGCTCATTTACTGAGGGGCCCTGAGGGGCTGGGGCCTTATTGTAACCAGTCACTCAGTTAGCTAGTCAGGCATCTGAGACCTTCCTGCCAGAACATTAGACCAGTTTTACTCATCTGACGAAAACACTAGTTAGACAGAGGACTCGCTTCTCCTCTTGTCTTCTCTCTCTTTTTTTTTTTTTTTTAACTCTTCTTAAACATTTGTTCAAGAGAAAAATGTCCTCATAAACCACAACTTTCTTCTCTGTCAGGTAACTTCCTCGACCCTCTGACTGACTTGTTTGACCACAAAGATGACAGCAATCAAACTGTTGCCAAATTCTCCCTCCGCAAACCATCGCATCCTGATGATGACCTGTGCTACATCGTCCCCGGAAAACCCGACTCCCTGGCAGCCTGCACCTTCAACAGCACCTCCAAAACCTTCCTAGTAATCCACGGATGGACGGTGAGCGGAGATGCTTCAGCCTGTTGTGACCTGTCTTTAAAACCTCCCCAAGGGCTTTGATCACTTGACTCTGCTTTGGTTTAGAAAAAAAGCACCTGTAACTGGTAGTGTTTCATTATTTCACCCAATTCTGGTGTCACAATGTCTCACCAAATGCACATAAAGAACTTGTTTGTCATGCAACAACATGTTGTAGTTAATATGTTCTGTAAAGATGGTCTGAAAGTGGCTTAGATTTGAAAATATGGACATTGTACAGGCTCATTCTACCTGAACTTCCTTGAATTTTAATGTTATAAGTACCAATGAGCTTGTTACAATGTCGTGTCACATTGTAAGTTCAGTGTTTTATCTGTCATCTCAACAGCTGAGTGGTATGTTTGAAAGCTGGGTGGCAAAGCTGGTGTCGGCGCTGTACGAGAGAGAGCAGATGGCTAACGTTATCGTGGTGGACTGGCTCACCTCGGCCCAGAACCACTATGTGGTTGCAGCTCAGAACACCAAGGCAGTGGGGCAGGAGATCGCTCGCTTCATTGACTGGATCGAGGTCAGTGGAAGCAAAATTTCACAGGTTTCATCCACGCGTGGCACCCGTCAATATCCATTTTGAGCACAGATGGCTTTTCATTACCTCTTTATTAAAAGGCAAACTTAGTAAAGACTTGTAGTCGTCGTTTATCACTTTTTGAATGATCTCTTTGACAGAAGATGACATTTAGTAATAACTAAACTAAAAAATTTAGATCTGTAAACTTCTCACTGATTTCCTAAATCAAATTTTCATACATTTTTTTTTTTTTTTAAAGGAAACCACCAACATGCCTCTTGAGAACATCCACCTCATTGGCTACAGCCTCGGGGCTCACGTGGCAGGATTTGCTGGCAGCCATGCAGCCAATAAAGTCGGAAGAATAACTGGTAAACCAAATGGAACATTCTGACATGTACCATTAAATCATACATCTTCTGAACTTGCAGTTTAATTTGGTCAAAGATCAGTTAATTGTGAGTGGACTTGGTAAGTCATTGTTGGCGCTCCTTGCTCTGTCTGCAGGTCTGGACCCAGCTGGTCCTGACTTTGAGGGGGAGCACGCCCACAGGCGCCTCTCCCCAGATGACGCTTACTTTGTGGACGTTCTCCACACCTTTACCCGGGGCTCCCTGGGTCTTAGCATTGGGATCCAGCAGCCTGTCGGCCATGTGGACATTTACCCCAATGGAGGCAGCTTCCAGCCGGGCTGCAACCTCAGGGGGGCCCTGGAGAAGATCGCTAACTTTGGGATATTTGGTGAGAATAACTTCAAATACAGCTGTAAAATGCAGATGAAATGCTTAAAAGGTATCTAAAATTTAAACATGTTGATTGCAGTGAGAACAATGTTTGCAGAGAAAAACAGGGATTTTTCCATTACTATTGAATATTGTGTTTTTATCATTCCACCCAGGTACGGAGTGTTGTTTTTATACAGTTTTCAAACATGCAAATAGCCCCAGGGTTCTGTTTTGGCTTCACGTAATAATGCATTATTCGGTATGTCTTTTTTAAAATTAACACCAGTGTAACCTGCCATTAGACAAAGATGTATCTGTTACAAACAGGCTATAGTGCACATTTTTGTGATTATTAGTCTACACAAACAGAGTAAACAGTCCAGCGGCTTCACTAACACTGCAGCTACTTGCTGCTTGTAATTAATCTGCCTTAGCAGTGAACATTGTTGTTGTCAGTTGCACAATGGCCCCATTCACACAGAGGGCCCCAAACATGGCAGAGGAAAGGTCAGATACAATATCAGTCATTCTGGCTGAATAGGTTGATAAGTAAAGTAAAGTAAACTTTTTACTAGTGTGTGGTCAGCAAAGAAATAGAAATGTAACAAATTCTCACATGTTATTGCCCAATGTTCTTGAGGAAACATGCGTTTAGATGTCCTTCCCTCTTTCCTCCTCAGCCATCACTGATGCAGTGAAGTGTGAACACGAGCGCTCGGTCCACCTGTTCATCGACTCTCTGCTGAATGAGCAGGAAGCGGCCAAGGCCTACAGATGCGGCAGCAATGACATGTTCAACCGCGGCATGTGTCTCAGCTGCCGCAAAAGCCGCTGCAACACGGTGGGCTACGACATCAGCAGGGTGCGCAAGGCGCGCAACGTTCAGATGTACACCAAAACACGAGCCTCCATGCCTTTCAGAGGTCAGTGGACTTTAAGAGGAGGAGTGTCGTTTAAACTCATCATTGCTCATCACTTTCTGAGCCTAGTAGTGTTTCAGATCCTGGTCGTTCTGGCTGCAAAGGTCTGATCGCCTGCGGCTACGTTTTGCTAGAACTAAACAAAATTGGAACAGCACACAGCTACCGTAGCCTGCATGCATGTTGAAAGTTTCTTAAATGTTCTCTCGCTCCGCAGTTTACCACTATCAGCTGAAGATCCATTTCTCCAGTAAGGTGAACCGTTCGGAGATGGAGCCCTCAATCACTGTCTCGCTGTATGGAACAAAAGAAGAGGCGGAGAACCTGGAGCTTAAACTGTGAGTGGGGCATTTACATACCTTTTTATTAAAAGAGAATCACAGTATTACTGACTTGGATCTTGCAAGTTATGAATTGTTTTGCAACAATGGTATGGTAGCCTTAAAAACAGCATGAGGTAGAAACCGTAAACATTGATATAACCAACTGTGGTTACAAGACTAACCTGGTGTAGAGCACTAACATTTCTCTCAATTTGATGTCTGACAGAAAGGAGAAAATAGCAACAAATAAGACACATTCATTCCTGCTGGTGACAGAAAAGGATATCGGTGACCTGTTGATGTTGAAGTTTAAATGGGAGGACACAAACACCTGGTCGGCCTCCAGCATGTTGAAGATGGTTTCCTCTTGGTGGTCCGGTGACTCAGACAGCGCTGACATGGAGGTTCACAAAATTCGCATCCGAGCCGGCGAGACCCAGCAAAAGTAAGTGCCTTATACTGGGAAAAATGCTTGTAAGGAACCTTAAAAATGATGAAAAAAATGCCCTTTTTAGCATTTTAGTATTCTTTCTAGTAGGAGTAGCTATTAAAGCAAGAAAATCAAAACAAACAACCCCCCCCCCCGCTATTAATGAATCTGCTGCAGTGGATGAAGTGCTCATATAGATCAGTTGAGTTTGATGAATTTCCTTTTCAGGCTGGTGTTCTGTGTAAAAGATCCTGAAGCTCAGAGCTTAACACAGGAGGTCACATTTGTTAAATGTAAGGATGCCTGGAGGACAAACACCAAACAAACTCCAAAAAGGTGAGTTAGACTCTGTCTTCACTCTGCCTTATTACCATTTACATTACTGTTAATGCTGATAAATAACAATAAACTTTGTCCGTGTCTGTAGAATAACTCTGGAGAACCACGGACTCTGAAGAGAAGACCCAACTGCCCTCCGGTCCATTTCAGCACTTAGTAAATAATTTATACACCTGTAAGTTATTTTATTTCACAAATTATACAAAACCCTCACTGCCTTGTGTGTATATATATCCAGAGAGGTTTGTTTGTTATTTAAAACAATACGGATGTAAATTACTGTGTACTATTTTTGTAAAAAGTTGTTTTTATGACATAACTGTGACATCATTGTTGTACAAAAGTAAAGGCCGTTGTCTTTAGTAGAGATGGATACTAGTCGAAGTCACTTCAGAGTGTCACATACTGAGAGACCTGATGACTGGATATACCATAGTAGTTCTGGAGGTATGAATGTCCTATTGTGCAAAATACCTAAAGATAAGTTTCATATTTATAGTAATCACTGTGAAGAAGAATGATGTCCTGCAGACTGTTGCCCCCTCTCAAAAAGAGGGGAAAATAATGTTAAAGGTGAATTTCTTAAGGTGTTTTATGCAGTAGGGTACAGTTTATTTACCTTAATGGACTAATGCACAACCTAACAGAGCATTCACCACTGTAGCTCTCAGCACTTTACGTGACTGTGGGACCTGTATCAGTGTGCCTTACTGTAAACGGTGGCTAGAAGTGAGCTGTTGCAAGACGAAACTTAGCCATTTGTTTTTTCACCTGCGTTTTACTGCTATTATTTTACCAACTTTGTGACTTTTACTGAACCACCTAAACATTCTAGAGATGTTGTTTCAAACACTTTTACAGCATTTTTACTGCCGCACCACTGCAAGACGACATGTTACTCTAAAGCTGTTACCTCAAACAAGCGCCTGACATTTTGTCTACCATTTTTCTGTTAATGTTTCTAAACTTCATGAGGTAGGCGGTGCTCAGCGGGAAGTAGAAGGCACCGTTAACCTCAGTGTTGTCACTTTGTTGTGCTGTCTTTGTTTCTTCTGTGCTCTTATTCATAAGAACATTTCCAGTCCCATGAGCACTAGTTAAACCTCGGCTCTTAAGAGATCGGTACTGTAATCATTGTGATTTCATTTCCACCTACTTTTAAAAAAGAGGAAATGCTTCACTTTTGCACTGAAAACAGGGGACGTCATTGCTCAACCAAGCTACTTGTCAGTAAATTTAATGTAAATACCATAATACTGATGATAGTTTTTGTAGTATGGAACCCTGTTAGTTATATATTTTTACCTCTGGATGAGCTTAATCTGCTAAATGTGCATTTCTATAATCGTTTGTACATATTTGTAAGTATTCACTGTGCTGTATAAATTCATTAATAAACCAAAACTGCCATATGAGAGGTCATTCTGAGCCTGACATTTACTTGAGGGTTGTGACAGTGAAATGATAGTAACTTTGTTGCATCCTTGCCTTAAAGCAAAATATGTGTTTGATGCAAACATTTTCACAATTTAATCTCTTTCACATCTGTTTTTTGATATAAAAGTGCTAGGAATTATTAAACTACCCAAAATAAGCTCTGCAAGTTCTTCATGTCCTTGCAGTTGTGACGCCACTGCGTTTGGCTTGACTGTGTCAAGGTGACCCAGGAGATAGACTGAATCCAGATACTTGTGTAAAATTCAAAGCCAGCTTTAGATTCATCCCCAGACATGTAAATCATTAGTGTGTGTTCACATCCTTTAGTACAAATACAACAATGTAAAAATACTACATTACAAGTAAAAGTCCTACAATCAAAAATTCTACCAAAGTAAAAGTACAGCAGTATCATCAGTAAAATGTATTTGAGGTATCTAAAGTAGTTTTAACTACTTTAGATAGTTTAGTCCAGTGGCTCCCAGTCGAAAAAATAAGAAAAAAAAAAAGTTCTGCCACACAAAATTATAATCATTTTTTGGACACTAATCTTTGCTCAAAGACTAGAGACCTCAAAAATTAAACCATCTGAGATGTTTAGAGAAGAAATCGCTCATTCTCAATTATAACTGTCAAATAGAAAATTATGGATTTCCCTCTGAAGAGTCAAGTACAGGTACCACAAAAGTACTGAGCCTGAGTAAATGTGCTTCAGTTACTTATCACCGCTGTAAAGCAGAAAAGGTAAACAATTACTCATTGAGATGATAAACATGTTTACTGTCGCTTTATTAACTTAAACATCAGCATCTTTTTCCTGTTGATTCGAATGGCATATTTATGAAATGCAGATGACAGTATTTAGGCCAAAGGCCCTGTCGAGAGGACCACCAATGTCCACTTCTTATCTCACCCTCCTGTGACGATACTGATACAGTGTCACTGGGATGGAAGGCTGGATGTTCTTCAAGGCTGAAATTATCGCTCAAGTCAAAACACAACAGCAAGGACACAGCAGGCTGAAACGGGAGAGTCTCACCAGTCTTTGTGGGGACAGATGGCCTTAAACCCCTGCAGGTGTTCTGTGGCCCCTCTGAGGGGGCTGACTGACTCACAGCAACAGAGACGCTTTCCACAACACGTGAATGGTGTAGAGCACTCTCGCCACTTGCTGAAATGTGAACAGCCAAATTCCACAGGGAAAAGAAATGACAGATGCATAAAGATGTAGAAAAATATCAGTTCAGGAGACAGTGTGAGGGGCGCTGAGCAGGCGTGTCTTTACAAGTCACCTGCAGACTACTCGCTGTTTGAGATTTGGAACAAAGTTGAAAAAGGGAGTCTCCTCAATGTGGCCCTGACACTTGAAAATCCCTGATGAATGAATCTAAATGAATTTGTGCGTCACCGTGAGGATAGTTGCATTCCCAGAGGTGACAGGGATCAAAAGTCAGAGGCTACTCCAAGTCACTGGTGTCGAGGGTGCGGCCGCAGAGGCAGACGGTGCAGCCCATCACTCCAGACAGAGTCAGGATAGCCAGCAGGATGGCCCACCAATGAGCCTGCAGAGACAGATAAATGAAAAAAACACTGCACTAATGTTGTCTTTTCAATGGGGTTTCTTGTAAGCCAAAGGGATATCCCTCGAGTTTGGTTTACTGTTGACTGTATTTGTAAGACAGACGTTTATCAAATTATTTGGAAGTTATCTTCTCCCGGAATTATTAACAAATCACTTCAGCTCTAAACATCTGATTTCAGTGAGGAATGTTGTAACCTGCACAATATAAATGAAGTATAATGTGACTAAACATTGAATTATTTCACTGAAATTCAACATGTTAACACTATTTACATGCACAGTCATTTCTATCTATTAATTTACTACCAATACTACACACATACTGTACTGTTATTTGTCTGCAGCAAAGCTTAAGACGGTTGGCAACAAGTTCAGTTTGAGCTGATCTTAAACCTCATTTCTGGTTCAAATTAGTCGGTGCAGTGTGTTTGGTGTCATATTCTTGGGTAAACTTATGAACTTGCACTGTTTACTAAGTTAGGCTTCAACCAGAGCAGGTTTGGTGTGCTATATATTATTTATATAACAACTGAAGGGATGCTTTCCAAATTTATTTTGAAAATCCACGTTTTTGCCATGCAATAATAATATTCCTTTTTTGGGAACTGAATCCATACAAAAGACTAATTGGCAGGATGACTTGTCATGCTTTTCCTGTTTCATGCACATGACACGAGTACGGTGAAACAACACGACGGTTCCTGAACTGAAAGGTCATTTCTGCCTCAAATGAAGCGGATGGCTGATGCTCGCGGTGCTCTTAAGCCCAAATGGGCATTCCTGATTCTCCATGCTGTCATGAGAAACTGGTCCTCAAAGGCAGCCACAAGTGAAACACTGAAGACAGCTGAACATCAAGACAGGAGGTTTAACAAACACACTGAGTAACTTTTGCTGAACAGCAACCTCAGGCAAGCATCTGCTGCTTCTTTACAAAGATGATTTCCACAGCTATAGCATGAGGTTAATGATCATTTTTCAGCCACACGATAGAAATGCTGAAACCTCTCGTCTGACCTGACGGCCGAAAAGCACTGATCAAGTAATTGACTCAGTGGAGCAGCTTGAGGTCCAAATCTATAAAGTTAATACATGAAGACCTGATTGAGAAGGTAAACGCTACAATTTTTGTGTACATCACCATTATAACACTAAAGCAGGAAACAACCATCACATGACAAAAATAGTAATTATTTAGTAACTTTTCTTTTGAAAAAGTAAAATAGAGGAAAGTAAAATAGCTCACTGAAGTTTAGGATTAGACTTTTTAAAACAATTTGGCAACTCACACACTGATCAGATGTAAACTGTGCAGCCTTTTTGATAACAAGTACAGATTTGTTTATATTCACAGTGGATATCCTTTAGGGCTAGCAAACATGTTGAATGCATCTATTGGCATTTTTTCTCTCTTGTAGCTGCCTTATTCCCAGCAGCTGTTATCGCCCTCTGCAGCCAGCTCAAGATTTCAACAATGCAGGTACCCACTCATCAAAACGTTGCTCTACAGTGTCACTAGTGGTCAAAAACCCTGCACAGTGCCTTTAAAGTCAAATTTTGTAACTTTTGCTGAACAACGGCCAATGTGGCCACATATGAAAATAACTAGAATTAGTCATTAGAGTTGTATAATGTAATAATACGTACACCAACCCAACACCGTGACTACAATGAATTGTGGCTTTGAAATGCACTGCTCAGACTGTACAGTATACCACAGCACTATCTGTGTCTATGCCTCCTTTTTGTGCATGTTGCATTTTATGTAATCATGCGTTTTTAAACTGAATTTTAGGAGACATGACATGATATGTGTTGTAGGGTCTATACGAGTTGTTCTTCACCTTCACCGTGACCTCTTCCGTCACTTAACGTCTCCTGAATTAGTTATCAGACTAATCATAGGAAACCTTCACCTTCATCCACTCTGCCACATCATCGAAGTCGTCCAAATTGAGAAAGGAGTTCTTCAGTCTTGCGATGGGTCCGTCTGCATCCAGCATGCGACACACGTGGAATTTATCGCAGTAACCTCGGTTTCCAGAGCACGGAGCACCGCCGACCAGCGGCAACGCTTTTCTCCGGAAGTGACGAGACAGCACGGAAGAGGTGGTGCTGGCACAGGTCTCAGACTTATCTGCCATAGACAGAGAGAAAAAATAATTAGAGCACAAAGGAATACATATCATGTAGCCAACTACAGTACTTAAAGCCACTTTGTGTTGAATTTGAAAATTTCTGACATTTTTATACATTTTTTTTCTACAAAACTAAAGCAGTTGGAATAATGTGAAACATGTATTGTCTTTTAGGCACTGACATCGGACCTCTGAATAAAGGTTTACACACTCACATTTCTTGCAAAACGTGATATTCAAAGTTCCTTTACAAAACTTCACGTTATTCCTTGTACATTACCATCACGTCAGTCGGTTCTCATGTAGTGCTTATGATGTTGTTTAATGGAAAACAACTATGTACGTGGGTAACCTCAGAACAAATTGACACAGGCTGGTTTGTTGGCCCACAAGGTGTAAACACATTCCTCAGTAATACACTCAGGAGCACACATGGGCCCTGTGGTTACCAGGCTGCTGGCAGCACATGTGGCATTTCTCCTTCATGGAGTCTCCTGGACAGTCACACTGCTGCAGGCGGTGCTTCACACACACAGACTCAGCACAGATCTGCAGAGATAACCAGAGACACTGATACCACCAGATTTTCAACTTTGGGATTCAAGGAAACACTTTTAAGAACGCACAGAATTAGTTTTGCAGAATAATGATAATAAGGAAACAATCTGGAAATAGCTGGAACTTATTTTAATCACACATGAAAAAAAGTAATTCTTTAAGGACCATTCTTTAAATCCACATATGGATAGAGACGGATGGATGTCTAGAATTGCAGACAAATTACTTTCAAATTTCTGACACGCAGTAATATGATTTTCAAAATGATTAGCTGTGATGTCGAGTGTGAGAGATTTGGAGTAAATGGACTTATACGTGTAAAACCATTGGTATGATCCTTTTTATAAAGCTTTAAATTCCCATTATAAAAACTTGAATTAACACAGCATTCATTTTTACAGTGTTCTAAATCTTTAAGTTTTCTCTGGAACTTCAGACAAGGACATGTTCGTGCTCAAACAACATACAACATAGCTACTAGCTGTTTCAATGTCAAGAAAACAATTTGAAACTCAGGGCTCAAAGAGCTCAGAAGAAAAGACATTTGAACATCTACAGTTTACTGATAACTGAGCAATATTTGTCCTGAAGATCAGGCTATATGATTGGACATTACTGGGAGACTGTTTTGTCATCTGCTGTTTCCATCCGCTGTCATTAATGAGCTGTGAAACTCAGCATAGCCAATGACTCTTTCCTTCAGGACCAGCGTTGCAACATCGCTGCACACTTTTCCCTGTTGTTGGGCAATGGAGTTGAAGGGTGTTGAGTCACACCGTGGTGTGGGAGATGTGGCTGGCTCACCCCGTTCAGGCAGACACGCGTGCCCTGACTGCAGACGGTGAGGTTTTCCTTTGCGCTCGGCGCGGGGCACAGCGGGGAGAGGCCCGAACACACGCTCTCTCTCTGACAGTCTGTCTCCTCATCACAGGTCTGACCGGCCAGCTTAAACCCACAGTCCTGACCGCAGCACAGACCCTGACTCGGGCTGATGGATGGAGGAGTGAAAAGACATCATGTGCATACGGTCAGGGTGACAGATACACATGAGACCCACATATGAAGAAAACAGAGACACGCCCAGAAGATAGGATGTCAGGTGAAAGGTTGATAACAGTGTGGTGTGCTGCTTCAATTAAAAATTATTTTTAAAATTATTTTAACCATTTTTAAACCAAAAAAACCCCAAAACCTATCAACCTGAAAACAATGCTAATGTAAACATAAGAACAATGAATGAATGCATAGATGCAAGATGTAGCATATTATCATAGTCTCCTTTGGTGAGATTGTCTGCAAACTTTGAAGGTGCGTATACCCTTATGTGCACAGTACCTGCAGACTTTACCAGGCTTGAGGCGACACTGGACTCCTACAGGCTCTTTCGCGCTGTAGCAGCAGAGGTCTGTGTCGTTGTGACCGACATCACACTCCTCATCTTCCTCGACAATCTGGTTTCCACAGATTGGCTGATCACTGACTGGACAAAAAAAAAAAATAAAAAATAAAAAAGACCAGACCAGACACGCAGATAAACACACACAAGCACATACACACAAACATTCCCTGAAACTCCGGACATCCGGACGGCTCAGCGGGCAATGTGGGACATGTACGCTGTGGCAGCTTTTCCTCATTACCCACAAAGCAGTCGTCCTTCTTCAGCTTGAGGATCCTGCTGATGTGTTTGATGCTGCAGTGGGAGAATTTGTCGTTGTTTTCACGCACCTCGTCTGTGGCGTGAGGGAACATCAGGTACCTGCCTTTACCAACAGTGGAACCCAGATCCCCGCAGTTAGAGCCCTCATCATGCTGAAGCACGGACAAAATATCAGAAACAGAAACAGTCAAAGTATGTTTTTCTTGATTAGTTATGTATTTTGCCACAAACAAATCATCTAACCAACGCTTAAACAGTTTGTTTTCATCCTAATCACAGATGGGGAATTTAACTCCCTTTATTACAGATCTCAGTAGCCTGTTATAGGTCATTGCAGATGGTGGAAGATGGTGCCTGTAACAGCAGTTATATTACAGACCCTTTCTGACTTTCAAATGATCTTTGTTATGTTTTCACATAAATAATGCAGCCTTTAGAGAGTCAAAATTCTTCTTTTTCTCTGGGATGTGATGGCCCTGAAAGAGCAGATGAATGTCATGCTCCACCTGTGGAACACCAGGAATAGAACACAGAGCTCCTTGGGCTTTACTCAGAGACACATTAGAGAAACGTTTTCTGGATCTCGCCTTCTCTGCATGTCAACAAGTATATGATGGTATGATGGTTTTAAAGTTTGAGAAAAACTGCCACCACACCTCGGTCGGTTTTTGGAGTAACTTTACTTTTAAAGGTTTTGAATATCAGTGGATCTCCTGGATTTCAAACTCACAATTAAATTAGCTATTAAGTAGTAAGTAGCGTTGAAAGTGACATGGACACATGCAGAGAGAACACGTTTGGATGTGGGTAGCCTGTTCCTGCATCTGTCCTCAATTAGTTTGATGGATAAAATGAGTGCTAACTTTATAGTGTTCAGTATGTCAATATCTGCGGCTCTGGGTTTGGCAGCGCATTTCACCACGGCTGTGCAGACGTTGGTGCATTTTCTTAAGAATAGTAAAACTATTTTTGTTTCTTATAAAGCAATTTAGTCTTGCATTATGTTTTCAATGTAATGTCCTGCTCAGCCATTTTGTGTTGTTGCAGCTCAAAACTCTGCCGGAAATAGACAAAAAATAGCCCGCTGTAGAACAACACTGCATCTCCTTTACTGCTGCAGTCATTATGACAACAAAAACAGTGTAAAAGCGCTAAGAAAAGGAGGGACGGCAAAGTATGGGTAAATGTCAGTACTGTACACTGTCAAGTAACAGATTACCTGCCCTTCCTCTTTACTTCTTGAACACCTGTAGTGGTTTTACAGAAGCTGTCAGCACCGACAACCTTGATGCAATTTCATTTTCATTTCTAAATCTTATGTTGTGACTTGTGGTGGGTGTAATGTATTTTGTGCTGTGCATCACTTCTATTGATTTAAAAAATTAAAAGAATAGCTGAAAACACTCAACCGAAAAATAATTGGCAACTATTTTGATAATCAATCAACTGTTTTGTTAATTGACTATTTTATTATGTAAGTTTGGATTTATTAATTAACAGTTGAATCATCAAAACATCGTTGGGTTTTGGACTGTTGGTCGGACATCTGAAAACATCATGTTGGGCTCTGGGAAATTATGATTGTTTTCTGAAATTTTCCCTATTTCCTGGCATTTTATAAATAAAAAGATGAATATTTTTTTCAAAAATAATCCTCATATTAATCACTTTAAAAAATAACCTCAGTTGCCTCCCTAATATCAAAGTGATATGTGCACGAAACTTATGACAAGATCTAAATGAAGGAGCAGGACAACAAAAGATGAAAAAAATATATTTCTATTTGCTGTATTTCAATTTATCTTTCACCTAAACAGCAAATTGATCCATAGTGCACAGTTTTAAAAGTCATTGTACAGATGCGTATTTGAGAAGGGGAAGTAGGCCAAGGGCCAAAGAAGCTCTTTACCCGGAATTCCTTTCTGCATCACAGCCCACCCCTCTCTCTTTCCTCCACTATGCCTGCAACAAATCTCAGGTGAAGCACGCTCTCAGATCTCTTCATGTGCTTCCGGCCTGGAACTGATGAGACGCGCCTGTCACAGCAGCCCGGACACCGGGCCGGAGCAGGAGAATTTATGGTAGTTTCGCTTACAAAAAGCATGCAGACTCTGACGTAGCAGAACTAATCTGCTCAGGAACGCATCAGAGGACTCTTTGGTCTGTGAATAACAGAGGTCAGGCTGAAAAGAGACGGAGCAGCGCTGCTGACATTTTGGGCAGTGGGAGAAAGGTTGCAGGTGTTAACAGCTGTCACACATGGAGAGAGGTGCATGCATTTGTGTGTATACATAAGCTCTGTGTTGGTATGGTATAAATGGAGGAAGTTGTAAAGGCCTGTATGTCAAAATGGACAGAGAATAACTGTGGAGAGAGAAAGAAATCAGAGATCCTCCTGTTCCCTTATTTCAGATTATCCAGTGAGACTGAGCCAAAGCTCCGTATAAAACAAGCCAGTCAATAAATGCCAAGGTCTCTGATGCCCACATAAGTGAATCATTCACAGACAGTTTGTTCTGGTGCAGTGCAAACAGCCATGTTTGTGAGAATGTGTGAGGTATGTCTAAAATTTGAATCAAAGCGATTCGTCATGTTGAATCATCAGTCAGTACACAACCCACGCAGTCTCATGTAGGACTAACGTGTGTTTGAATTCCTGGCGACTGAGCCCCTAAAGGGGATTCATGGTAAAACTGGGCAAAGTGTAACAGAAATCTGAAATACTACACTGAGCTCAACAGGTGTACAAATCAGGCGAGGAAAAGTCTTTTTGACCTTTTACAAAGCAGAGTTTTTGCAAACTTGTCATTATCTCTTTCTCTTTTATGATATTAATGTTGATGTCATTGCTATGGTTATTTCATTATGTTTTTCAGTGTTGCTACTTCTGCCGTGTTGTATAGAAAGAGTACCAGGGGTAACCAGTCTGTTATTACTGTTTCCTGCCCTGACGAAGACCAGGTTAGGTCAAAGTTGGGCAGTGTTTTAACCAGTACGCCTGACTAAATAAAGGCTTTTAATACATCTGCTCTCTTTATTCTATCTAAAAGTGCCTGAACAATAACGTTAAACTAGCTGTTGACTGTCAGTAAATAAATCCAAAATACACTGTGGGTGCTTGTTAAACTACAATGTTTCCATTCTAATTTCTACATGTCTTAAAAAGGGAATATGTGATGTGTGAATGTGGAGACTTTGGAGCTGTTTAAAGGCATCTTTGAAGAATGTCCGCTTTGAAAAGTTCATTACTATTGGTATGTCAAAAAAAATGCTGTTAATGCACAATAAACTAAAGGGGAAATCCACCCTAAATCTGTTGTTTCAGTGATTTTGAATTAAAAAATATCTGCGGTTGTCCACCCATCTTCCAATCTGAGCCTCAGAACTTGAATTCAGGATGTCGCCAGGTTTTTGTTGGAATCGGGGTATTGTCTGGAGACTTTTGTTATATTACATCCAAATTATATGAACTAAGGCGCACAAAATGTGGCCATATTCCAGTAAAGTCACCATGGTTACTGTTTGTTGTCCCAGAGTGGTTCCATTATTCACTGTCTGAGAAGCAACGCCAGGATTTCTGTTTAGATGACCCCATCGTTACAATCGGTCATATTCACAAATTAAAACTGATGTTTGCAAACATGAAAGAATATATATGTGGTCTCTATTTTTGGGTGGAATGTGTTGAATAAAGGTAAAATATTTCTTAAATTTTGATTTAAACTGAAATTTAAATGATCAGGCACATGTCAGGGGATACATAGTGTGCAGTGCTGTGTTTGGTTTGAATTGATTGACCAAAATTCAACTGAGTGAATTTCTGGGTATCAGGCAGATGACAGTGAAGAGGGTGTAAAGGATGGCGACTGACCGGAGACCCCAGGCTGTGGCCGAGTTCGTGAGCAAGGGTTAGCTGGACGAGTCGAGGAGGCAAGACCTGTCCGTAGTTCTGGATTGTGACCAGACCTGTGTTCAGGGTGGAGGTCCGGCCATCACGCAGGTTGGTGTGTTTTGAACATATGCCTCCCCAGTTACCTGAATAAGACGGAGATGAGAGGATAAACATGGAGTTGGCAGGTATAAAAAATTTCACTGAGGTCATATATTGTAAATGACATATGAAGCAAATTTTCCTGAGATATCAGCTGTGTTTTTGAACTAATCTGAAAGGTTTTGTTTAATTTGCTTTGTCTGTGTTTATTGTTTATACATTTGTTAATTGGTCTTATTGGTCCTCATTTTAATTGCATCACTTGGTGACATGGTTGTCCTTTTATTTATTAATTGATTAAATTAAATAGTGTTTGTCTGGCAGAATTACTACTGTTGGGGCAGTTTGTTTCTTATATGTCATATGTACAGTATGTCTGACTTGTTACTCTTTTATTATATGTCACTATGTTTTGGCAACCAGTCCAGTTATTCAGTTATGTAGTCTGCATCTAATAATGCAAAAAGCAAAGTCTAAACATTCTGATGGGTCCTCTACTGTACAGTTTGTGGTTTATGTATTTTACTGTCTATAGTTCACAGTAGGTATGGCACAGCAAGAAGATGGAAAGAATGCATCTTTATGATGACCATGCAGACTCTACTGGCCCACCAGAAAAGGGAGCTGCAGACCTAATGAAAACATACCTACTTGTCACTTTGCAGTACAGTATGGTTGCATAACTGACCGTGTGCTACCGGAAATACCTTAAACCAACAAAGTGTTGCTTGTTGGGCCCCGGGGTCGGGGAGTTGTGGACAGACAGACGAGCAGACCTGCTGAACTCCTCTAGTATCACATCAAAGCCTGCAGAGCCATTTGATGTCCAATGGTCTTCTTTGCCTTTGGGTTTATGTAATGTCCCTGAAAGCCATTCCCACAATTACAAACAGCTGGCCACATTCACACGGATGGCTGGCTGGGCTTTGACATCATCTTTCATCTGGCCAGCCAGAGGACTAGTTTTACAAAAACAAGTCCTATTGGTCAAACTCAGCACCCATTATAATGTGGTTCTTCATTGAGAATGCTCATGGATTAGAGTAATATAAATTTTACAAAACACAACATTTCACAAAAAACAAGGACATTTCAGGTTACGGAAAGGGTGGGACAACGCTTCTTGTTTGTGATCGGACAGAACCCGAGTCAATTCAGGGTTTTTCAGTGGATGTGTTAAGTTGGATTGATGCTAGAATCGATCAGCCGGGTGCCAGCACTAAATGCCACGCTGCTAAAGTATAGTAAAGTAGATCAGCTCCATAGAAAACTCTTAAATGGCTAACTAGCCAATCATTTAGGCCTTTGGCCTTATTGAAAAAGCTCAACTTGATAAGTCATTTTCCTGGTCCCGCTTCCTCACTGCAGTGTGTCGTTCGATTTCCTTACGCAGTTTTGTCAATCCTTTCAAACTCTGAATAAAATTCGTGCAAGGACATTGCTGAGAGTAGTACACAATAAAAACTGGAAATGACACTGAATTGTCGCCAAGGACTTGGGTTCTGTCCAATCAAAAACAATAAGTGTTGTCCCACCTTTTCCGTAACCTGAAATGTCATTGTGTTTTTTAATCCTGGAAGGCTACTGAAGCAGCGCTTTTCTCTTTATGAAAGTAACGCCAGTGAGAATTTGGTCGGACGAGAGCCTAACGACCAACCAGTCGACGAGTCGACCGGGAGACTACAGCCCTAGTTTTGTGAAATGTCGGTGTATTTTCTGAAGTGTTGAAATTAAATACTGAATCCTGAAGGATGTGACCTCCTATAACTTTAATGTAAGTCTAATCAATTTTACAATGCTCCTCCTTATCAATCATCATTTTCTCAGCAAACTAAGCATTTTCCCATAGCCACCACCATTTCAACTCAATCCGCTACTGTGGGAGTAATTTCCATGTGTCCATCCTGTCTCTTCATTGGTTCCCTGCATCTGAACTCATATGTGGTTCAGGTTGGAGGTCTCAGCAGTTCCCATGCAGTCATGTGAATTTTATGTAACACCTCTTACACAATGTGGTCAGCAGCACCACCATTTTGGGGGGTAAGGCTTGTGAGGTGCACGTCTGTTATATACATTCAGCACCATTTCAGAGAAATCTGAGTTCACTCTGTATCACTGAGGACTGTAGGAAACAATAGCGGGCATCTGGCATGTTTTTGTTACACAGTGGGCGTAAGTGTGACGTCCAAGAATGATGAAGGACAGATAGAGGTTGAAAAACAAAAACAAAGGTGCCCCCTATCTTTGCTGTTGTAGAAACAATGAGGGTACTGTAAGGGTTAGACGCAAAGGCAGTACGGTCACACCACCATCATATGTCAGATGGAGAAGGGTGGGAGAGACAATACAGTAACCTGAGACTATTTTATCCCTCAGTATTTGATATTGCATGATGACTTGTACCAGAAATGTGAAAGCTTAAAAAGAGATTTTTAAGCTTTAGATGAAAGCCTAGAGGGAAATAAGAGGAATTGTCATTATTAACAGCACTCCTTACTGCTAAAAGCCAAAAAGAGAGTGGTTTAATATCCACAAACTGCGAGCCAAGATTCCCCAGGCCATGTTCATCAAGAATTCTGGATGCATTTCTCCAGCATTCTCCGCTTTTGACCTAAAAAGCCCCCCCCCCATGGGCTATTCAAGGAGGTGGGTTTCCTAGAAAGAGCATTACTTTGGAGGCCTGTGCTGTGTTTTTTGGCAGCGCGAGCAGAGAGTGGCTGTGAGTGCGCCCCCCCCCCTTCTCCTCTTTGCCACAGAAAGGAGACGTAATGAAAGACTTCTATTATTAGCTTACTGGATAAACACAGTTCGGAGAAACAAACAATCCTGTGGTAACTTGCACTTAATGCACACACACTGTGCATCCGGAGGAAACAAGCACACACACTAAGACACACATAAGCATACAGATTCAATTAGCATCATAGACAAACATATAGAGGGACACACACACACACCCACACACACACACACACACACACACACACACACACACACACACACACACACACACACACACACACACACACACACACACACACACAGAAGCAAATACTCTTTCACACAGTTTACAGTAATATGAACAAGCAAACAATAGTAAAGGGGCAGTCTTTCTTTGCATAAACACACAGGGGGGATTCCGAGTGTCCTAATATTACCTTTAACAACAAAAACAGACACAGTGAGGTGCTTTGACCGCTAATAACACCAGTCAAAGTTCTCAGAAAACTACAGTGGAGCTACTCTGAAAGTCGACCAGAAATACTGTTAATAATGTACCTTCATGTCACTAAATTTGAATGGGATTTTTGCACTGCATTGTGAGACTTGCTTTACCTTTCCATTGGTGAAAACAATAGACCTAATGTGTCTGGAATGCATCACAGGTCTTAGTCAACCAGGGTTTTATTCTTTGTGTATTTTTGCTCTTATTGGTATCAGTTACGATACAGTTTTACTCAATGATTGAAAAATTTGATTCAAAATCATAGATGATAAATGAAGTACCATTGTATAATCTAATTTACAATATATTTGTAAATAATTTAGAAGGTGGATTTTACAACCTTTACAATTGACAGCTTGGGAAATAACTGTATGGTTCATCCTTTAATTTCTGTTTAAACTGTCTGAAATCTGTGTTGCTTGATCCAACAGATGGTGTTGTAAAATGGATGCTGCTACCAAAATCTTACCTGATGGGTTCTATACTATCAGAGGTGATGGATTAAACTATAATGGCTTGAATTATGAAAAGAAAAAAGAAAACGGCTGTCACTGAAACCTGGACAATTAAGCATGTCCTGGTGCCAAGCGGCATCTCTGATATTTTTCCGGCTCTACCCAGTTTTTCCCGCATTAAAAATATTATGTTTGGATAACAAGGTTGAGAAGGTCTGACAGGTTTGTCTGTTTTACCAGCAGGAATAGTGAAACTCTGGCCAATGCGTCAGGCTACAGATTATTTCTGCTCCTCCAGCTCTCCACACTGTCACTGTGGACAGCCTTCCTTACCTGAGCATTCTTAGATTATAGACTGTGTGTGTTTGTGTGTGTTGTGTTTTTAAATAGACAATAACACACTAGTGGACAGACACATTACATTCAGATAGTTCAAACTACATATACATTTCTCCAGATTCCAGTAGTAAAAAACAAACATGTTTGTTAGAGTTGTGCTATTAGTCTGGGGATGGTTTGCCTAAATTAAAATTAACACACTATTTTTGATCATTTTGTCATTATTTCAAAGCTGACAGTAGAGAGGCAGGCAGGAAGTGAGGGGAAAGAAAGAGAGGTATGACATGAAAGGTCCACTGCCTGACTTGACATGGGCATGGCAATATATCATATACGCCTTAACCATTTGGCTATCACAGGATGACAGGTTGTTCTTTTGATAAAAATAGCTACAATCACAAACGAGATGACAGTCTAAAGATACACACTGAATATTATAAGTTAATATTTATGTAACTTTTTATAGACTGTACATAGTGCTACTGTCAAACAAGCAAAACAGTGAGTGTTAAAAGGTTACTTATAAATCAACATTTTAAGGATATATATTTATGGCAACGCTGGTTTCATATTGTTCATCATGAGTCCACACTCCAAAAAGGACACTGACACTGCAGTGATTCCAGCCAGCAGTCTAAAAACCCCTCAACAACACAAAACATATTGGGTGGAAAATTACTATCTGTTCCTCAATTAGTCTCAGGAGAAGAAGGAATTTTACTGTTGAAAAGGGTCCAGACGTTTGGGCCCCAACCCCCCAACCCTCCACTGATGTATCAACACACAACTTTGAGAGCTTAGAGGAGGAGTCTGGTGTGTTTGATGGGGGTTGTGTGTGTCTTCATGTTTGTGCACGCTGTACCCTGCTATAGCTCCAGGGTCTTTGAGTTTATGGTCTTGTGGTTAAAGGACTTTCTATTACCCAAGTCCACTGATAAACTGGTGGAAGTGGGTGAAGGAGACACTGAGATTGAGATCTGTTTCTGGTGGTCAAACATTATCCACGATTAACACTCTGCTCGTTCTTTGGGACAGTCACATGAGACTGAAAAGTCACAACAATGTCACTGCCACTATGAATCCACAATGTGTGTGTGTGTGTGTGTGTGTGTGTGTGTGTGTGTGTGTGTGTGTGTGTGTGTGTGTGTGTGTGTGTGTGTGTGTGTGTGTGTGTGTGTGCTCCTCAAGTGAGCTTTCACCATGGTGATCATGCTGTGGAATGCAGTTACCAATCCTCACTAAGACATCTGGGAGTGGTTTGTGTGTCCTATGTGTATGTGTATTTGAGTGTCAGAGGTTCATTGCTGCCTAATCAAAGGTCCTTGTGGTGGTCTGCTCTCACACCCCTCAGTTTACCCAATCAAAAGCAGCGTATGAGACAATGTCGTAGAAAAAAGCAGGAAGAACCGCCTACCATGACAATTCCCACATACGTGTACAACTTCCTCCGGCACACACACACACACACGGAGTCTGTCACCAGACCTGACTGACGTTAGGAGAAATCCCACTGTTTCATTTTAGCTCTCTTGTAGTTCTATTGATGTAAATTTATTTAGGTCATTCACTTAAAAATTAAATGCAAATTGACGAAAGTTTTGTGACTTTTGTTTGTAAAAAGGTCTTACTCAACATTTCAAACCTTAAATCAGATTCTGAGTGCAAGACAATGTATGCCATCAATAACACTTGATAACAAATCCAATGACATTACATTGTTTTGGGTTGTTTTCTCTGACTTGTTTCCTACAGGGGAATATTTCATGCAGGAATGAAACATGTACTGTAATGTGTGTTCAAAGGGGTGTTCTTAAGAGCGTAAGGTAGATAATTATTTTTAAAGGAGAACAAAAAGAAAAGTTATTACTTCATTTTCAGCAAAAGGGTTTTAAGTACCTCCTTGTCTGTCTCATTTTTTTAAACTGCGATATGGTCATTTGGTTTCGTATGAAGAAAGTAAAATCACAATTTTAAGAAAAAAGTAATGAAACATGTCTGTAATGGTGTCCATTAACGACATTCTCTAATGATTTGAGCCTAAGAGTAGAGGCTAAGGCAGATTTATATGCAAATCACTTGGGAATGTTAATTGAGGAATTCACTCACGTTTTACTTTTGGTCTCCAAAACCAAAACACCACTTGTATAGCAAGCCTGAAATGGGAGCTGTATAATTCCTGCAGCTCTGTGTGCCACAACATCGTTTGATCCAGGAAAACCAAAGTTGGTTTACCTGCATTGGTACTGCATTTTCAACACCTTGTTGCAGCTCCTTGGTAGACGCCACTTATGAACTAAAGATGTAGTGCACATTTGCGGAAGTTTTTACACCTGCTTTGAAATTTAAGTTTCATTTTTCTTAATGCATGTTTGTTTCCCTCAAAAGCCTTTTTTTTTTGTCATCAGTGTCAATGCAGTTTACTTAAAGCTGATTCTGCACAATCCATCACCCCTGATACACGTCCTTCATGGGTTAAATGATTCACACTGATCTGGAAACTGTGTTGCAGGAGTGTTGAATGTAGCGTCTTGTGAGCTTGTGTCACAGACAGTATGAAGGCCAGGGAGTCCTGGAAGCCAGAGGAGGAGCTGCGCTTTGACATATCGACAGCAATTCACACAAAGATTCACACAGAAATTCACACAAAGTTTCACACAGAGATTCACACAAATATTCACACAGAGATTCACACAGAGAGGCAAAACAGGAAAACATTATTTCACCTGCCAATTCTCACACCTTGAACTGGGACACTCCCCTATCTGTTTCACGTTTCTGTTTAGCCTGCCATATGTTCTGGGCACAGTCTTAGATTTGTCTCTACTATCAAAAGTCTATACATTTTTAATTCATAGAGGTGCAGACATAAAGTGAGACTAATACTGTGGAATCATTATACAGATACATGTAATCAAATTTCCATTTACTCCTAGACAAAGTAACACCACTATTTTTCTTAACAATGCTACAAATGTCTGGTGTTTCTTTAAATGAAAACAGCTTTTCAGGTCTGTGTTTTTTGTTTTCTTTTGTTTTTGGCATTAACTTTAAAATATGTTGGTTAAAGGTGCCATATGTAAGTTTTCTCTGCCACTGAATGTGGTTTCTTGGTGGGTGGTCGGGATGGTGGCTTACCAAGAGCTTCAGCCATCATTGCGTTTACAATACAAGGGGTTATAATACTCCCTCTTAGCAGCTCTACTTCCTCAGGGCAACCTGGAGGCTACAGTGACTTACTATTGGAAAGTGACGAGACGGGCTGGCCGGGGCTAGTTGATTCGCATGCTAACTTCAGTGGAAGAAAAGAAGTGACAGAAGTAGAAGCAAAACAAGAGTTAACACTGGCGTTGCTTTCCACCGCTGGAGACAGTTCTTGGCGAGTTAATGATTGAAGTTTGATGCTTAACTCACAATGTTTCTTTTAGACCGGCAAGTAAACAGCTGTCAATGCTAATGCTGGCTATGTAGCAATAGTAGTAGCTCTTTTAATGGTAAAAGTTACTTTGGTTAAAATTAGATTCAAGTTAAATTAAGGTTAAAGGAGTAGTTACACCTTTTTTGGAAATGCACTTATTCACTTTCTTGCTGAGAGTTAGATGGGAGGATCAGCACCATCCAACATAAAGCTATTGCTTGCAACCAGTTAGCTTAGCTAAGTAAAATGACTGGAAACAGGGGGAAACATGACTCTATCCAGGTAAAAAAATCCACCTACCAGCATTTCTAAAGCTCACTAATTAACGCATTATATTTTGTTTTTTTAATCCGTCTAAAAAAAAAAAAAATGTTGAAATGTCAAATTTTGCTTTCACTGAAGGTTATGTGTCGAACCATTTCTTGGCTGAAACTTGAACTATTCCTTTAATACTGAAACATTCACTTCCCTGGTTGAGTCACCAAATTAGATTGTGACAAGGCATCGAGGGCCAGTATGTCACATTGAAGTCATTAAAAAGTCATTGAACAACAAGTGAGCAGCTTGTGTCACAATTTTTCTTAATCAACCTGCTGGTGTATGACATCGTCCTCCAAACAAAAGTTATTCTCCATAAATCCCCACCGTGGAGCACCTAGACCACAAGGACAGGGCAATGACAGTATTGCTAATACCTTACACGGGTTTTCAGTTTGGGGAAAGCAAAAACACCTTTTTAAATCTAGGGTGCAGCAAGGCAACTGTGCAAACCCCTGAGACACCATACTGCATGCGTATGTGTTACCTGTGTGAATGCATGTGTATGTGATTTGTGTATGCATATGACACAGTCAGAGTGACTCACCAGCCTTCCCCTCCCAGGCGAGTCCCAGCACTCCGCTGTAGTCTCTGTTAGTGAGCAGGTAGGACAGACAGAAGTTGCCCCAGTTGTTCTCAGAGTACAGACTCAACAGTTTCTCAGGCCCGATATACAGAGGATACAGAGGATCGTTTTTATCCTCCTCAGTCATCACCTGGAGAGAGAAAGTGAGGTGTACTATTAAATCAAATATCTTTGAAGAAGCAAGTTTGACACACAGGGATGAAAATAATTATACACTCCTCCACAGCTCTGAGAAAGTAAGAATTATATTTCAGACATTTTGGGGCTGAGAGTCAGTCCTAGTTTGATTCTCACTGGTAGAAGAACCAGTGGGATGGACCGATTGACTAACCTAGTTATCTTAATCAATGTCTCTTCCCAAAACCTTCCATTCATTTTAACAAGGGAGTCATGACATGCTTGTGAATTGAGAACTGAATGTGTGACAGCCAGGATTACCGGTTGCATGGAGTTATCAGTGACTTGCATCTGAAGTGCGTCACTCTAAGATTTGGGGCAATCGTGTCATTGTTTGAGTGCAGAAGGATCTTACACTGAGGGATTTGACTTTGAAGTTGATCAGCTTGATTCCATCGAAGTCCACCTTGTCGCAGATGTCATTCACGGCTCGCATGTAGGAGGCAACCTGAGAAAGATACAGGTTTATGTGAGAAAAGAATCTGATATATTGTAGGTGCTGAGTGGTTGACGTTGGCGACACAGAACAAAACAATGACTGGCCGAAGGGTTCTGACAATCACAAAACTGAATTTCACAGTTAATTTATCATTTTATTCTTTCAAGAAAAAAGGACCACGTCAGGTAATCTTTAAAGCAAGGTGTTTCTGAAATTCGTGGAACAGCCCGTCACACATTTAGAGAGGCACGTGCAAACCAGTCACATGTGAAGGTCTGAGTCTATACAGCACGAGATAAAATTCAGGACGGCCTGCTGGGAAATTTCCATGGATGTGAATACCTTACACTTTGGACAAATGAGACGCTAGAACCAGGTCAGCAGTGACACCAGCATTTTGTCTATTTACACTCAAAGATCACATCACGGCATCACTTACACTATATTTCTCACCCGGTGCAGCAAAAGTCTGGCACTGGACCAGGGACAACAACGAGTGTGTGTGTTTAAAGTGGAAAGAATCTGTAGAGGGTTAGAGGAGGTGATGAGAGGAGGGACAGCAGGAGAAAAGCCGGAGAGAATAACAGTGCGGCCGCAGAAATCAGCTAAGGACAGACTTACTTACTCGTTAACTGACCTTGTTTTGAACACTAAGAAAATTTAATTAAAAAAGCACAGATGCTAAACATTTCACAGCAGAAAACACACAAACGAAAGTGTAACTCGTCCCAAAATTGAACCTGGCTCAGATGCTGAGACCAGAAATCTGAAATAATTAGATCAAATTCAGCACCTGTGTGCTTATAATGTCATATCTAATATTGAATGCAAAAGCAAGTACTGTTTATTTGTTTTAATTTAGAGGAACTTAAAAAGGTAATTATATTAATGTTTCTTCACTGGATTCCCACATCAGTATGTGCCTAAACTCAATAACAGGAGAGCATCTCGTTTGACCTGTAACCGCAATTACAGAAGCTTTGTTCATAAAGAGAAACTTCAACACAGACAGATACTTAATTCACTTTTATGCTGCTTATTGCACTGAAGCACAACAGGCAGGCAGCTTTTAACACAGAAGGTCACTCAAATGTGATTTCACTGCAGGCCAGCTGACACTAAAACCAGAACCAATTTAAACCAAAACCTGTTAAAAAATGAATGTTCTTTTCATCTAACTTGATTTTGTAAATGAACTTTAGCTGTAAAAGAACATTCCCCTGAAAATTGTACCAGTAGATTTTAATACATCAGCCCCTCCTCAGTGAAGCTCAGAGACTGCTGCAGTAATTTTGCTGCTCTAAAAAGGTCAAAGGTCAAGAGCGCAAGACAAGGGGTTAAAAATGTTTGACATTTAAATGTAATAAGCCACCTCAGAGTAAACAGAGTGTATTAAATACCAGAGGGAGGTCACTTCAAAACAGCTTGTGTTTTTGCAATTTTGTCCAAAACCTCTCCCTTCTATCCATCGTCTATCATCTAAGCTCCTGCTTGGCCTTGGCATGACAGTTCCATAGCTGTTGTTTCATTCTGGGGGAAGAAGGGAAAGAACAGGAGGTTCTGGTGGCTCTGTGCCAGACCTTTCCACCTGGCATAGAACCTTATTTGGCCAAATGTCTGCACTCCATGTGCCACCATGTTCTCTGAGAACAAAAAACATCTCCTGCTGTATGCACTGCCACGACAACTGTGTGCGGCTGTGCAGGGGCTGGCATTTGGCACTTTATTCAGCCTCACAGCAGCAACAGCTTAGTCCTTTACATAGTATTATGTCTATAAATGTTTTCAATGGTAAATAATGCACTGATGCAGAATGAACTGTTCTCCTCTGTTGATTAATTAGATGTTGGTCATTATAGGATAACCAGCCAAAAAAAAGCAATGTTTCAGTCATGACCAAAATGACCTGCCTTGGCCGAGCAAAATGTGACTTTAATCGGAGATTAACACCGAAATCCTGAATTATTTCACAGGGATATTTGATCACAGACTCACTCTGAGATCACAGGCTGCTCATACTGGGTCTGTTCAGTTAAATAAAGGGAAGTTCAGCATTAAAGAAACTTTAATTCAGTATTCAGGACCCTTTTTGTCTTGGTCAATATTTTGAAACGAGACAAAATAAGAAAGAAATCTATTCGATTGTTTTGAAAACAAGTTAACTAATGACTATTGACGTATAATTTCACTTGTTTTATTGAGATAAGATTTTAGGACTGAAAATTAAACCAAGTGAACTTTGATTGCAGCACCATATACCCTGAATCCAGGACACTAGATTAAGGGAAAGGTTTGCAAACAAAGCACGTATTGCTCAACCAACAGCTGAGGAAATCCTGTTGTGTTCTGATGCTCCTTTCCAGCTCCGGTGTACGCTATGTTCTCTGAGGCCTGAAACATCAGGCAGCTCAGGTATCAGCAGCATCTAAATACGTCAGTTTGGAGGCGGTGACACACATGCTTGAACCTTTTCTTTTTGTCAAGAAAGCATCTGAACTTTAAACCTCATTGAGCTTTTTTTTTTTTAGCTAAAACAGACATAGGTTTTTAGGATTATGGGTTTCTTTGTCTTTATCTTGTTGAATACTTTGCTGTAGCATCAATCCTGAGACAAAATGAAATTGCAGTTAAAGTACGTATCACATATCAAATATCCTGTCTTCTCAAAGTGAAACCGAGATAAATGATTTTTGAAAACACCAGATTTGAACTGATCACCTGAGCCACAACAGCTTCCACAGACTTGAACCTCTTGTAGTACAGGTGGTCAACATGGAGGTGGAGCAGGCAGCTGGTCTTTGACTCATCGACTGTCCTCCTAGACCGGCTCACTGGTGCCTCCTGTGGATGAAAATTGCAGGGACATTAAGAAGGGAGACAGATGGGAGATGGTCTGATGGGAGGGAGATTTATGATATAGCCTGATAAGTCACCAGGATATATTCGAATCTCTCCTCAGACTAACAGAATTATTTGCGCTTATTATGCGGGTGGAAAATCAAGCTCATCAGAAGCTACTCCTGAAAATATTACAAACGCATTAAACAGAGTCTGTATGAGGGCATATGTTGAAACTGTGCTGATGCTAATGTCCCAGCAGGAGAGTATGCATGTGGTGACAGGAACATGACTTGGACACTCCACTTGCAACAACATCTGTTCAGACCATTTCATGGCCGAACGGTGGAAATGATCTCCACCGGCAAGCATGTTGTTAAAAATGGACCCATACCAATGTCCAGACATCCACTTTTGACAATGGACATTGGGACCACCACCTAGTTGGTCAAAGGTTGACAACAAATAGGGCACCCAAGGGAGAGATTAGCTAAATAGATTTGGCAGATGTTTATTCCATCATACCTGGTTTATTATTTCTTTGTAGCACACTCAAGGTCGTTGCCAATGTCGGTTAGGCCTATAAAGAAACAGCTCAACTCTCAGATTTCTTAAGTCCCCATGCTATGTTCTTTGCATCTTACGCATTATTCTGTTAGTGTCTTTACATCCATGTTATTTGCTATCTGTGATTCAACAGACTAAATAAAAGTGACAGAATGAATGACTGCCTCACATACTTTATAACAGATGAGTCAGACACATTGGTGAATCCCCCCCAAGAAATGTTTCCTGTTTGGAGTTAATTGGCTGTTAATGGTATTGCAGAGGAGGAAATTGAGATGAGGAAAGAAAATTAAATTAAGTCGTGTGTGTAAGTATGTTTGTGTTTTCACTGAGGTGATGTCTGCACTGTCCCACCTCATTGGGTCTGAGGCTTTGGGCGAGGACGCTTAGATGTTCTGCACCACAGAATCCATCAGGGCGAAGTCTCATGGTTGGCAGGGCTACATAAAACAAACACAGACACTTAAGATACTCACAAATAAATTCAGAATATTTCATTTACTCTGTCTTATGTCACTCCTTTAGTCGAACACACACATAGATGCAGTGTAAAATACACACATACACACACACACACACACACACACACACACACACACACACACACACACACACACACACACACACACACACACACACACACACACACACACACACACACAGCCAGGCAAACACTGCCACGAGTAAGTTTGTGCCAGAACATGTTCATCCAGTTAGGGAACCTTTTGTTATGTGCCATAATGACTAATTTGAATGTGGTCGTATGTGTCCCCAATAAAACAATAAATAAATAATTGAACAAAGATTAGACATGAAGTTTGGTTCAACCCACAACTGTTCATTTGGAGCAAACGGGATATTGTGTAAGATAAGCTCACAAATAAACATACCTTTAATGTGGACCAGAGCGACAGTCTGATCTTTGGAAAATTACTAGTTTGTTTTTTTACTGAAATGATTTTTGTAAAAGTGTGGCATTGTGTGTGTTTAACTGGGGGCAATGATCGGGGGAAAAATACTGAAAGATTCAAGAGCTGGGCAGGAGATCTGAAAGGTGCCAGGAATAATATATTCTATATATTCTCACTATCAAGGTCCAGAGGGAGCAGTTTCCTGGTACCTAGAATTTCAAGAAGCACCCTTGTGCTTTGGTAAAATGCGGGAAATGTTTAGCAAATAGATTCATTACCAAGCAGGAGACTGTGCAATGGTTGTGCATTACATCATGGAATCAATAAAGAGAGGGGGACTTTAATTTAAGAGCCTTTGCGATTTACTCTGATGTTTTCTGATGTCTTTACTGACATTTCAAGTTCTTCTGAACATAGTAAGTCTTAAAGTTTGAAACAAAGTGAGGATAGTTTAATATCTATGGTTACCTCAACCAGTACATAAATAACTCTATGATCTTAGCAGAAAAGAACATAGATTTCCCAGTGTACTATTTTTACAATTTTAAATGCAGATGTCCATGATATCTGTTCTGCACTCCTCCTATACTACATGGTCTTTTTAAGAATCAAAGAATCCAATTAGTCTTCACAGGGCCCAAAGGAAGTCATGAAATGTATCAGGTTGTGTCATTTTGCAGCATGGCAGGTTGTGGAATTGAAGCCATCAAACAGAAAACTTAAGTTACAACCTAGTATTTAATGTACAAAGTCAAACAACTTTGTTGGTCATTTGCCTGCAGTTTCACAGACAAGCTTGTCTTGCATTAAAAGTATGCTTTACATTTTAACTGTTTCAGAAGAATTTTAAACAATAAGGGCGTAAATCATCTGAAACCTCCTCCTTAGTGACATCGAGAGGTTGACATGGGCAGAAGCACACTCGCATTCTCAGACACTTTATAAATAGAGCACCCACATTTGGAAATCAGCACTGTGGTCTGGAGTGGGAGCAATGGGGCAGCCTGTGGAAAATGCTGCAATAGCTGCTGGTTTGATTTCAGTAAAACAACATAATCGCCTGCGATTTGCAACACCTCTGGGACAGCAGCTGTATTCAGATTGATGCAATAATGATGGGTTTGCAGTTGTGGGATTCATTGCATTTGCATAAACTGGCTCATCTGGAAAAGCCAGAGAATTCCACAAAAATGCATGAAGCCAAATGGATTTCATCGCAAAAGAGTGTATTAGGAAATATAAAGTACACTGTTTCACAGTCATGCAAAATAATCAAAACAATAGGTTCACTGGAGTTATGCACAAACCCTGTGGTGATAGTTAAGACTAATATACAGAAAACAAACTATTCCAGCTACATTAATGGCTTCAAATTCTACAGTTACAGTAAAGTCACATGACATATTAATCACGTTCACATGTCATTTGCAGTAATGAGAGAGTGAGAACTTCAAGGGGTAATGCAAAGTGTGTGTTTGTGTGTGTGCATGTGAAACACTCTGTCACCATTACACATCTCCCTGAATCGGCCATGAGCTTACAGAGAGAGTCCTCCAGCCAATCACAAACCTGCAATTCGTTCTTCACATGGCATGAGTGGGGGTAGGCTGTGTGGGGGTGGAGGTTGATGTGGAGGCCTAAATGCTGGGCGTCCACCGACTGGCGGCATTATTTCCAGACCTTTCTACTTGCCCATGTTCCCTCTCTCAGTTTGAGTCTCACTCTCCTTGATCATATTGTAGGAGATAAATGCTTCAGGCCTGTTTTGCCAAAGTTGCAGACATATTATTTAGTCTTTTGCCAACTAAACAAGTGAAGAAAAGGTTGTGTCCGTATCAAGCACCTTGACAGTTACAAACAGCTGTACGATCAGTGCAAGACTAACCAAGAAGAGAAAAGGATATTCCCACATGACAAATCAGTGTCACATTTCGGTCAAGACTCACATTCCCAGCAGCTGTTGGAAACTAGTTCTACTGTCAAGAGTAATGTAGAAATTGATGCCTGAGTGCCAGGTCTCATATAACAGTAATAGCTATGATTGGGCACCATACCAACACAAAATCAGAATTTCACTATCGCACATTAACGCTACATTTTCAACCTCGTGCTCCTGTGCATAGTTTCTATTGTTATAGTGAGGGAGTTTGGGGTCTTGGGTGCAGGTGCAACACTGGGTAAAAAAAAAGGCCCTGATTGTTGCCCATTTATAAACCAGGATGTGTGTGTGCTAAAACAGGACACTTCCATTTTTGGCTTAATGTTGCTGCCTAAGCGCCCCATGAATGACTCTCTGGTCAGGCCAAGGGTAATCCTCCAAGTGCTCTTATAGTTCGCCCAGGTGCTGCTGTGGTTGGTCTAAGTGCCCTCAAGTGCCCCATTGGTTTGTTCAAGTGCAAAATAACCCTAAACCAAAGAGAGTCTGTGCACACTTCTACTCAGCAATACGTGGAAATTGCTCTGATGGAATCCCTGATCCACCAGTAATTCAATGCTCTTTCTAAACCAAAGGCCCCAGAGTTCTTAAAAACAACATGATTCACATGCTCAGTGGGAGATTTCCTGCCTCATGTGGTCCAGATATCTCCTATCAAACTGCATCCTCCCCATTTCCACAATAAATGAAACCTCCATAGAGCTGAAGGTTCTATACTAATACTGTAACAGTGTTTCTTTGGAATTAAACATGGAAATCCTGCTGTCTTGTAATTATATTTCAATACATGATGTTATTTATGTGATTGTAAAGAAGTTTTTTTTTCATTTAACAGAAAGTCAGTAGTCCAGAGCAACGCTCGCGACACTGTAACAGCTGTTTCTTGCTTAAAAAAGATGGGCTTTGGTGTAACACAGAGAGTTCAGCCAGTGTTCACCCGAGATGTATTTCTCAAATTCCCACATGCTGGTATAATGCAATTTGGCAACAAATGTTATGAAGAAATAGATTTGTGTAGGTGTGAAATCAAAATAAAAGCTCCAGGGAATGTTTAAAGGAGACAGACTGTAAAAATGTTGATGGAAAATATAAAGGGATCACACACAACTTCATTGACAGTAAAATCACAGATCAAAGAGATCTCTCTCTTGATTTATCTCAAGGAAATGTGAGGTCAATAGTTACCCTTTCATAGATATGGGAAACTTCAAAGGAAAGGTCACAGGAACTAGGGTGTAACTTGTAGGTGCACACACACACACACACACACACACACACACACACACACACACACACACACACACACACACACACACACACACACACACACACACACACACACACACACACACACACACACACACACACACACACACACACCTATTACAAATACAGATAATAACAATTTTAGACTCAAACCAGTTAAAATGGATACAGTTTACAGTAGAAATCTGGGCTGGATATGATCATAATAACCTGACCATGAAAATTTCTGTAGGTTCTAGACTTTTAGAAACCTCGTACCCAACAAACCTATTCTGGCACTGTTCAAAAAACAATACAGACTGTCCAGATGAACATGACAGGTTGCTGTAAACTAGATGTGAGCAAAAAGGGGCAATAATCAATTACATTTAACAGTGTAATGTTTTTCACAGTTTTAATTACACAAATCAGCAATCTTACTTTTACATGTTTACATTTCGAGTGCTATTTTAACATTTCATATTGTTGCTTTATTGTTTGTTAAATGGCCAGTCATACATTGCATCTGCATATTAACCCAGATGTTTTGTATCTGCCTTGTTGGTGTGTAAGACATTTGTGCACATAGTTTTCACCATAGTCATCTGGTCAGTGTTTGTTAAGAAAAAGCAAATTGCTGTTCCCTTTAAATGATGTACTCTGAGTTTATGAATAACAAACACTTTGCCATTGTAGCATCACCTTTGTCAATCTACTGTGTCCAGATTTTTACAACACTAAACTTCTTCTCACTATGTGTAATATTTAATATCCACGTGTAGAATGATTCCTTAAATTTACAAAAACTGTGATTTTAAAGCATAACCAGCAGGCCATGTTTGTGACCAGGTGTCTTGATGTCATTATACTGTTATATAATATATAACTGTTATATTTGTTGAAAAATGACCACAATGGCCCGCAACCTTCGTCCCAGATCTGATAGCTGCCATGACATCCTACATTCCAGGGGACAGAAGGTTCCTTATTCAACCGTAGTTGCTCTGAGACGACAACCACAGGAAGTGGAAATGCACACAGGAGCGGGCGCATTATGTCAGCCCCTCGTGTCCTAATTTACCACTTTGTATGGAAGCATTAATTGTTTATCGAAATATCATCTGTCAGATCTTTCACAGTTTCCTGCAGATATGCTGGCCTGTGAATGAAAGAACAGGATGTTGTCAGCTGTGAGGCTATCTAATGTAAAGTTTTGCTACAGTTGTGAAAGGGGATAAAGAAATGGCGGCAGACGTAGGGAGGAAGGCGGCCACGGTGTCTGTGTAGACCTAAAGACAAAAACAGGGGGGGAAGTGCAGGCTATGCTTTTGGCATGATCTGCACAATGTTTCCAAGAAAAAGCTTTCTTGGAAATAATACCGATGCAAATGTGACAACACAGCCAGGGAAAAATACACAGATCGAAATCAAATGCACACACAAGCCACACTGATACTTACACATAACATTTGACAGATCTCAGTGATCACTGCCATCTGGCCAAATCATAAACTGAAATAATTCAAAGCCAACTAAGCGTTCTTTTTAATGTGTTGTCGTAGAAACTGTCTCCGAGGCCTTCAAACCCTGAAGGATCCTCTATGTGCTCCTGTTCTCTTTTCTATCTACTTTCCCTTTAGAAACTTATATCATTGTACTCTACCCCTTCCTCCTCCTGTTTCATCTTCATAATTTCCTCCTTACTTTAGCCCCCCCCCCCCCCATCTCCCCCTCCTCTTACAAAAGTCACACCATATTGAGTTTATCTTTTCTTTGGCTGGTGC
Source organism: Xiphias gladius (assembly GCF_016859285.1). Taxonomy (NCBI): domain Eukaryota; kingdom Metazoa; phylum Chordata; class Actinopteri; order Istiophoriformes; family Xiphiidae; genus Xiphias; species Xiphias gladius. The sequence goes on along the minus strand of NC_053405.1, from coordinate 17,687,996 downwards.
CCAGGGTAGATTCCCACACCCCCTCAGCGCTCCAAATGGGCTCTAGTCTTACATTATACCTGTACATCTGTACATTATAACTGTACTTACTACAAGTTAAGGCTGGTTCATTGACCCCTAGTGACCTTAGTTTGTGCTAGAGCTGGAAACTGCACTGTGCTATATGAGAAAGAGCAATAAGGATTAGTAACAGGGGAGAGATGTATTTTGCTGTAATTGTTTTTCTTTCTATGAGACTGCCAAGACGGCTGTGAATCAGACCTTTGAGGGAGATCTACTGTATAATGGAATTTCTTTTTGTGCTCCTGCCTTCATCACCAAATGGCCAGGAAAAGCAGTTGAGGTTATGGGGTTTCATTTGGAGAATTTCAGACTGCAGATGCACAAGTTTCAGAGTTTCTTTTTGTTTTTTTATCCTAGAAACTGGGGAGCAGGCTGAAGTTAATACAGAGCCAAAAGAAGCTTGAAAATCTCTGCTGAGATAACTTGGTCTGATAACTTTTTTTCCTGCTGTGGAAAAATGAAGGTAGTCTTACCCATGTCATCCTCATGGTAGATTATAGAGTGGTGATCTGTTTGGTTGCTGGTGTATCTATGGACCGGCTCTATGTGATAAGTCCCGTTGTCTGTGTGGATGGTTCCCTCAAACTGACCCTGTAACACAGAGCCGTGGCAGGCTGAACCATGTTCACCTGCAAGACCGGGTTGAGAGAGATAACGTGTCAGGTTCAGAGAGGTGGAGAACGAGCAGAGATAGGAGATCACTGAGAAGGAGAGATAGATCAACAGAATTAACAGGTAAGATACTGAGAGACATGTAAAGATTAGAGGCAGCGTTCAGCCATCAGAGAGATGCAGAAGGTGAGGTATGAGGCAAGAGAGGCAAAGCAATGGACTGACTCCCATTTAGTCCAGTCAGTTCATTAAGGTTTGCTTTTTTCCTCAGATTTCAATAATCATCTGTTTGTGGCAAAACTTGTTTTATCCAGGTGTTTTATCCAACAAATGTTAGATAGAACAAATGTTTTATCCAGATGTTTTAACCATAGCGATTTTACTTAGAATTTAATTAAATGCAGGCTATCTGTTCCCACCTTCTAGTATTCCTGAATATATGTGGGAGAGGTCTGCTGATGTGGAACCATTTTCACTGACCACCATGAAATTTGGGGAGAATGCTGCTGCATTTCGTCTCAAACGCAGATGGAAAGCTCTGAAAGGAAACCAAAACACAAACAGTGTGGTCAGAGCTTTGCACTGTTGTGAAAGGTCTATCAACAGCACGTAAATTTACGGACTAATGGTTGACATGTGTCATTGGACTAGCAACAGATACAAACATTTTGCTCAAACAAAAGAATACTGTATATATATGTTTTTTAAGCATTGTCTGTTTAAGCATTGTTAATTATACTGCAACTAGATTTTATGTTTAACAATGCTTTTGAAACAGCGGCCCAATTGAGAGAAAGGTGAAGTTACCTTTGAAAAGCAGAAAAATCCAGCTGCAGAGTATATTCCTGAGGTTGCGTGGCTCTCTTGGCTCTCAAGTGCATCCTGTGAAGATCCTCCCTGTCATATGACAGGCCCTCATAATGCTTTATATATGGACTGATGTCACTCACAGCACCTGATAAAAAGGAAAACACTCCGGTTACAGGACAAATTTTTAAACAGTATTATTGTTTTTATTCCACTTCTCTAAATATGTCTCTCTGCCCTCAAACCCCTTAATAAACAGGTGTACCCCATTAATCCCGACTAAGTTAGCCAAAAACTCAGTCTACATCACATCAATGGCGGGTTTTGCATGAGGGTTCCTGTTTACAGCATTGCTGAGAGGACTGGTTGAGACATGTCCAAACGGAGATGAGGCCAGTCCACCACAGCAACATAAAACTGCATATTCATACACACATATCGATATGACATGACCCAGGCAGAGTGATACTCACATACAAACACAGCTTTACATCCACACACAACCCCACATACTTATTCAGGGTGCACTGTGAGGAAGGGCCTCTCTTTGACACATTTTTAAATTTTTTTAACACACGTATACACACTAATCTGCACATTCCACCGCCACGCTACCTGTAATCCATTCACGGCAGTCGACCAACAACAACAGCAGCCAGCAGTGTTGAACCCCCATGATCTCCTCATTGGTGGGTTTTTGTTTTCCTTCACCTTTCAGAGTTTTCTCTTTCTCCTCCCTCGCTCACTTCTGTCCTCATCCCTTTTTCATCCCTTTTCTCTTTACCTCTCTCTTCACCAGCCTCGTACCTGGAATGTGACTAGTTAGGAAGTTCAAGCCAGAACTCGGCATGGAGATATGTACTCTGACACAGTGAAGAGGCATATTCAGACTTGTTTGCTAGCAAGTTATGAATTATCTGCACAGTTAAAGGAGGGGTTTGAAACAGAGTTGTAGGAAGATTACTTAATGAAATAGTAACTAGTAGCTAAATAATGTCGGCAGGCTAAAATGTTAACAATGACAACGTTGACATGCGGATTTTTAGCGGATGCTGTATCATGTTTACCATGTACACCATCTTAGTTTAGCATGTAAGCACGCTAACATTTAGTACAACTCCGCTGAAGAAGTTTTGCAGGTAGATATAAATGAAAGTATTGGAAAAATGTAAAAAAAAAAAATGAAAAAGAGTGTCTGTAAAAATTTTTGTGCCAGTCAATCCTGCTTTACAGTATATTGAGATATTTCACTGGTGAAAATTTTGATCTGCTGGTGGCGCTAGATGAAAAGTCAAGGGATCACCGAAATCGTCGGGGTACATCGTCTGGGGACAATGAATGTCTGCACAAAATTTTATGGTGATTAATCCAATAGTCGAAACATTGCCGTCTTGACCAAAGTAGTGGTCCAACAGACTGACATACTGTACACTCAAGCCACGAGGTTGGCTAAAAAAAAAAAAGAAATTGAGTGTCAAACTGTGAACTCTGATTAATTTTCTCTACATCCTGACAAAGGAAAGGCCTCCCACAGGTCTTATTATAGACTCTAATGTGATACAGAAAGATCTAAAATTGTTCTTAATATGAGAGGGAAGCAATCACTTGTATGAGCCACACTGTGTCAGAGGTGTTTCTAAACAAAGTTTGAAAGCTTTAGGCAATTTTGAGGAACAATAACATATAAAGAGGAAATGTGACGTTTGACCTGTAAATTGAGTAAATTAAAACAAAGGTTTTGCTACTTAAAATAAAAGCCCCCGTATCTATTTATGTACTTCTGCATGGACAAAAAGCAGAGACAGTTATAAACTAAGTTGAAGCCCTGTAAATTCGCTAGAATACCATTAACATGCAATTAGACACAAAATGATTCTTTATTCTTTTGCTGGATCCTCATTAGCTTCCACAAAGTAGCTGCTTGTCTCCCTTGGGTCCATATCATGCAACATATTAGAGTGAAGATCTGCAAAAACCACCCCTGGTTTATGCAATTAACTCAGTGACTTCTTTTTTATCTCTTGGGCGTCTCTTGATGTTTTTTCTTTTAAGGTTTACAACTATGTCCCTGTACTCTGATCCTATCTAGTTAGAAGGGGTTCGGGTCCTGATCTCTGATTCATATGACCTGACTTGTTAAGACAATGACATAACATCCCATAATATCTATTACAGCTCTAATCATGTCTTAGCTGGGTCACGTCCAGCTTTATAAACCTAACAGATGTCAAGCTCAGGCATCTGCAGACAGGTTCCTGGCCTGAGACGTTACTAAAGACCACTTACTACAGGTCAGTGTTTTACAGCATGGTTTAGAGTTTAACCTCCCCCATCCTTTAATCATCCACGGACCACCTCCTCCAGAAACCTCCTACTTCACACCGATTGGCCGCGAAGGGATCACCCGGATCACAGCCATGAAATCACACACTCAGACACGCCCCTGAGCGCAGGCTCGTGCACACACACATTCCCATAGGGAGGTTTTCTACTTGCAACCCCACTCTTAATAAAAGGAAGTGCAACTTAACACCCTCAAATTTCCTTTAGGTTGTCAAAGTCTTTAAGAGATTTTGCATTTGAACCCATCCTCAAACTACATAAAAATAAAACTGAAAAGTAGCAAATGTACACTGAACACATGCACTAGTTTTACGATTACAAAAGAGCCCTTGTGGGACCTTTACTTCTCCTGTAAGTACCTTTTTTTTTTAAGTGTGGAGAAGTTACTCTAGGATGTTGACTTGAAACAGTGAGGTGACTGTAACGCAAGCTTTTCCACATGAATTGTGATTTGATCCTAGCATTTAAATTTAGGCTCAAACGCTGCCTTACTTAATCACATTTTAAAGAGCTACAAAAGCAGAATCTGGACACAGACGAAGCATTTAGAAGTGAAATTTATCCTCGTTTCCCAAGCATTTCCCAGTTGCTTGGATCTCAGCAACCAACTCTTCCATGTGTGCTAGCGAAGAAAAAAGAAAGAGGAATTATTTTCGGGCCACACTACTGTAACTGATCCTGTCAGTTCTGGGAAAACGTCCACATTTAGAATCTCTGCTCTACATTCAAGATCCATTTTCGTTTTGGGTTTTGCAGGATGTGAAGTTCTCATGAGGTATTTTTCGCTGCTTGACTGAAATGTTTTCATGGGGGTTTCTGGTTGCCTTTGAGGCTAATTCAAACCAACACTACACATGACATCCAATCTGACCCTACAAACGTCTGGCATTTAGTGTCAGACAAAGGATCATGGGATAATTAGTGCGACTGCAGACCCTTAGCAGGTTTCTTTGGTTCTCTGAGGGTTCATAGGCTATGGGAATTATCAAATCACATCTTTCTGCTGACATAGCTAACTGTTAATCACTTCACAGACCTGACCCACTTCACAAAGAGCCACAGCTTTCCCTTTCAACGCACAATATCCAGTCTGTGTCACACTCAATAATGAGTGCATTGTATTCAAGGCATTGACATAGATCTGAGCTGAGAAGATAGACAGGCTGCCATCCATCTCTGTCTGTTTATTGATGCATCCGATGCCTTTGCCTCAACTCTGCTGAAACTGAGACATTCACCACTTCAGGACTAATTGTATGTTTTTTTTCCATCATGCTAATCAATTTGTTCTGAATACATAACAGTGTACAGTGGCCACGTTTACCCTTACTGCAATACAGTTCTTGAAAAGCACTCTGTCATAATAGTTCAACATGGCATCATATTGTAGATCCATAAATTAAACAGTTTTGCGTAATCATGCCTTATACTGCTATGCAATTTATGGTTACATGTGTCAATTATGTTATTATAAACAAGATTCTTGAAAGATATAGCCTTTTGTATATTAAGTAAGTGTGTTAATTTTCAATTTTTTTTTGTACGAAGTACATGACTGTCAATTGCTCGTGGCGGCTTACAAAAAAGACCTGGAAGTCATCTGAAGGCAGGTTTATCATATTTGTAACAGTAAAACTCACTCAGGTGCAATAACGCAGTCCCACAGAGGACTTGCAGACCAGATGAAGTAGCAAACTTTTACTGCAGAAGTCTGTCCACTTGCAATACAATGCCTCCCTCTACAGAAAGCTCCTGAAAATAAAGCTTGAAGACCATGGCGCTACATGGAGCGTTTTTTGTTTGTTTGTTTGTTTTATTTTTCATATGTAGCTTGTGTTTATTTTTCTGCATTGTAGGTTCAGTTGCTGTATTTTTGCCTGTCCTCATGAGTCTGTTCTTTGTTTTTTTTTTGTTTTTTTTTACTGATTCGTGAAGTTATTTGTGAAATTGTCAGGGTTTCATGCTATTTAAAACTTTTCATTTATACTGTTATTTCCCAACTGCTACATTTTGCAGATACAATAATCCAATGTCCCAGAATAAATTTTGTATTATTTTTCCTAATCATGATGACACAAGTGGATAAAGTCAGGACGAATTGAGAAAAAGTGACAAGCGATGTCTAATTGGACAGTACACTCTGGTTAAAGCTGCAAATATCTGTGGTTATGTTTATTTACTGATATTTAGTAACACCTTTCCAATGCTGCATACAGCAGTAAATTAAATTTCTTAATACCTAGCTGGACTGAGAAGACTCACGATAGATTTTAAAGGCCTAGCTTCAACCCCCCACCTCGTACAGATCTTACTCTTTGCCATCTAAGGCCCAAGGTCACGACGTTAAGCTAAACAACAAGTCAGACGAGGTCTTTTGGGCAGCAGATTACATAACAACTACAGGGACTATCTGCTAAGGTAGGAACAGTCTCTGCCCATTAAACTAAGATCTGAAGTACAACAAAATACTGATACTAAAACATATCCAATAACCTTGACACATTTTAGAATACAGTACAGTCACTGCAACGCTGAAATATTTGACTTTATATTACACTTTCAAAAAGGAAAAGATTATGTGTCCAACCACATTAAAACATCGCAACGTCACACAAAAAGTAGTAAAGAGCAGGAGTAATGATATTGATAGATGTGTACTTCAGTTATTTACCAAAGAGAAAACTCAGTTTGCCATTATGCAATACATTATCTGCCTACATGATCTGGCACAAATGACTGCTCAGTGTCCATGATACTTTGATCAGTAGATTACGTCAATGAAGAGAGTTTTCTCTCTGAGAGTGACGACTGATCCAAGCTAGTTGTAGAGAGGATTTCTTTCCTTTGCACTGGTACTACAGGATGAACCATAACATCTTGCTTTTGTGAAAAAAATAACAAATATCACATCTACTGTTGAAGCCACCATGTGAGGAAATGTCTGACTCTGGCCCTTGAACTCTGAAAGAGCCAGAGTGCACCAATTTTCACTTGGATTGTCTCATTTTTTATAAATAATTAATGCAATCACTTTCAAAGATGCTCTGATCACATAAAAAATTCTACACACGTTTTTAAAACTCTGATCAAAGCAGCCATTGGCACTACTGACATGTAGTGACATGCGGGTGAGTGAACGAGTGGTGAAATAGACAAAATAGGCCTTGGCAAACAATATTTTTGAAAGTGTTGTAGTGAGTAATCTTCTAAACACTGAAAGGAAAAGTGAAACAAAAGTTTGCTTAAAATTCTAAATATCAAGCATTGTAATCCCAGTTTATGGTGCCACCAACAGAAGAATATTCCCAAAATTCAAGCATGGGAGTAACATTTGTCGGTAAAAAACTTAAAAAACCTTAAGTTCATTTGACCATCCTCAGGCTGAACTTCCTACTCTTGCAGCTTTTATTTGATGTATATATATTTTGTGTATGTAAGATGACCTCTTAGGGAACAATAAGTCCGTCGGGGGTGTCTCACCAGTGGATAGGCCTTTTTCACAGCGGACGTTTTGTCTTGTCAAAAGCACAAGTGTTACCAATAAAAATTCATGTTGGCTCTGTTATATTCAAGTGTATCAGTAAGTCATGAGAGGGTGACAGTGAACCAGCATGCACAATACCAGGACCCTGAAGATGAAGCATTTAAATGGAATTCAACCATCATTCGTTTTAGTATCTAAACCTCTGCTTTTCTGTCATGTCAAATTGCTTTCAGTGAAAAAGGCCTATCATTTGTGCATAATACTCTGTATTCAGCATGAGGAAGGTCATTGGCAGTCGGATGTTGCTATGAATAAATGGTTCTCTGAGCAAACATTACTTTCATGTTTTCTGAGTCTGTGAATGATAAATAAATTGGTGATATTTTCATAATTTCTAACTTTTAAAAAAAAAAAAAGAGATGAGCTTAAATATTGTAAATATGATCATCTTAGTAAAATTAAGTGGTACAAATTTCTCATTAGTGAGTCTACATTCGCTTTTTTAAAAGACATTACTAGTATTTAACAGTTTGTGGGGATAAAATTTTGACTTGGACTGTTAAAGGTTTAGAGTTCAAATACCAAGGAGGGAAAGGAAGTGACACCAAAAATGCACTTGAATTAACTGATATATTTACAAAACATAAATTAAATCGCAAAAAAGAGATCAGATGTGGATGTCAGGAAGCAAGGAAACAAGTCACAACCAAACCGCCACAAACTGTAACACTATGAGTTTGCTGATGCAAAACTTTCAGTAAGTGTCTCTAATATTAGACCATTTAATGACAGAAATACCTAAAAATAAACTAGACAGCTAAAATCATGGAGAAATCCATATGTTTAGATGCAGTTGTCAGACCAGGAGATTTCAGACCTTGTTGGGACTGTGTTGCTCATTTCCATACATAGTCAAGTAATTTTGAATATACTGTATCGTACATTGCATCTGTATTCCTACTTGAATTCCACTTGCAAGAAAAAGATGCAAAGAAAGAGGAATCAGGACCTTCTTGGTGCGCCTCCTCTTGATAACTGTGATATTCTGCAACCCCAGAAGAGGGAGCTGCTGACAAACTCAATAAAAGTGATTACACTTGAGACGCAGTGACGCAGTGAGAAAAGGAAAGGGACACCCCTACAAATGGAAATCAGCAAAACTTCCTACCAGGGACAGAGGGAGAATGGGTGCGACTCAGCAGAAGTAAAAACATAAATGCATGGCGCTTCTCTTATTTATGGATCTTTTGCATTGAAAAGAGTCACAACTGAAAAAATTAAACACACCTATGCTGAAATATCATGAAACAAACTGATGTTGAAACAGTTTGGGATGCTCCAAGATAATGAATGGTGAAATGGAGAATAGATTGTGACAGCCAATACATATGCCTCATAAAAGAGTCTCTGTGTGTGTGTGTGTGTGTGTGTGTGTGTGTGTCCTCATTTGTTTATACTGCTGATGACAAATGACCTCCTTCCATTACTCTCTAAATGAAGCCATATGTTCAACAGTATGTGGGCGAGGCAAAAGGACACAGACCTGTTCTCAGCCAACCACCACATCACGCACGAATGCACACACACACACACACACACACACACACACACACACACACACACACACACACACACACACACACACACACATACAGCAGTAATATATATTTCATTTAAAAATTTGGGCTAATATTTCAAGCTGCTCTAAAGGGTATAAAATTACAGCGACCAGTGCAGAAACCTTATAATATTTCTGTGACTGTGGTATGTGGCACAGAGGTACTAAATAAGCAAAAAAAAAAAAAAAAAAATTACATGTGAGTATGATAATTAGTTGAGGAGGAATATAATGGAGACCTTCGTCTCATTTACAGAAAGATAATGTTGCAGTAGAGAGAGGGACGAGCTTCAAGTTTAGAAAAGAATTTAGGGAGTTATTCTTCTGGCTTGATGTGGGTGGGAAGTTCAGTCCCACTCTGGGAGAGCAAGAGGATAGACATTTCAGGCCAGGGTGGGTGGAGTGATGTCCAAGTTGCTGCAGGGCAGGAAGAGCTGGCAGCCAGCAGTCACAAATCGAGCCCATGCTGGAGAGGAGGACTGGCCGTGGTCTGCACGTTTGTGGGAATATCTTGCACGAGTATCAGGATTTTAGACTTTAATATGAGCAGCCAGTGGAGGGAGCACAGGAGGGGGGTGAGAAGGGAGAATTGGGGTAGTTAAAGTTGAGGCAGGTTGCAGTGTTTTAGATGAGTTAATGGGGTTGGGGATAGTGAAGTTCAGCCAAGACAGAGTTACAGTTAAGATTAGAGTCTTGATAAGGAGCTTGACTCAGAATGTGAATGTATAACAGCTGTTAGATTTGGTCCAACTCGTGAGATTAAGCAGCAGCAAATGATTCTCACACAGTCTTAATATGTTTTCCCCTCGTTCTTGTCTTGTTTTTCTTTCATTTCTAATCCAGGAAGGGTGCTGAGCACTCATACAGTGACCTTTGACCTCTAATGACTACGCTGGCAGCTATCAGTAGCCTATCAGCAGAATGGCTGCAGGATAACGTCATGCATTCTTCCTTCATGGGCTCTTAAGTGTAACATCTCGATAACCTCAGTAATACAGCTTTGTATAAATGGTAACAGCTTGTCCTTGGATATTTCACCATGTAGATACACTAAAGGTCTGTATTAATACTGTGTACATGAACAATACATAGTGAAAGTACATTCTAAGAAGCATATTTATGTATGCAAAATCTTATGGCCTTTGCAGCATTTAATTCACTTTTAAAGCTGCACTAATCAATGTCCTTATGTGAATAATGGCTCCAATGTCTATTTGTGATGTGAATGGGGTTGCTTGCAGTGACAAACCCACACAAATTGTTTTGGTTTTATGGCCCACAACTTTTCCGTCTGTGCTTCAGCCCCATCAACCTTATTTCAAGCAGCAGCAGGCGACTGTTTTCGGCAAAAAGCTTTGATAAAAACACTCAGTGCTACTTACCCATTACTAACCAGCGGACTGATAAAGTTAGTGATTAACTTGCAAAGAAAGTGGAGAAATTAGATGCTGGAGAAGCAAATTTTTTTTTCAGGATTTGGTGGAAGCAAAAACAGAGCTGAAATGGCATTGAATTCATCAGGTGACCAGAAACAGGACTCCAAATGAATGTTAATGTTGCTCCGTGTCTGCTGGATGTGTAAATAATATGAAGTAGTTCGCTAACATATTAGCCATATCAGGTTTACAAGGCTGCACCATGTAGCGGCAACATGCAGATGTTAGCTTCTGACACACAGTTTGACAAAAATAGCTCACTTTCTATGTGAATAGATGAATAAATTCATGGATGCAAGCTTATTTGTTAGAATATTATTGCATGACCCAGCTTTTAGTTAACATTCACCCAATGTTGAGCCAGTGAGTGTTACCTAATCATATAGTCATAGTAATCTGATCATTTCTTAATGGTGAGCAACAGGAATTCATCATGCATCCTGCATTAATTCATGCTTTCAATCATCATGACTCATGCATTAGTTTTTCATCACTTAAACATGGTTTGTACCCTTATTATCAAGTGTTACCAAAAAACTAACAGAAGGTGAAGCTGCAGAGAAGCATAAAGCTTTACATATATCTATGTATTGAGCTATGATGAGATCTGAAGTCATTCCTGTTGAGAGTATACTTATATGTATCATTTCAAAATGCATCCCTTTCCTGTCTGTCATACCATGTACCAGCTTTAGAGATCACTCTCCTCTGTCACCAGAAATGGTCTACTGTATATTTGCCCTCCTTTCCTTCCTCTCGCCCTGTCAGCCCCTCTCTCATGAATGACTGTGATGAGCTGATAAGCCCTCTGAATAACTGGTGACATGCTCTCATTGCAGCCATTCACCCACTGGGATCTTTATTTACACATTGTCTGTGAGCAGTGTCAAAGAGGCAAATGTTAGGTCAGATAACAGAGGGCAAGAAAAGACAGCGCCAAAGCAGGGACACAAACACACACAAACACACACACACACACACACACACACACACACACACACACACACACACACACACACACACACACACACACACACACACACACATGCAGTATTCGTTGATGGCGGAGGCAATTAAGGGGACCAAGGGTTGTTTTAACATGTTGTCATGGTCTCATTGGGGCAGTGCCAGGAGCAGGAGTCACACAATATAATGTCTTTCAGTGCAAAACATCACGCACACACACACACACACACACACACACACACACACACACACACACACACACACACACACACACACACACACACACACAAACACACTTGCACACACATTGGTTATTATTTATTCTTTGACAGCACATGAACCACTTTTTTTTGTGGTAAGCCCACTAATCATAACATACAAACAGCCAATTTGTCAACATGCCCAAGGCTTCCTAACATCAGTATCACTAATCTACATTAACAGTGTATACTAACTCACTGACATTTGCAACTAGACACTGGTACTTTGTCAGTTTATCAGAAAAGGCTTCATCAATGTAAAGGGCCAAAACGCAGCCCATCTCTAGGATTAACACTTCTCACCAGCCTTTGTCTACAAAAACAACATGAGGAGAGTCAGGGAGTCACCAACAGGTCATGAGAGCTATTAAACCACAACCATCACACAGGAATGTTTGTACATAATTACATCTCTTGGTAACAATTATATCTCACAGGAATGAATGGCTATTAACTCAACAATGCAGTCAAGGTTTTTCTGTATTTTACCAAAATAGATAACAACCTACAGTAAAGTTAGGAACTTGTGTAATTCTCTTGACAATACACAACAAGTCCCCATAATGACTTAGTCTCTGGATGCATCTTTTATTTACAGTTGCTTTAGATCATTTTCCCATGTGGAAAAAATGTATGGGGTCTATTTCCCACACTTCTCTTAGTATGACTCAGACAGCAGACAGACAACATGAATGTTTCTCATCTCTGTGCAGCAGGTCACTGGCTCTGCCATAAAGATACAGTCATGACCAGGACTAATGTGCACCTTCAGTCATAAAGGCTCTGATAGCGAAATGTTATGAAAATGAGTTATAACTAACCACATTGCATGAAAGTGGCCGCACTCGTAATGCATAATTGATTTACAAAAAGAAGGAAATGCTCACGGGGGCTTTCCTCCTTCTGAGTATTGTCTCTGATTAAAAGTATTTAAAATTTTGGTCTTGTTAACTTTTCATAAAGTCTTTCCCCACTCACAGGCTTCCACCCTGTTTTTCCCCGTCTCTCTGTAGCTTTAAATGTGACTATATCTCAGCCCTATTCCCTAGTGAGTAGAGTTTTGGGGAGTTTTTTACCTTAAAAGGCCATGTGGAGTGGAGAGCTAGTTTCCTGTGGGAGGGCTTTCCTCTCTTTGACTGTGGAGGCCGGGCCCATCCTCATCCTCTCTCACTCTGACTGTGTCAGTCACTCCCACTTAAACACACACATACATGCCTTCCTTTTTCCACTCGCAGAAAAAGTGGTGAATTCCAGCTACAGCCAGATGTGTGTGTACGAGTGTGTGTTCATGTGTGTCTGTGTGTGATCCACGCTGACCTCTTTACTTAAAAGGAGGTGAACAGAGGTCGCAGAGGAAAACAAGGTAATGAGAGAGACAAAAAGTAAAGACAGTAGCAGAGAGAAGGAAGTGGGAAAGAAAGAAAAAGGGTGTTATGAATTAAAGTATGGGAGGGGACAGGAAGAAAATGAGAAGCATTAAGAACAGGGAAGACCTGTGGGGTGGTGATAATGAACGCAACTTTATGGGATCGTTTGAGGTTGAAGTCACGGAACGCCTCAGCTCCCAGCATCCTGTCCATCAACAGTCGGCTTGTCAAATAGTGTGTCAGTCAGTCTGATAGTAAATGAGTCAGAGAGATGTTGTCCTTATAAGGTCTGTGCTGTAGACCAGGCTTCACTGGTGAAGTGCGGGCCAGATCTACAGCTGCTGGTGTGTCACTACCATGTCGGAGTGAAGTCATAACTATCACATACTGTTCCAGTCTGACTTTATCTATCTATTTTCCTTTGTCTATGTAAAAACCTAGCCTCTCTTTCATAAGTGTTAGTGTGCTATCATTGTGTCCCTGTTTCTGTCAGTCTCTCTCAATTTAATGCAATTCAGTTTAATTTTGGGGCCATAGCTACCCCCCCCCCCCCCCACATTTTGGTCTTTGGTTTGTCTGGCAAAAAACCCTGGTTATGGCTCTGGTAAAGCTGACAAAACAATCCCAACTCAAAGTCCACATACCAGCTTGTTCTGGAGCTTTTGACCACATCACACGACTTCCGTCAGCAGATTGATTCAGTTCAATTCAATTCAACCTGCTGATAAAGACCATTTGATATGGTCAGAAGCTACAGAATATGAGCTTCACAACCTCAGTTCAAGGTCCACTTACACAAATGTGCTGGAGCTTTTCGACCATATCACATGGTCTTTATCAGCACACTGAATCGTGTGGAATTGAATCAAACGGCTGCATATGGTCAAACCCTCAAGAGCAAATGAGTAAGTGGACCTTGACTTAAGATTGTTTCGTTGACTGCTGATTACAGGGTCAAGAATGAACTGTATCGAACTGATGCTGGATTGTATCAGTTTGTGTATGTATATTTGATGTATATATATATATATATATATATATCTGCAAAAGTCTGTTATCACATTTCAACCAGCTACATATTAAATGAGACATTATACATTGTATTTAATCATTTGTAACAAATTAGTCAGAAATAATTAAATATTAGTAGTAGTAATTACAATGACAAGAATTACATACTTTATATACGCAGTTCTGCAGTGTAACAGAACGACGTTACAAAACTTCTGCAAATGTCTTACACTGGTAGCATAGTGGACAAAATTAAAGTAGAGACAGTAGGAAGCCAGTAATCTTGACTGACCAATTGTGCAGACTTTGACAACTAATTAGTTTAGTTGCGATTGTTTTGTTGTTTGTTTTTACCTGGACTTCCTGGAGAGCAGTTTTAATACTGAGTCGATTATGCTGATGAAATAAACAGAGAATAAAACGAATTAAGCTGATTACTGTGTACTGTAAGGAACAAACTACGAATAAAAATTACAAACTAATTTCGCCAACCATCTCTGTCTCATCTGTCTCTCTGACTGTCTCTGTCTTTGTCTGTTCTGCTCCTCCACCACAAGTATTTGATGTGTCATTCATACATTAGTCTGCAAAGTTCTCACTTGTCCTACACAGAGGAAGTTTTTGCATAATGAAAAATCCATGGATAGTCGGTCATACTGTATTGTGCAAAAACACATCAATTAATCAAAATCAGTGAATTAGTAGACTAGATATTACACAAACATGATTTTCCCAAGTTCCAAACTTGACAGTGTTGACCTGGTTTGGGTCGCAGTGTCTTTGTTAGACTCAGAGAAAGTAAAGTTAGACATGTGGCATGCAGCAAAACACGTCACACTCCCTGAGCTCACCACTTCACATGTGAGCAATCAGCCTCCTGTTTATGCACACTGATTTAATTCTCATTATCTGAACCTGAACTGCATATTGAAGTCTCCAGGTGGCCCAACAGCAATTCTTTGCCAGCACACTGACTTATTGTGGTACGATTAAAGACTTATTGAGCTGTAAAAATATTTTGCAAATGTGGTGGAAAGACAAATCAAAAACCTGATAGACTTGTCCCTTTGACTAATTACATTTAAACAACAAATTCATTTGGGCATGTAGGTCATCGTACATGTACAGATGCACATTTTCAGATTTTATGATGTTGAGAAGAAGTTGAAATTGTGAAAGAGTCAAATGTGCCTCTTCTGACATCACATTATGCAGCTGTGTGTGCATGTTTGTGATTTTAGCTTGATCAGAATTACCAACAGTGACGTTCTTTGCTTGCCCCAAAGCAAAGAGGAGTTCAGACATGCAAACTCACTGCTGATTGGTTAGCTATGATCCAAACATCTGAGAAATGCCTGTGGAGAAGGTGTGTGTGCGGGTGGCTGGGGGGGGGGGTCATGAAGTCACCTCAGGCAGCACAGAAGCTTGCCGTTGTACAGGAAAAGTGTGATCCTGCCTGTTTAGACAAAATGTTAAAGAGGAGATCTGCCTCTGTGTGTGTGTGTGTGTGACTGTGAGTGTGTGTGTCACCAGAGTCCAGGTGGTGACCTGTCTAAGTGAGTCATGAGGTATATTTCCACCCCAAGGCCACAGGAGTTTACACATACAGTACGCGCACACAAAGAAGACCTCGTGTTCTGCTGGAAGGACCGAAGCTTCAATTGTGCAAAAACCATGGTGACTTTATCTGCATTCAGGACAGCAGTCCACAGAGTCCTCCCTCTCTGCTCCTTTCTCGTCCTCTCCAATGTGCTCTGTTCTCCATCATAAATCAAAAACATACACTTTCATTGGCTACTTAACTTGCATTTGCGAAATATCCTCTTCATGTTTAGTCTGGGCCCCTCAGCAGCATTTCTGTGGTTGAGCACCAGTAAGAGAAAGCATACTTGGATCACCAGGGGAGGATATTGAAAACACTAAATTACACTGTTGAATTACTCACTGAGTGGCTGGGTGGAAGATGGCAAGATCCATACAGTGTGTGCAGGAGACTTACAGCTGCGGCTTCACAGAGCAGCGGGCTGCTGCCAGTGTTGCAGTTCACATTTAGGAGATGCTTTCAGTGGACTGCTTTTAGAAACAGTGACTTTACTATGACTAAGGGTATTAAAACTGATTCATATCTGTTGGAGACACCCATGCCTTTAGATATAAATGCTCAGGTCTCACCACAACTTAGTTACATTAAGACATGTGCTGTATTCATGTAAAATGTATCATTACAGGGTTTTATTGAGGAATTTTTCCTAATCCAAATCAATTATTGAAGTGCACATGGTGTCAAATGCTTTGAAGCCCTTTGAGGCAAGTTTGTGATTTGTGAGTTTGGTATACAGGGATAAAATTGACTTGAAAAGTTTGCACATAACTTCAGGCAGACAGAAAACAGGCAGTAAAGAGTCTAATATAAAATCCAGCTGGCCTCGTCCAAATCCAGAAATCTGGTTCAGTATCCCAATGTCAAGAAAAGCTGAAAAACCACCCTGCAGTTTAGTTAATTTCTACTCAGTTGCCTGAGCTTGACTGTAAATAACATGAAGTTGAACCACACAACAGTTAATCTAGTCTGGATTAATCCCGCACTCTTTATTATCAAAGTGGATCACACCACCTTGAAGCTGCTCCTGTTTTCCTCGTGAAGTGCCACAACAGCTACCAACAGTCAAACAACAACAACACAAAGCGCTCGCTCCCCACTTAACTACATTATTGTTCAAGCTGCTGTCACCTTGAAAGGGTGCCAGACACCAAGCAACGGTTGACTATGATAATGTAGCTCCAATATTTTCCTCTTCATCCTGTTTTTTTCCTGGCTGTCTCTCCTGTTCCAAAGAAGGAGTGACATTTTGGTTGTGGATCAGTTTTGCAATTCCTCCACTGCAGACAGGTATTGCTCACATCAGAGGCTGAAAACAGCACAACTGCAAACTTTCAACAGGGTTTCTACACCCTGTACTTATTTAACACCTTTACCCCTAATAGAACCGGATTTCACAAATGTCTGGAATCATTAAATGTATCCCATATTTTTGTTTTTGGGAAGTTTTGAAGGTAAAGGGAGCAGATGCTTTGAATCAAAGCCTCGTGTTTTATGATTTATTGAAACAGGGAGGTGGATTGGTCAAAGGTTATGAAATACAGCCTTTCCATCAGCAGCAAAGCCTGTAATACTTCAAAACATCCCTGTCATAGAATGTCAAAAATAGGGATTTATTATGGGTTTTAAATAATAGATGACACTGTCCTTTCGATAAGTCCCAATAGCACATTCCTGCCTGAAATTATGGTTTCAGTGGTTATGTAACAGGTAGAAGCTGCAGCTGAGTTTGGAAAGCAACATTCTGGTATTATGGCCTGCATACATCAGAAGAAATCAATGGGAAGAAGCAACAATGAACTAACTGTTACACGAGAGAAGAAATTAAAGAAAAATGATCAGGTGTGATGGGAGCTGATGTTATAAAATATCTTTCACACAGTGAAACTCCCTGTTGCATACATCAGGTATCTGTCCTTTGCTTTTAAATTAGTTAGACTGGTGAACTGCAGCTGCCACACCGTGACTAAAGGCTTTTGACCAATGGCCAGTTTCACCAGCTGTTAGATTAGGTTCAAACTAGCTACTTGAACATAAATGTTTACTAAGTGGAGCTTTACACAATACTATAGCTGCTTACAACTACACTATAGTTATACATATATATATATATACGGCTTATAAATGCTGAATAGACTTGAAGTGCGTATGGAATACTGTTGACATATCTAACCTGATACTTGATCAAAGTGTTTAATAAAGATGTAAACTAGGCTGGTTTTAAATGACATTTCACGAAAATACACAACATACCTCAAATTATCGATCGCTGTGCTAATAATCCTGGCCTGGCTAAATGATTAAGTATAGCATTGGTTAGGTTAATATAACAGGACATTTCCCACTCATTCTAAAAGAATACTAACTCTGTAATACATATCTTTTTTACATGTTTGCATGTATAAACAAAACAAAGTCCTACATTTACAAAGGATCATATATTAAAGTTCATTATATATAATTTGGCAACCTAAAATTGTTATATTTCAAAGTTATGTAACAACTTGTGATGCTGTTTGCAGAGCCAGTTGATTGCTTTTCATTGGGTGGTGCTGCAGATTTCGTAGCAACCAATTGAAACGCTACTAAAATCTATAACAGCTAAGACATTTTTTACATTTTCATGGTGCAATGATTTAGTAAATCATACAGAAAGGTAACCGAAAGAGGAAAGACTTTGCACACAAACCTGGAAAAGCATTTAGAAAATAGTCAGTCCTGGGGAATAAATGTGCGTGTCCATTAATGTCTGTGCTTGTGTTTGTCACTGTGTGTATACGTTCATATCCAAGGATCTACATCGCTCTCTCCTTCTCTCTGTGAGCGACTGTGGACACAGCCCTCCATTGTTCACATAAACTCTGATTCTCCGTCTGGTTTCATCAAACTCAAACGTCAGGTGCACGGAGCTCAGAGCTCAAATTTCACAAGGTGCTCCGTAACCTCCCACAAACTTCCCTGACACGTTTTTTTCTGCTGCCCCCGATAATCATACTTGAAACAACCATACAGGAGCTGTCTGAATTACAGTAATGTAGCCATGTAACCAAAACAACTTAGTAGTTTAGTGATGGCATGATAGAGTACCATCCCACTACCTCCTAGAGTATTACAGCTGAGTGATACAAACTAATCTCTGAAAAAAATAACTGCCCACATGTTTAATTTACTTTCTATTCATCTTTGTTTGCGTGTGTTATCCATACAGGCTAGTTTTGTGTTTTCCTTTTAAACCACATCGTGGCCTCTTTTTAGTTATCACTTTGCAATAACCAATTAAGTCTCCTTGACACATTGAACTTGGGCAGGGCAAAACTGTAAGCTTTAATGCTAATATTTTAACAGTTATTACAACATGGGAACTCTTGCTCACTCTTTCTCCATCCTTCTTTATCTCTAAAACTCTACTCCCTCCCTCTACTTTGCATTTCTCTCTCTCTCTTTCATTGTCTAATAAACACACTCTTAAAGGCCCAAGGTGTGAGATGCTGTTTGCCAGCGGGTCTCTATGCAGTGACAGGAGGTTAAATGTGGAAACAGGACCTGCGCTCCTCTCTCTCCTGTCTGATCGCCGTCTCTCTGTGAAAACACAGCAACCCAAATAAGGAGATTAGTGAGTGAGTGGAGTGCAGCAGCCAGACCATTTCTCAGAAAGACCTTGGATGGGGGTTTGATAGGGTGGAGTGTGTGTCTGAGAGAGTGATAGTCAGGGAGTTGGGATGGAGTGGACGCGGAGTGGTGAGTGGAGGGATGAAAGGAGGGATGGACGGAGAGAGAGGATGGTGAGAAAGGATGGATAGAAGGAGGGAGGGTGAGAACATGGTAGTGGGGGGGGTGATCAGAGGCTGGAGGCAGGTTCTGTTGCAGTTTAAATAACTATCCATATAGGGCTCAACTCTCCATCTCTGTTCACAGCTCTTTCTCTCTCCTTCCCTCTGTCTCTCCCTTTCTGCCTCTCTCTATTTTCTTTCTCTATTTCTCTGCAGCTTTGTTGGACTGTGACTCTCATCAGCACTGAATCTCCTGCATCTCACTCCAATAAGAGACAAGACTTGGGCTTTTGAAGCTGTGTTTTATCATCTCAGAGAGGAGAATACAACCTAGCAGCCACCATGGAGGCCATCAAGAAGAAGATGCAGATGCTGAAACTGGACAAGGAGAACGCCATCGACCGAGCAGAGCAAGCGGAGACGGACAAGAAGGCAGCAGAGGACAAATGCAAACAGGTGAGAACGAAAGAGCAGGACAGAAAGAGATGGATGGGTCAGTAGCGAGGGCCGTTATAAAGTCAATGTACACTCGATGAGACTCAATGAGATCTAATTTAGAAGTACTGCTTGTGGTAAGCATGATCAAGCCAAATGTCAAATAATAACTTAAAATGTATAGATTGAGATACCGGGCAAACAAACAGAGCACGTACAACAAAGAAACAACTTGATACTGCTTGGTTCACGATGACTTTGAGGTCTGAATCTATTGTAAAATAAAGATTTTTCCATGCAAAAGAAAGGTAAGTCTGTGTGCTTCTCCTTTAAGGCTTTTCTCTTTATCCAGTTCTTAAGATAATCACAGCATTGATACCATACCAGACATACCTTTAGAGAAACAGTCTCTAAACACTTTTCGCATTTGTTTATACTATAGTCCTCACAGCTAATTTACTGTTTGGTTTGAATAGTGTCACAGATGTAAAACATTTGAAGTTCAAGAGCTATCAGGATAAGCTTCTGAAAAAATAGTCTTTGTTTTGAGTCAAATAATCGTGTAGTTACTTCAGTTACAGCTAAAATTCACTAATGGTGACAAATCCAAGCATCCCAGCAACTATTGATCACTATGTTTGATTGCTGCACAAAACTGGAGTAGACGCCTCTTATGTCACCGTACCACCCACACAGCACACACAATAAATGCTGAAAGAGATCAACGGGAGCTGCATTTGGGAACAATAGGTCAGTGTTAAAGCTGTTTACAGTGAAGCTCAAAGAGAGCGCTAAGAGAAATCATCACATTCTCATATGGTTGTACGGGCCAGTTCAGGTGATGAGACAACCCAGGATCAGGATTTGGTGAAATTTGGTGAGAGTTAATGGAGCTTCTGTCTGAGCGGTAGTCTGTCATAAAGCCTATTTGATCCAACACACAGGAGACAATACACACATACAGTAATACAGCATGCAAACAGACATGTAGTCACACAAATGGGAGATTAAACACACACGCACGCACACGCGCGCACACACACACACACACACACACACACACACACACACACACACACACACACACACACACACACACACACACACACATTAGGCCCATAGTCCCAGGCGTCTGTGTGTTCTCATTGATAACAGCTGTATTTTTAGACGCCAGGAGAGAATGACAGTGTGGAATTCAGTAGGATTATCAGAAGTGCTTCATGGGCTCAGAGGGGAACACTGATTAGGGGGAACACTTAACCCTGTGGCTCTGCATGCCAGGGTTCTTGTCATGAGAGACTGATAGTAAACTATTACCATTTAAATGTTCCCAAATGGTAAACAAAATTAGGCTCCCAAAACACCTGCAGCTGCTTTATCAGTTGCCTAAATTTAAACACCTTGTCTTTATTGACATCCCATTGGGCTGAACTATTTACAAACACACTAAAAATAAGAATATACCAAAGGTTTGTTCTATCATTTTGCTCATATCAGCAGGGGTTTCTGAATTTTTCATCATGATAACAAATACCCAAAAAATGTAACTTATTATTGTCAAAACAGGTGAGCTGAACAGAACAGAACAGAATAGAATAGAACAGATTGCATGTGGAGTTAGCAGTAACAGGGGCAGCAGTGCACAGGAAGTTTTCTTGCCAAAATGGGGGGAATAAGTGGAGCAAAGGGCTTGATAGAAAAGTATGACATGTAGAATATGGATGAACAGACTCTGAGCAGAGACAGTGTGTAGAGAAGTGGACTGAGAGTGTTTCATGTTGTAGATGGAGGAGGAGCTGCTGGACCTCCAGAAGAAGATGAAGCAGACGGAGGACGAACTGGACAAATTCTCTGAGGGCCTGAAAGATGCTCAGGAAAAACTGGAACTGTCTGAGAAGAAAGCTGCAGACGTGAGTGAAGGGTCACACACTATACACTATACAGTCTGTATGCACACACAGCATGGTCGGGGTCACCTGAGTTTCACTTCACTTGACTGACAATGTGAAATGCAACTGCCAGTCATATAATAATGATGCAGCACTGTTTCCTTTTGCAAGAGTTTGAATATTGACGAGAAACTGCTGCTCTTGTTGTTAATGACTTGTTTTTTCCGACTTTGATACGCACACATATGCACACGTTACAATAGCACTACTGAAAACTAGGATAAAATTATACCACTGCTGGACAATTTCTAAGCCAGCACCAGCTGTGGGTTTACTTTGATCCACGGTGTATGGTTTGTTGGACTTCAGAGATTGTTACATTCCTGTGCAACCACTCCTGAAAGATGAGCACATGGATAAACTGTAACCCCTCTAACCCACCAACACACACACACACACACACACACACACACACACACACACACACACACACACACACACACACACACACACACACACACACACACAAACACTATTCCAAACTGGAATTTGGGTTTTATCTTACAGTTCCAACATACCTTCAAGTCAGCTCTAAGGGATCATAATCACCTTATACATTTGTTTAAATGCACAGTGTGACGCTTCCAACAGATTGTACACATGTAGATTTTGCTACAGTGACAACAGCATGACAAAAATGTGGAAGTATTGTTTTTCTTTTGACTCTTATATGTCATGTGATTATCCCCGTAGACACACTTTCCATCTCAGATGCTGTAGATGCTGGTTGATAGTCTTGGAATACAAGTACATTTACTCAAACACTGTACTTCATTAGTACAGTTTTGACGTACATGTACTTTACTTTAGTGTTTCAGTTTTACGCTACTATGCTGTCACTACATACTCCACTACATTTCAGAAGGAAATGTTCCATTCCACTACATTTATCTGAAAGTTATATTAATAGAATATAGATTTTTTTTTTACACAAAAATGATGCATGATGCATTCTTATAGATTGAACGAATCAACATGAGAAAATGCAGTTAAAATGTGTAACTTGCACGTTAATGCACAAATAATAATAATCCAATAATATAATAGATAATAATGGAACACCCAAATGGGGCTTTTTTCCACATAATGAGTACTTTTAATTTTGATACTCATATTTAGCTTACAATACTTTTGTACTTTAACTTAAAAGAACGCTCAACTGATTTAGCATTGCACTTCTATAACACTGTCAGATTCACAATGGACTGTTTAAAAAAAAGGATCAAAATTGATGCAGCTGAACCAGAGATATTTTCTTTTTATTCTTCCTTGTCAATACCTGGTGCCTACATTATCCACAATGCAACTCGACTGCTGACAGTTGAGTTGGAGATAAAGGTGTGTTTATGCTAGTAGCAGCTAATGTAGCATTGAGCATCAGCAGAGATAAGGAGCATGCTAAAGAGCTCTGGCATGCTCACTGCTTTCTAATTCCACACCTCCAGATTTTTTTTCATTTTCAAACTCGTAGCAGCCCCAACTGTGGCTGACTCAAGTGACATAACTTGAGGCAACGTGTCATATTTTGCGCAGCTCTGTTTGGAGCCACAAACGGCTTTCCCACATATGCCACATATGTTTAAAATCTGTGGAGCTCCTCTTTGATTAAACATTTTAATGCAGGACTTTTACTCGCAATGGACTGTTTTTACACTTTGGCATTGCTACATTTACTTAAGTAAAAGATCTTCCTCCAACACCGAGGATGCCTACACGAATCTTGTATAGAATCAACATAAACTGGGATGACTGTGTCCTCTACATCAGACCGAAACTAATTCTCTAGTTTGTTAGAATATTTTTGTGTACACAGATAATTAATTCCGTCAAATATAGTGGAACATTGGAAAAGGCAGTTCTTGTGTGACTAATCAGCTGCCATCTGGGAAAAAAGATCATTTAGACTGTTGGCAACACTGCGAACAACAGCTCAGACTCAGATCTAAATAAAGACCTTATTAGGGAATCAGTTATGTTCAAGATGAGGATAAAAAACTGGTAATGCCAGTTTATCAGTGAAATGAAATTTTAATAGCAAGAGCTAACAATCCAGTAAATCATTCCAATGAGATTACTAAGCAAACCATGAGCAAAGAGAGAAGCGCTATAAAAAACAAAACAAAAAAAAGCTCAGCTTCCACCAAGATGTTGTATTGTTTGAGTCTTGTGGAGGATATCCCCGGGAAATGCGATGTTGTCCTACACACAAAGAGAAGGGAAGTGTCCAACATATGGACACAGAGTCGACGGCTGAGACACGCTGGATTATCCTCACACAGTGATTAAATAAACTCTGAGAACAGTTCTGAGAAGCCTCACATCCAAAGTGGGTCAAGTGGGCCCCTGGAAAAAGTAGTTGTTGAAGTTATGGTGTGAGACTGACTAGGTGTAGCTTCCACTCCTGGGTGTGCTGAAGTATGTATAGAAAGTTTAGTTAAGAATAGATGTTCGCTACAGCATATGTTACAGTGAAGTCCCTCACTTTGACACCAACATTTCCAGCCAGTAAAGCTGTTCTACTCCACTTCCATGAATTCCCCTGCACATGTCACTTATTAGAGGCAACAGTCAAGTCATTACACATCTGAATTCACACAGAGAGCCCGACCAGATTGGAAACCTGAAGGGGGCTGGGAAAGCAGAACAGTGAGCCAAAGACCCTGCCAAGCAAGCAGTTATGATTCATGAAGAACAGTCCCCACATGATCAACTGGTAGTGCTGATATTGAGGCCATCGGAGTTCATTGCCAGCTTAAGTGGTCACACAACATGTCTTTGGGTCGCAATGTTAGCGCACAGGATGCAGGGGATAAAAGTGGCACCACGTAGTCTCAATTCAGGTGTTGATAACAACATTCACCACAGTAACAGTTACTGTTTTAGGGGAAAGCAGGACTGTGGTGGCCTGCTGGGCGGAGAACGCAGAGAGCAGGCCGGGGGAGGGGGGGGGCGCTCTGGTATGTGAGGAATGCAGCTAAGGCAAACAGAAAGCCCCACACTCCTGTGTCTAATGAAATCAATGCGTTCAGCTTTTCCGGTGCAAGGGGCAAATCTGACAGAGAGACTCAATCAACAGATGAGATTGATTGTGAGACGTTTTCTTTTCCAGCGTCTTCCCACCATGTTTGGTCTCAGGCTGATCGTGTGAAAAAGAAATGATGAGGGCAAACACGGGCAGGGCTGGCAGAGAAACATGAAAGATGGAGTATAAATCTGATATACACCCACACAATGGGCATCATCTATGGTCGAGCAGGTGATAGACAGTTTGTTTGCTTACTCCCCCAAGACACGGACACAGTTCCTCAAAAATGGAAATATCTTTGATGAAGATTGCACACTTAAAAATTCATTGCAGCAGGTTTCCCCCAGAGGTAGATAGACATAAAGTGTCTCACTCAGTGTATGGCCATGTGGTCAGTTTTTCGCATGCAGAGATACAGTATGTCTAATGTTTCATTCATTCACCTTGAACTCTAGTTTACTGGAAAAAAAAAAGTTCTGAAATACCACTGACATAACACTGCTCAACATAATGGCCTAAAAAAAACAAGATCGGACTTGTTTAGAGATCCACTACAGATCCACTAAAATATCCCTTGAAATAACAACAACAGCAAAAGTAAACTGACCAGGACAATTTTTAAAAGAGGATGTCTTTTTTCTACCCATTAGGATGTAATAATAATAACACAGGGAAGGTTTTGATTAGCACTATTATGTTTTAACAGTTTGGGCAACTGGCAACATCTTCAGCCCCACCTTCCTTATAAAAGTATTTATTTTGAAAAACAAACTTTTATTTCAAAATATAGTCAAGATCACAAAGTTCCCAACACATCATATGACATTATATATCATATAATCAAATGATATTGTAGCCTGACTGATGTCATAATATTGATATTTGAGGTTTTTAAAAATCAATCAACACAACACTGTGTCGTCGTTGTGTTTACATAAACAAATGACCCCTTAAATTTGGTTATTAAAGAACTATGGCCAATATACTGTATGCACTGAAGGACCCGGATACACAAACTATATAATGGGAATCTTTCTAAATTACCTCTTGCTATTTATTGACTGAAATGTACTCCAATACGATACAATACAACTGTTATAAGCTAATATCATCCAATATACGGGTCTATATATTACATTTATATACATCTTCTCACTGATTGTCCTTTATAATCACGACCCCTTGTCACAGGTCATGTCCATGAGCTTTACGCAGTTTAACCAAGAACTGATGTTCCCTTCTGAGGTTGTTTTATTTCAGCTTTTTAGCCATAAAAAAACAACAACACATATATCCAGTATTTAGCTTGAAAAAAATGGTAACAATAGGCAGAAAAAAAAATGAACAAATTTTGCATTGCAGCAACGCACAACATCTCAGATTTGTTTTGCAGCTCCTTGGAAAGTCCTGATTCCCGGGATTGGAACAACTGAAACAGTCTCAATTAAATGTTGGAAAAAAATAGTTACACATTAGAGTTCTAATTTAATGCAAGGTGGCAACTTTAAACTTAAGAGCGTAAAGGGAAATTTAATTTTATTGGTCAAATCAAGTTTGAAGCGGTTGAAGTTTGTGTGTGACATCTAAACTATGGGCACTGTGCCTTTACAATAACTGAAAGTAATTCAGCCTGGCTTTTTCTTTTTTTCTCTTGAAAGTCTCGTAGCAGTGATCACATCAGTCACAGGGATCAGATTTTTACAAACACACACACACACACACACGCACGCGCGCGCACACGCACACGCACACACACACACAGACACACACACACACACGCCCCGCCCTCTCTGACCTCATCGTCCCAATCATCTCTCTCCTCCTCCGGCAACGGTCTGGCGCTCTCCGCTCTCCTCACCGCGCAGCTTTAGTAATCCTCCTCCTCAAACTCAAGGCGTCCGGACTCAAAACTGCCACATTCCTGGGGACAACTTTCTGTGCTGCTCATGAACTTTACATTCCTACAGACCAGAAGAAACATTTGGAGAACACCTGGACACTTTCATTTCCTGGTTATATAACTTTTGTTGCACCTGAACGAATCCTTTACATTCCATAGACTTTGTCCCCGGACGGACAACGAATTTTCTGTCTTTTAGAATCAGCGATCAAAGTCATTTTTCTGATTCTACTATTTTCTGAATACACCAAAGAAACAGGAGGCAGCTGCCTACGTTTTTTTTTTTTTTTTTTTTTGCACAACCCAAAAGTAGGTCTTAACTGTGTGTGTGTGTTTTTTTTTTTTTCTACGTTTAGCCTTAAAATAAGTATCAAAACAGTCAACAATGGCAGGTATGAACTCTCTGGATGCTGTGAAGAGGAAGATTCAGTGTTTGCAGCAGCAGGCCGACGAGGCAGAGGACCGGGCTCAGGTCCTGCAG
The DNA here is from genome assembly GCF_016859285.1 of Xiphias gladius. Taxonomy (NCBI): domain Eukaryota; kingdom Metazoa; phylum Chordata; class Actinopteri; order Istiophoriformes; family Xiphiidae; genus Xiphias; species Xiphias gladius. Next base: position 17,660,869 of record NC_053405.1, on the reverse strand, counting down.
AGAGAGCTGGACAGTGAACGGGAGCTCCGAGAGAAAGTGAGACAATCAAATCCCCTCTCTCTTTATTTTTTAGGTCTTTCTCGCTCTTACAACCCCCCTCTTTTTCAGCTCAAGCTGATTACATGATGTTAACTACTTCGCTTTCAGCTCTCAGGCTCTAAAAAGACCAAGTGGCGCATGTCATTGATTCATTCGCGGGCGTGATTGTGCCACAATGCAAGGCGTTGGTCTCGAATGAAAAAAAGTTTGGATTCCTGCAGTTTTGCGCGCATGCTCAGTGTTGTCTGACTTACAGGCCGCTGTAAAACTACTGTGAATATTGTGGACCACGTAGACAGCGTTGAACCTATTGTGCAAAATTGAATTTACCTGTTAGACTCCCCAAATTCATTCATCATTCATCAATACAAATCATGTTATTACTTTGCCTATTGATTATATTATAATTGTAAATACTTATCAGCTTTTAGAGCTGCCAACATTTAGGATAATGGTATAATGTTTTGATTCTCCGGGGAAATTCTAATGACTTGCTCAGGGGCACTTTAGCAGAATGGATGTTTGCCAGCAGCAGCTGTATGCTTGAAGGTCTAACCGCCATGCCACCCTGCCTCCACAGATGATAGGAAAATGAAGGGCACAGAGTTAAAAGTTTGCCTACCCTGTTATTAGGGATTCAAAGGGCTGCACTCTGGGGGAAAAAAAAGTGCCCTTTTCAACTAGAGCTGGAACGATTAGTCACTGGATTGATAGTCGGTCAACAGAAAATTTATAGGAAACAATTCTGATCATTAGTTAACTGCTAAAGATTGACTTGAAGCCAAAGTGGCAAAAAAAAGAATAACTGGTTCCAGCTTCCCTTTTCAGTTTTCTCAGTCTGCCAATGGTAGTAAGCTGACTATCTTTGGGCTGTTGGTTTGACAAAATAAGACACTTGAAGACGTCATTTTGCGCTCGGGGAACTTGTGATTGGCTTTTTTTGCTTTTTGCTGACAGTTTATAGACCAAACTATTGATAAGTAGATTAATCAATAATGAATGAATGAACAATCATAAGTCAAAGGCAGCCCTATTATGTGTTTACATTACAGCACAAAGTATCAGCAGCAGTTGCACAACCAGGGCAGTAATTAGCACAAGTCATTGCTGAAGTTCCACAAATGTGTGGTTTCTCAAACTACACGCATGGATGTGTTGAAAGTGACTCATCTGTTTCTTTGAGTGTTCGCCCAGCTCTGTCACCTGCCTGTCTCTTGACTCTACCCACATCCGAGTTTTACAGCTTCTGCAGAAAAAATGCTTAGCGGCACAGATAGGTAACTGTCTTGACTTGTTCAGCATGTTGTTTTACGGCATACGGTGCCATATCCTTTGCATTGGAGCTGGTTAATGACAGGACAAGTATGAAGATTCAAGGAGTGTTGGAAGGGAAGGTGTGGCTGTAAAGATATGGCAGCTGTGATGATGAAAGGAGTAGGCCGGCTGTAGGACTAACCCCTTTGTCAGAGACTGCCTGTTAGGTAACAGGGCACCTTAATAATTTGACAGCAGGGCGTTCTCTCAGCTTGTGGGTAATCATTCCAATATCAACTCATAGATTGATATCAGGGACATTAGTAATAATTATTTCATAAGAATTACAGTCTATAACTTTGACGTCATAGTTGTCTGTTTGTCTCTAAATGACTGGGACATATGAAATGCAATGACTCTTTTCTGAACATTAAGTACTGGGATGCTGCGATTGCTCGATGGATGCCTTTTCTTCTTCTTCACTCTTGTGGCGGCCTATAAACATTTTTTTTTGTTCAGTGAAATATTTATGTCTGACCTGCAGACATACACTAAATCAAGAACATTAAAGTGGGAATAGTAAATGGGATAGTAAGTCACACGCCTTATATTCTTTTCTGATGGTAAATGAGGTTACTGTTTCATATCCTGTCACCTGTAAGGGGGCAGGCATGAGTATAGTAACTGCTCAAGAGTCAAAAGTAGTGACACCTTCGTGAGTTTGTAGTCAAAAATGATTTCATCAATTTGACTTTGATTCTTAAAGTCATATTTCCACCAATTGAAAAAAAATATGACTCATCTTACAAGGTAACAGTGTAAAACAAATTTAGACAAATTTAATTTTTGGCAGGCATCACCCATTGTATTTTATAGACATTAAATCACTAATGGTATCACTTTACTTTAACCAACTTCATTTGTCATTTATAAGCAGTATATAAACATTTACCAAATTGTTTCAAACACATTTTAATGTAGTTATAAGCATATATAAGGGCATATTAATGTTTTTATTAATTTACAGTATTTTCAGCAATTGCGACTGTCATTCATTATCTCTTAATATACCAGTATCCAATTACAGATGCTTCATAGGAGGAGTTAAAGTTGTTGACTACTACATCAATAAGCACTTAAAAAGACTGTATACCTGTGTACAATTAGAATCTAGTGTATTATAAACGTATTACATGTGTGTATACTGCTTGTTAATGCTAAATATGGGCGGGGGGGTTGAAACTGAAATAGGGTGGAAATGTTACATTTTGGAACAAGTTCATCCATTTCATCCCTGTCAGCTTTAATGTGTAAAAGCAGTTTCAGCTGTCGCACATCTCACTCCATGTGCGCTCAAAGTCAAACAGAGCGGTGCATTTGTGCGGCGGGGTTGGTGTGGTCCCATATGTGAATAATTAGGGCAACCTGGAGTTATTCCTTGGCACAAAAACTCTTTCATAGGATCACGGGGAGAACAAAACAGGAATCTTGCTGACTGTGATCATGTAATGAATCATTGTTTGAAAATGCGCAGACAACAGTAAAAAAAACATTTGGCCACATCTCTCGCTAAAAACTAAAAGTAATTGCTTGGTGTTATTTCTAATATAGTTTTGATGCCTCTTGAGACATTACTCAAACCGCCTAAATGTGTTTCATTTACGGCCAATATTCTCAATGAGCTGTTCAGTTTTTAGTGGTCACAGCAGTTATACATGTTTGGTGGTTGAAGGTTTCAGCGTTGAGAGTCAGGCCAAAGATGATCATTGGTACTTTATTCACGAGCCTGAGAGCTCTACGAGTAACGCAGATAAACCAAATTGGCTGCTTTTTATCATTTTGAAGCAAATTTGAGATACTATGTTTGCATCGGTGATAAGCTAGTTTCAATAGATTTAATGTTAACAGTAACAGTCAAAGGATTAAAAAATGCAATAAAAGACGACAAAAAATCAGAGAAATTAAAAGCTTAAAAGTATATATTTCTTTTTTTTTTGAAGATGAAGTTTTTCTCTGTTATGTTGATGTTGACATCCGAAAACATAATAATTTCCATGCTAATATTTAGTGTTTTACTACATAGCACGCAGAAATACAATTTGTGGTATAGTGACCCATATATAAAACCAGATTAAAAAGGGAAGTGGGACTCAAACCACTGAAGTATTAGCTTTGCAAAGGCTTTCCCTCCCATGATGTCGTCTGCCAACTCTGGTCCAGCACTTCCTGTGCTTCTACTCCCGACACTTCCTGTGCCTGAGCTCCAGCCCTGATCAACAGGAAGATTAGTGTTTGGTGGAGTTAATGTTTCCACAGGAATAAATTGTGATTCCAGCTAGTGGTGTACAACTTAAGTGAAAGTTTAATACCAAAGAAACATCTTAAATCTCCACATCAGTGCGCTTGAATTCGGTCCTCCAATGGCAAAACTGTCTGTCTTCTTTATATAGAACTGTCTGCTGTCTTTTTGTCTGCATTTACAGCACCATAATGACACTGACTTTGAAAGACACACTGAAGTTGTTTTCTGCTTACTTGACAACTTTAATCATCTTACACAACATACGTCTCGTATTGAAAGCTAATTGCAGAAAGCAATTTTTGAATTAATGCTTACCTTAAGTACAACCTATCTCAGTTCACCAGGTTGTCAAAGTCAACCGAAGGTAGTCTCTGTTTGCTGCTTTGTGTTCTCAGTGGGCTTAAAGGTTTTCTACGCTGACAGTCTAACAGATTCGGTGGAAAGAATTACTTCCTGGTTTCACTGTTTTCTTTGGACTTTTTCCCTGGGAATAGCTCAACTTTCCAAATATAACTGCCACATGTTGATACTTTTTGGCCATCATTGGCATTCTAGGGAACACTCCCATGGTACTGGCTTGTGGCTAAGCTGATTATGCAGGCCAAGGTTGCGGGTTCTGGTTCAAGCGAGGAGTAAAATATATGTGTATAGTCCGTGCTAGCAAAGCTAAATTTGCTATAATGTCATTAAGTAGCATTTAGAAAAGTGGAAACAGCAGTTTTTATATAGCATGTAGCAGTGTGTGACCCATTTCAAATCCAGCATGTTCAGCTGTTTTTTTTTTTTAATCCTTTTTTGAATGAATGCAATCTTTAGTGAGACATTGACAAAACGTTCAGTGATGTTTTCATCGCAGCAGGATTTCTGCATCTTCTAGCAAGTCAGTGCTTGTTACTACAGATTGCAGATGGGATTCATTTAGCCTGAAAGAAAGGTATAAACTTTTTTTGGAAGGATGTTTACTTGACCTGCAGGTAGTTAAATCACCTGCCCTCTATTTGTCCAGGGACCCACAATTTAACATCTTTTCTGTTTTCCAAAACTGTCATTAAGATTCATGTAAATTCCAACAAAACCAAGAACCGTCTCAATTCTGAAAAGTTTAGCTCCTGCTGTCCTTTGTGGATTCCTGTCATTTGTCATTTGACAAATGGGTTGCTGTCAGCTCCTTGTCAGGATTAGACACTGCACAGAGAGAGCTCATTGTAATGCTTGTCTGGAAGTTTAATTGCCTTTTTTTACATATCATACCTCACGACAGGCTGCTTCATACTGTATGGAGCTGTTTTTTCATGCCAGATCTTTATGGGAAAAGATTAACACATGCTCACAGACATACATTCACATTGAGAGTAGCGAGCAGCGGTGTCAGGAATAACTTCCCCTGAACCCCAACAGCATTGTGCAGCTCATTAGCCCACTGCCCTGGAATCAGCCAGTAATTAGATTCCTCTTTCACTTGTCCTTGATCCTGTATCTAATACATGTAATACACTCAGGTATTTCTAAAGTTAGTCCCCGGAGAACTGTGCTGTATCTTCAAGTCACAATGTAGAATGTTTGCTGTGTGGAGGCAAAAGGACATTAAACACTCAACCAGTGACAGAGAGGTCAATTGAAAAGCACATATGTGCCCTGTATTCCAACATTTGTGTCACTTATTGATGCAGATGAGAAAGGCCAGACAGCATTGAATGTTGAAGGAATAGTTACACTTATTTGCGTTCTTGCTGAGAGTTAGATGAGACGATTGATACCACCCTCTTGTCTTTACAGTAAATATGAAGCCATAGCCAGCAGCCAGTTAGCTTAGCTTAGCCTAAAGCCTGGAAACAGAGGGGAAAACGCTAGCATGTCTCAGTCCAAAGGTAAAAAGCTGCCTACCAGCACTTGTAAAGCTCAGTGAATAATGCATTGTATGTAGTTTGTTAATTTATACAGAAAAAGTGTAAAAATTACATGTTGTGGTTTTGTGAGTTGTTTTCAGTCACAGCAAGACTCTGTTTAACCACTTTTACACTTTGGTTTTTGTACAGACTAAACCAGAGAGATATAAAATGTTAATAAGTGAGCCTCAGAGGTGCTGCCAGGCAGATTTTCTTTACCTTTGGACAGAGCCAGAGTAGCAGCTTCCCAGAGTTTCTAGTCTTTATGCGAAACTAAGATAACTGACTGCTGGCTGCAGCTTTATATTTACTGTACAGACATGAGAGTGATATCAATGCTCTCATCTTACTCTTGGGAAGAATGCAAGTAAGCCAATTTCCCAAAACTATTCCTTTAACCAGAGTGGACTCTTACTTCCACTGTGGTTAATTCCCCTCTAGCAAGGTACTAACTGGTCGAGGAGAACTGTTAAGTAGCCAACAGTTACTGGAATACCATTACCTCTTAGAAAGCTCTGGTGTAACTTATTAAACCAGCTTGATAACAGAGCAGCACCAGTATCTTGTACTTGTGTGTGTGTGTGTGTGTGAGTGTGTGTGTGTGTGTGTGTGTGTGTGTGTGTGTGTGTGTGTGTGTGTGTGTGTGTGTGTCTGCGCACATGTGTGCTCGCTGCCTCAATCTTGCTGATACTCCACCACAAACCTTCTCCATAGTTTGTTTTACCATATAAGGCGGTGTGCGTCCCTGGCAGCTGGGGAATGCAAAGTGGGCGCTAAAGGAAGGGGCATGGCCAGAGAGACAGAGAGAGAACACCGTCTCTGAGAGAAAGAACAATCAAAGGGAGGAAATGAAAGGATGTTGGGCTGCTGACTTCCTGTCACGTTTTTCAAGATCCTCATTTATAAAGTGACGTTTGTATCAATACTTGTAGTAAAGTCATTCGACTTTGTAGCTCTCATTCCTTGTGACCTTTACCTTAACATTACAGTCACTTTAATTATTTTTGTGCAGGAGCTCCTTCTACTTTTCAAACAGCTTGTGTTGCTGTCCTTCAAGATTTACAGGAAACGCTCTTGTCTTCTTTGGTCGTGGCTCAGTGAAATAGAGGCATTAAGTATTTACTGTACTCACCCCAGTTTTTTTTTTTAACTTGACAAAGGCTGTCTCTACCCCACCCCAATGAATTTGAAATTCTGATGAAATGTGATGCCAGATAAAGTACCAGGCACACCTTTGATTGTGAGCGTAGATATACTACCACCATAGTGGTATTAGGCCAGACTCTGGTTTTTGTGTTTGCATGTTTCTCAACAACAAACATTTTACTGGGCAGTAAACTAGCTGGTTGCGGGAAGGGCATTATAGCATCGGATGTGCCAGTGTAGCTGACCCAAAGCTCATGAAAAGCATGTTTATTTGTGTGCAAACGGTATCCATCACAGCACATTGGTTGACTCGGGAATCAGGAAGTAACAATATCTGTTATTTCAGGCTCCAATGTAATTCTGTCCAACATTTCTCACCATCCAGATGGAGTGTCAACAGACGCAGACCTGTGTAAAGGACATCTTTGATGAGATTTTGAGATGTTTCGACTGATTTATGACTTTGCATTCATTCCGTGTGGGGTTAGGTTTTCCTCTGTCAAGTGCTGGTTGTTTTAAGACATGTCAACACTGGTTCGACAGACATTTCCTGTCTCATATCAGCGGCCTCCCCCGGCTGCTCTGCGTACAGTAGGGCAGGGCCTGGGAGAGGACGAAAAAGAACCAAGGGAGAGAAAGAGAGAGAGAAAGAAAAAGAGAGGTGGAAAGACGGACTGGCCAGTCAGCATTCTAAGATGACATGGAGACGACATGGAGAATATCTTGAAACTTAAAAAGAGGCCGGTGCCAGCTGCCAACAGGCAGGAAACCATGCCTTCATTTCCTGAAATATTGAGTCTATGACAGAATGGAAGAGTGGGCTGGATGGAGGTCTAGTTATTCTCAGCACAAACAGACTTAATAACTCTTTTCCACTGAGCTTTCCGAGCTCTCTGCTGCTCTGTGGAACGTTACCTTTCCTCCATGCCAATCCTTTCTCTTTTACTGAATTGTCTTAGTGGCTTTATCTCGCCAAATATGCAGCAGAATGACTCACCTACCTGTAAACTAAATGGCAGACACTTTGGCTGTTGATCTGACTTCAGGACTGAAAGAGTAGCTAATGAGTCACTGACCTACTAACAGCGGCCTTGCAACTGTGCACAGAATAATGTCATTTTGAGGAGATCCTCAGCTGCCTCATTTCAGGAATAGGGAGTAAACTTGTGTGAGTACTCTGGCTTTGGGTGAATGGTTCAGTATTGCAACAGTTCAGGAGTGCAGTTATGCAGTGCTTTCTGGTTTTAAACTTGGATTTTAACAGGGGACAGTCTCTTTGTTGTAACTTCTGTATGAAGACTGAGCTGGGCTGGTTTTTCAGTTTGAATGCGGCTCCCCAGGAGGTGGTGGCTGGATAAACTCCCTGGCCAACAGAAAGGAAATGCCTGTATAGTTGTCTGTTTGCTTTCTTTTTCCTCTCTCTGCCTTTGTTTACCATGAAGCCAGTTTGTCCTCCCTATTTGCCCGAGTTCTGCATTCACAGTCCCCGGAAATTGGGTTTTTGTAAGCATTCCATTCAACTCTAAAGTCCAGCGATCTTCAGATTTTAAGAAGGATTACACTTTCCGGCCAGACTCAGCAGTTACTGCTTGTGTTACATCAGAGATTTTTTATCACAGGTAGGCCCCGCAAATATAGAAGATCCTCCCAGGACCTCCAGATGTCTCTATTTCACCTATTCATCAGCTGGAGTCAACTATTGATTTGTGAAACATGAGCGACCCCAGAGAACATGAAGAATAGATTACAGTATCTTACTTACACATGGCACAGGTGGAATTGAATGTGTTTTAATTCACTTGCAGTCAGTCTTCTTTATGTGGATTCAGGCTTGAGTGTGATAGAGAATTAGCTTGAGCTTTATGACAGAGAACTGCGTGATAAGGCAAAATATCTCCCTGTAGTCATGGCACCATGGTTATATTTAAGGTATTACTAGGTATTATTAGGAGTTACTTTCAGAATAAGAGTCCTATAGAGACACTTTCATGTTTTTTGTAACTGCCTCTTTTCCATCAGGTTTCTTTGCAGTGGTAAAATTACACATTGGAAAAGTTACTGTTTTCTCCCTAATTCATTTTTAATATAAAGTAATATCATATGAGTTTAGTTTTTTGTGTATTTATTATAAAAAGACACACTTGGGAGAAAGTCCCTGTTATACAAAGAGTCTTGGAATTTAGGGGGGGAATTAGCTTAAGTTGTCAGTGAGTATGTCTAAAATATGTAACTGCTTTACAAAGTGGTCATTTTTTAAAACAGAAGGGGTTGGGTTTAAAAATGGCAGATACATCAGTGCAGAGGACACTTTGAAAATACCAAGAATATGTGATGAGATCATGCCATTCTGATGAGACTACTGCACTCCTTCAGTGAGATGCTCATGAATAAAAGAATGATGTTTAACTTCCTGATGGTGGCAGTGATGCAGGAAATGCAGACTGCAGACAGATGGACAAACTTGATTCCGAGATAAACTTTGATAGCTATAACTTGATAAAACAGTGGCACAGATTTTTGCGCCGAAGTTTTAATTGTTTGTGCTATGCAAACAGTTTCAACAAGTCTACAGGTTGTAGATCTGATTGTAGAGCTGTAGACTTGTAGACCATTCTTTTCTATCCAGCTGTCCCTACTTCTGTTCAAATTTTTTCTGGCTGTGGACTTGCCGCTCTCCCCCCACTGCCCTCTTTGTGCCTTTTCCTTCTCTTCCTGTTTTAAGGAGGGAAACGGGGGGATGGGAAGACCAGTTTGGATGATTTAATGTTGAATGAATGAATGACAAAAATTCTCTCTTGCCCCCCCCCCCCCCTTTTTTTTTTTCTCTCTCAGGCGGAGGGTGATGTAGCAGCTCTGAACCGTAGGATCCAGCTTGTGGAGGAGGAGTTGGACCGAGCCCAGGAGAGACTGGCCACAGCACTGCAGAAACTGGAGGAGGCTGAGAAGGCTGCAGATGAGAGCGAGAGGTCAGTAAAAATCACATTAAACCAGCATCAACCTTGATATTCTTTTAGACTCCTGTATTTAATTTCTTGCGGATTTGAATTTTGATTATTGCAATTTGCTTTGTGTGAGATCACATGTTTTACCTAATGTATTGCAACAACTGGCTTTCCCAAAACTAAGTCACCTGAAAGCTTATTTGCATTTACATTTGGAATCATTGATGTCAGACCATCTTTGTGTCCTGTCCACTCAGAGGGATGAAAGTGATTGAGAACCGAGCGATGAAGGATGAGGAGAAGATGGAGATTCAGGAGATGCAGCTGAAGGAGGCCAAACACATCGCAGAGGAGGCTGACCGTAAATATGAGGAGGTGAGTGGGAGCTAGTTTGGGGCAAGACTGACATACTTAAATTGGGATGCACGCCACCACTCAGGCATTTTTAGTCTTTAATCTGATCTACACAGGTCTTTCTGATTCTTTTATGCTTTAAGTCCAAGAATGTCCCCCTTTAAGTTTTAATGTGTTTCGCCCCAGGTGGCTCGTAAGCTGGTGATCCTGGAGGGAGAGCTGGAGAGAGCTGAGGAGAGGGCCGAGCTCTCAGAATGGTAAACCTAATGGACACCCAAGTGCCTAAATAAATATAAACACATATACAAGCATGCATATATCTATGTATATCTCTGCAGTAAAGCCAGTGACCTTGAGGAGGAGCTGAAAAATGTGACCAACAACCTGAAGTCTTTAGAAGCCCAGTCTGAGAAGGTGAGAGTGTCATGTGGCATGGGAGCAATGTGCATGGCAATGACAGACCTTCCTAACCCAAATACACTTTCACGCTATTAGGATTAGTATTCATTTCTTAGCTTCCCTCCTTGAGTTTTTCCACACAGGAAAAATATAGCAGACTGTACCAAACTGTCTTTTTGCCAGTAATGTTCAAGATAAACATTATGCCAGGTCTATGTGTAAGGCTAGCCACAAACTGTGAGGAAAAACCACTTGTTTACCAAGTTAGGATGCATTCGCTGACTCTGACAATCTTTTGGCCTGCCCAAAGCCAATGTTTCTATTCAAAATGCATCAGTGGTAAAACATTTTTTTTTATCATATTAGCTACTATTAAAACAAAGCTTACAAACGCACGAGCTGCTTTTGTTCTCTTTCACAAACACACAAACAAACTAAATATATACAACAGTATATCCAGAGCAGATCTCCACTTCCCTGTAGCCTATCATTTGGGCTCTTCTTGTGGCTCAGTGGACAGTAATTTGAGTGAGTATGGAGGAATACCACATCCCCAAAGTATTGTTTAAAACTACCTTCATTATAATTGTGTATTGTCAGGCCGTACTTACAAACCTAACCCTTTATTTTCTCCTCAGGTTGTTTAGGTGAAAACCTGAATGTATCAAGAGTGCATGACCAGTACTCTTTTGATATATAGCTGTTTAAATATATGTTTGCAACGTACATGGCAAAATAGGCACTGAGGCTGTTTTTATATTTAGGGTTAACGGATGCATAAGGTGTTTGGGCATATGTTAACCAGCAGCCAGTAGAGACCTGCAGCACATTCTTCCTGTTTGCTACATTCCTCCCCAGGCACGGACAGGCAGCATGACAGCATGCCAGGCTTACCACATGAGTGCTGTCCTTTAGCGATACATGCCTTTGCTTTGTTCAGTCAGGCCTGCCGTGGTTGGCATCACAGCTCAACTTGTTCTCAGGCCAGGCCAACACCTCATCTCCTGCTTGCATCTGCCTCCCTTTTTATACATCATTCCTTAAAGGGAGTGGCTCTATTGCTCATACGGCAATTAAAATCTTTGGCTGATAGTGTGTGAGAGCTGAAAGCATGTGTGAGAATGTATGTGTTATTCCTGCCACTAATGACCACCGCCAAGGGGGTTATGTTTTCACCCGTGTCTGTTTGTTTGTTGGTCTGTTTGTCAACCAATCTGCACCGAACATCGTGGAGGGATGGGGCATTTATTCAATTGAATGGGTTCTTCCCTGGCTTTTGCCCCTTATGAATTTGACTTTTTTTTTAAATTCCGAAGTTTGGTGTATGTTCTTTGACATTGGCCTTGGTGGAGGTCTGTGCTCTATTGAGCCCATTTTCTAGTTAGGTACTATTATTTATCTGTGTGTCTGTCTGTTAACAGTACTCAGAAAAAGAAGACAAGTACGAGGAGGAGATCAAAGTTCTGACTGACAAACTGAAGGAGGTGAGATCCTGATTTTTGAGTGAAACAAATAAGCAGTGTCACACATAAATAGGGGTACTGTTCTTGATACTTTTAAAATACAGTGGGATGGGCATTACAAATGTCCCTCGGCCGAACCCGGCTGATCGTTTTCATTTTATCTGGTTAATATGGGCATGCATTCAAAACCTAAATGTAAAACATATCATTTTTATGATTACTTTGGAAAGTACAGAAAGGCTCTTAAAAACCTACGCTATTCCAGTTTTCCATGTTGTATTCATTGGTTAGAGCTTGTTATCGTATCCTGTGACACACTGTGTCTGTATTCCTGTCAGGCTGAAACCCGTGCAGAGTTTGCAGAGAGGACAGTGGCCAAACTGGAAAAGTCCATCGACGACCTGGAAGGTATGAGACCGATACCACTCACATTGTAAAATGTTGTGGATTTCCTCCAATTGGCACGAAATGTACAATATTTCCATGAAGACAAATATTCAGGCAGTAGGTAGTATGATTTGTCTTTGAGAATAGTCAAAAGCCAGTCATCTGGTCCCAAGCTTATATTCAGTGTCAATAAATAAGGAGATGTGCTTGTTGATGAACCACAAGCAGATAGTTTAGCACAGTTTCCTGTAAGCCAGAGGCTAACTTGAGTCATAATTGAGCCATCTTCCTGCACAAATGCACAATGATATAGTTCAGTTTGACATCGATCCCAGAAGGGGTGTCCTATTTCAGCATCAGTGGAAACATTTTCTGCGGAACGGAAAGGGTTCCCTGCCAAACGTATGGACGCTCCTTAGCTTACACAAGCTAATACAAGACCCTTGTTTCTGAAGGACAACCACTCCAAGTCAGCCATGTTGCAGAGAGGACAGAATGTGCTCAGATGTTTTTAGGTCAGCATTATATAATTGTTGAAAAACAGGCAGCTGAGTTTATAGAGTTATTGGACCAGTTTTATGAGACATTCAGAGCAGGCTTAAATATGCAAAGCTCATCCAGCAAAAGAACTGCAAGCATAAATGGATATGCATCATTTCAAAAAGCCTGATCTATTTTTTTTTTTTTGTCTTCTCCTTCCTCCCTTTGCTCTTTGCCTCCATCTGTCTCTCATTCTTGTCCTGCTTTTGGCTTGTTTGTGTCGCTGCTGTCCTTGACACCTGCCTGTACTTCCTGCCGACCTCTGACCTCCAGATGAATTGTATGCTCAGAAGCTGAAGTACAAGGCCATTAGTGAGGAGCTGGACCATGCCCTCAATGACATGACATCTTTGTAGATGCTCTGACCTCTGTTTCTCTCTGCCTCTCACTTCCCTTTTCCTGTCTTGCTCTGAATGTTTGGACTCAACATCTTCTCTCTGTGGATTATATGTGCCTTCTGCCCATCTTACTATGCAAAAAAAAAAATTAAAAAATCTTTTTCTTTCCTACTTTGCAGCTTATGTCTGTGTTCTTGATATTCCATAGCAGCGTATACCTTGGTGTAGGATAGAATAGTGAAACATTTCATCCATAGCCTCAGCTTGGGATTACATTTACCATGCACTCTGTTTTTTTTGTAATTAGGTAACCAACAGTTTGTTATCGTAAAACTGGTTGTTACTTTACATTTTCCATCTGATTTATCAGTTATACAAGGTGAGCTCTTCTGGTGAGATTTACTCTGGTTTGCTGTGAATTAATGCAGTTTCCTATCCCCTTCGACCCTTTAAAAAAAACCCTGGTTTTAAATCTAACGTCTTTTTGATAGCTTCTGATATTATATATTTATGTTTGTCCATAATGTACGTACTGAGATCAAAGCCATTTACACAAAGTAGCGTCTAATAAATGACTCCACAGTGTTGCACACAAATCCTCTAAGTCCATATACCCTATTTCACTAACAGTAACTAAGAGTAAGGGTAAGAGTCAGCAGTTCATGCACGGAAGGCACTGCATTGTGGTTGAATTTTTTGCATGAGGCACGACCTAACCAAAGTAGTTATGCAAAACATCTGTCCAGTAAAACAGTGGTCTGTGAACTTTTTTCAAGAAATGCTGTCTGACAAACCTATAAAGGAAAATGAATTAGCATGACTGCATTTGTGAGAGCAGTGTTGTTTGCTGTTGGCCGAAGGTTCACCATGTAACTTTTCTTCCTCTCTGCAGAGAAATTATCACATGCCAAAGAGGAGAATCTGGGCATGCACCAAGTCCTGGACCAGACCCTGCAGGAACTGAACAGCTTATAAACCCACAGAGAGGAAACTGGAGAGGATGAGATCGTCATGTAACATTCCATTAAATGTTCGACTCCATTCCACATTTCGAGCTGTAAAATCTTTATTCCCCCATGTAAAAGGGGGATTAACTTAACGCTTGTCCCTTGATGTTTTTTTTTTCTAAGGCACAACTTTGTTTCTTTTTTTTTTAAGATGGGAAGTCACTTTGAACCCATCGCTTACTTTTTTTTAAAATCTCCAGCTCTGATTGCAGAAATTCTCTCCAGAAATTATTTTTGACCACTCATTTAGAAAGAACTGGCAATTAATACACCTAAAGAAACCTCCGATTTGGTCGCTCAACCACTTAAACTGGCTCAGTTTTACATTTATGTGCACATACATTAAGCCTCTGTCTGGTTATATTAATACATAGGCTACAGATGGCATCGGGTTGTTCTTAGTTTATCTTAGTGTGGCTCTGAAGTGCCACCCAGTGGTGATATGAAGTCAATCAACAGTTGTTTTTCTGATCGTGCTGTGACACCTTGAGGCTACAAGTTAACGGACATGCGACTCATCTGTTTCAGCAGTGTCCTCCTGAATCTGTTTGTGTTTTAACAGCAAGATGGTCAGATGGACAGGTGACCTTATGGAAAGGTTTCATTCATAACTAAACAAGTCAAGGCACATGCTGCTCAGTCACAGTAGGTTTCTTTACATTTAAGTAAGAAATAATGCCTCCTCTGGCTGATTATCCTGAAGCCTACATGTTGAAGATGCACAGAAGTTTTTCCTCTACTCTCTTGTTGGTGTGGGAATCTCTCCAGAAACTGAGAGCTGTGCGTGTACAGTATCTAGGCCATGACGTGAATATCTAATCTGTAGTACCTTTCCTTAAGCATAACCTGATCATCATCATCATCTTCTGCATCATTGCCAACAATATGCGATAATGTAGCCAATATTTACTAGACTTACAATATGTTGTATTACATGAGTGAGCTAAACCCCAAACCACTGAAAGCTCAGTTAAGTTTTGTCAACCATGGATACTTATTGTATATAGTAGAATAATGTTAGGTAAGTGAGAAGTTGTATTGTTTAATTTTTTTTTTTATTTTGGGGATTTTTGTTTCATTTACACCACTTCTTTTTGCCAGGGGAACTCTCAAGACCAAAGAACACACATAAGACAGACAATAAATTCTTAAAATGTTTTATTTTCGTTTGTGATGGTCATCGTGGTTTCAAGTCGTGCCAGGGCCACGAAAAGCGCCTCACATTTGATCGAGGCTGTTTTGAAATATTTTATTCACCACGCCCCTCTATGTCAATCTAATAAATGTTTTACAGAAATCAAGACTCCTTTGACTCTTTGTGCATTTTGGTGATTACAAAACATGTTTTACTTGCACTGCTACAGTTGTAGTCTACTACTACTGTACATCAAGTGCTTCATCATATCATTCTGACATACATACAGTTCAGTCTGAGCATATGGGTATGTCTGTATTTACAGAAAATGACTCAGTCTATCTTTACTCAGAAAGCTCCTTTTCCCTGCTCGGTCCCATTCAACGCCACAGGGTCTCACTCCACATTATCAAGCTACAGATGTAGGCGATATACTTAGGAGGGTGTAAACAGCCACGATTTAAAACACAGAAAGTGAGCCTCAGACTCATTTATCCATGGTCCACAGTACTACCAGTCATGGGCGTACAGGTACGTCTGCTCAGGAATATTTCCGTCTGAAGGCGCAGCCTAGATGGAAAAAAATTTTAATTTTTTTTTTATCTCAGCGTGGGCAAAACAGTGAACTGGAGCTTTTTATAGTTGGGAAAACCCATATCTCACCAGCAGTCAGTCTGCATTTCCCCCCTCGTGGCCGGCAGAGGATTAAAGAACAGCCCGCACAAGGTACCACTGTCTGGGCATGGCTGAAGATGGTGGTGATCCTGTAGCAGCCTGGAGAGCGTTGAAAGACAACTGAGAACACACCACTTTAAAGCACATAATTTATCCAAAAACGCATTAGAAGATCAGTGAGGAAGTGACGTGTGGTGCAGTAAGGGCCCACAATCCTTACTCATATATATCATATATAAGTAGGTGTTGGGATCTTCACCAGCCTTCTTCTTTCTCTTCTCTTCTTTCTCCTCTCCTCCTCAGATCTGTGCATCAGATCCCTCTCGGCCAACAAAGGACAACACATTTACGATGTTTTTTTTTTTTTTTTTTTTTTTTTTTTTTTTTTTTTTTTTTTTTTTTTTTTTTCTTCACGTAGGTTTCGTTGATTGATTTTTTTTTATTGTTTTTTTTTGCCCCCCTTGTTGCCTGCAGCGCCCTGAATGACTTGCTAGTTCGAGCAAGTACAGACATGTCCAGGCCAGCCCGGCCATCTTCACTGACAGCTATACCTGTGTACTGAATGCACATTGTGATTTATTAACACGTTTAGGCATTGTCATTCTGTACAACCCACAAATCAACTGATTAATACATTTTTCTCAGTCTACTTTTATACTGTTATATTTATCAATTAATAACATAATATTCCAGCAGCTCTCTGTCAGCCAGATCTGATCTACAAGTTCTAACGTTTCTAACATCGAATAAAAAAAATTATATATATATATATATATATAAATATATATATAATATATATATATATATATATATATATATATGCGACATAAACATTTTCACTTACAGGCATTTTTGCTCAGATAACTCGGGGTTTTCGTCCAAGGAAAATACGGTGCAGTAAACTGTTGTCCGTTCAAATGCGCCTCTCCCAACACTAGTCACCTGTAGTTCGCTGTTGGTCGGATGACGAACGTTAGGTCTGAGTACCGGAGGAGACCGAGAAGGCGGGGTGTTTTCTCGTTAGGGGAGGCGCAGCAGATAATAGTGGCTGAACTGGTACATGTTGAGAACATAATTATGTTACTTTAATAACTACTTTTATAAACAGTACAAAAAACGAGTCCAAAACAACTATGAATAGATAACTAACTAATTGTTTCGACTACAGCAGTTTTTCAAGTACACTAGGGTGTCTGGACAAGCTGGATCACCAACCACTAGAATATCAACCATGACGGATCCACCAACCTCCACCATTTCATGATGGTGATTTTTTTTTTTTCTGTTTCAAGTAATTAACACGCACAAAACCTATAGCAAGGTAGTGTTATTCCATTATAGGAGAACTGTAATTATTTTTATGATCCAAACTTCTGACAATTATTGTCTTTAAAGACTGATTAATTATTCGGTATATAAAATGAAAATGATCCTCATTATTCCCTTAAGGCCAATGTGAAAATATTTCAAATTTATTTATTTACCTTTTTATTTATTTTCTCACCAGCAGTCAAAAACCAAAATATGTTAAGTTTACTATCTTGTAAAACTATGAAAACAAGCAAATATTCACAATTAAGAAGCTAGTATCAGTGTTTTGCTTTTTTTGTTTTTGTTTGTTTGTTTGTTTGTTTTGTGGCATTTTTGCTTTAAAAATACCAAAAGATTCATCAATTGTCAAAGTTGTTGCCAATTAATTTTCTGTGATTCAACTAATTGATTAATCTAACTAATCACTTCAGCTCGAGACTACTGGTTGGTTTCTGGGGGCCCTGGGGCAATAATGAAACTGCCATGTGTAGTGGAGGTCAGTGGGGGCCCAGCACCAGAGCACTGCCTCAGGACCCCACCCGCGGTAACTACGAGGTTAGCCATGGGTCTAGACATAGAAAAACTGAAATGAACTTTTTCTAAACGGGACTTATAAACCTTATGTAGGCTCTTAATATGATATCAGGTATCTGTCAGGGGTATAATTAAGTCAGTGGATAACTGCCCCCTATAGGATGAAATATTTTGCCCCATTTCGTTTGACGACACAACACCGCCCGTAAAACCGACTCAGTATAATTACACGATACTTACAGAGAACATCCATCTCTTGTTAAGGAGATGTTAACTTTGTCATAAATGAACAGCACTCTTAGTCCGGGTGACCATAGACGCCAAAACGAGCTCACCCAAGGGGGAGCAACAGACTTCCGGAGCCACGACGACAGAGAAGAGTGGCAGTTGATTTGACCACACGACAGCTCACAGCAGTGACGTCTCTGTCTCCACACAGGGCGGGATATCCGCAGTAGTAAGCTAGTTAATAACATGGCGAAGACTTACGATTACTTGTTTAAACTACTTTTAATCGGCGATTCAGGCGTCGGAAAGACCTGTGTGCTATTCAGATTTTCAGAAGATGCCTTCAACTCAACGTTTATCTCTACTATAGGTGGGTAAAAGTCGTATTTAGTGGAATTGTCTTGGCCGAAAAGTGGCACAGGAGCAGCCCATCCCGTCGTGCTAATTTTTTGCTAACTTTCCTGCTAGCATTCATGTTATGCTAGTTGCTAGTCAGGAAGCAGCCCAGCCGGCTTGTTAGAGGGGCTTTTCCAGAACTTCCAGTGATGTTTTAACCAGCAGCGATGCTTGGAAAGCACCTGAATGTATGGCCTGCATAGGTGTGTATCGCACCCAAGCTTTTACGTGAACAATGGATAAACATTAACTATGAGCTGAGCTGAGCTAACAAGCTACAAAGTCTGTCATTGAGCTAGCGTTGATGGGTTTCACTTTTTTATATGGCCAGCTGACAGTACTTTGCACTCTCCCAGCCAACGTTACAGAAAGTATTAATAAACTTGACAAACTCTCTGTGCCTCTAAGGCCACATGCATTACTCTACTCTAATTATCAGTGGGATGCTCACTGAAACTTGGCACCACATCACTATCAGCGGTTGTTCTTAAATTGGATGAACGATGTGTTTTGTTTTGTTTTACTTCAGGTATTGACTTCAAGATCAGAACAATAGAATTAGATGGGAAGAAGATCAAGCTACAGATATGGTAAGAAAGTCATGAACTGCTTTCATTTCACACCTTGACTGATATTGTAGAAGCAGGATTTAGGGATGGAGAATAATTACACTCGGCTGCTAATTTGTTAGGTACATCTTGCTAAAATTAATTGCTGTCTAGTACAACAAGCGTGCTGTATTTCCTACATTCACGAAGGGCATACAGAGATATTACTTTAAATTGGGAGGTGCTTCTCATGTTTAGTTTTCCCACTTTATAAACTGGGTGGACAACATATTAGAAACCCCTCCCAGTTTAACATCAGTACAATCTATAACCGCCAAAATGACTTTTAAAAAAACAGTGTAGACAAAAACTGAACATTACAACCATAAATATAGGGTGCATTGCGTCATTGCATTTGTTGAATTAGACTGCATTAATTTTAGCAGGATTTACCTAATAAACTGGCAACTGAGTGTGTACTGTATGACCATTGTATAGCAGGACAATAACTGCAACTGGGTGCCTTTGCAGAGTATGCATGTTTTAAACAAGTTATGATGATGTGATATCACCAAAATCAAATATAATCCCTTTACGTATTGAATAAGCTATTATAATAGGACTCTGTAAAAGTTCTATTACATGTATACCTTATGTACAATTCATAACTATAACCCTGGTTGGTATCTGGTTTTATAATCTACAAAATAATCTGTATCACTTTGCTATTAAACAAGGCACCATTTAGGATTCCTATCTTTAAAACTTTGTACCTTTTTTTTGTGTCCTCCCCTGACAACACCCACAACTTCATAGTTTTCCTTGCATTTGATATAGAAAAAATATTTACTCTTATTAGTTAATTTAAACCTGATGAGACAATGTTTGTACCAGTGTATCCTCAGAAAACACTAGTTTAGTAAAGGAATGTTTTGGGGAATTCACTTACTTTTTGTCTTGCTAAAAATTAGATGAGAAGATCAACATCTGGTTTATTTTTTTGTGATTTCAATAGAGCGGTATCCTGTGATATGTTCACTCCTGCACAAATACTGGAACCAGGGGTAAAATCGATAGCGTAAGGTTGTCAAAGGTGTATTCCGGCACTCTAAAGCTGACATATTTAAGTTATGTACATGTATGTGTATCTTTAATACTTGTAGAAGGAAAATATGAGACATTATTGTTTAAAGAGCAGTTAGCATTAGAGCTTTGTCTTGACCAACAACAGCTGTGCCCTTTGGCTGCATGCAGCAAGTCCTGCTCTTAATATCCTCAAAGCTGCTGATTTTACAGTTTTCAAAAAATCACAACTGACTCTTGGATGTAGGAATGACGACTATGCAGTCTAAGTCTTACAATACAAAACTTGAAAATAAGACTGTTAGAGGCGTTGATTTTTTTTTTTTTTTCCTTTTTCTTTTTTTTTGACAGAGCTTAGCTCTTTGCTGTATGCGTATTGCTTAAAATTATGAGAAGAAGGTGGTGCTTTGGGCAGGACGGTCTGGATCTGCAAGGGAAAGTTAAAAAATGTGTTTTCTGTGTAGGGATACAGCAGGACAGGAGAGGTTCAGGACCATCACAACAGCCTACTATAGAGGAGCCATGGTAAGTTGCATTTTCACCCTTGCAACACATACATGAGTACAGATCCTCTCTTGGATCTGAATCTGTGGTGGTCATCTCCTTTTCTGCTAAAAACCTTTCCCGGAACCACACCCAGCATTGTTGTTAATTTTTTACACATGGTGGTGCATTATTGTGGTATTTTTGTTAGCGTCTCCTTTAGTTCAAGTTTAACTGGATTCCTGTGCTTTGTTTTGTTTTGTTTTGTTTTTTTTGTTTTTACTTCAGAAACCCGATTGATCCTTGTTGCCTGTGGTATTTAAGTGCCGTGCTCTCATTTGAGACTCTACAGTAATGTGATCCATCACTAATAAATGTTGACATGAACAGCAGAAAACCTCATCAGACAGATGATTTCAAAGTCTGCGTCTGAACTAATGAGAATTAGTAAAGAATGACTTCTTTGTTGTCTGGCTGCTCAGTCGCCTAAAGTCTTCTCCTCTATGAACTCTCCAGGGAATCATGTTAGTGTATGACATTACCAACGAGAAGTCCTTTGACAACATCAAGAACTGGATACGGAATATAGAAGAGGTAAGATATTTTACATTAGTTAAATGTGTCTAGTTGTGTGTTGGTGAGTATGCTTTCTTTTGTACAAATATTGCTATTCAGCTCTTCTGTGTACACGCACGAGTGTGTTTTATTTTGATATTGATATTTACAAAGAGCTAAACAATATGTATAAATCTAACACATTTTATTACCATCAATTTTCCTGTCTGTTTGTCATGCCAATATATCATCCACAGCATGCCTCAGCAGATGTGGAGAGGATGGTCCTGGGGAACAAATGTGATGTCAATGACAAGCGACAGGTGTCCAAAGAAAGAGGAGAGAAGGTGGGGTGATAAATTTGACAAATAAGTGCAATGAGAACTTGATTAAAAAGTACACTAGAACCTTGCTCTCTTGGCATACATATTTATTGTCTTTACTGACAGTTATTCTGTCTCTATTCTACTGTCAGCTAGCGCTGGAGTACGGTATCAAGTTTATGGAGACCAGTGCAAAGGCGAATATCAATGTCGAGAATGTGAGTTCACACTTTTCTGCTATTATTCATTCACAGTTGAAAGTATTGTTACTAAGAGTTGGGCCTTTGGTCATTGTTGTCTGCATGTTTAACAAGAATAGAGTTTGAGTAATCCACTACACAGAAGGGATTAGATGTAGTATTTATCTATTATATATAACAACTCAAGTACAGACTACACAATGACTGCAGACCAAAAACCAGAATAAAATAGGTGACCTCAATACACTACCAGAGTGGAACAATATATTTTTTTATGATGCTTATTGTTTTTTTTTTTAATCCTTGGTAGCTGAAAACTACAATAAGCTAATCAGCCAGTCTTCTTGTGGTCCACGTATAACACAAAAGACAATAATCATAATAAACCATTAAATTATAGCCATAATTGAATTGTAACCACATAATTTGTTCACTGCAAATCCTTAGATTGTTTGTTTATCATGTAAATGTTTTGCCTTTGGTATACAATCATTGAAAAGTGAGATTTAATCAAATTTCTTCTGGTTTTGTTGATTTAATTTAAACCCGCAACCTTCCTTGTCAAAACCACTGGACCCACCCAGAGTCACTACCATTATTATGGTTTAATTTGCTTACCTGTTTTCATCTGCAGGCCTTCTTAACCCTCGCCAGAGACATCAAAGCAAAAATGGACAAGAAGCTGGTAAGAATGTAGAAAAGTGGAAACTTAATTATTAGAAAGCTGGTAGTACTGGACACTGTGTGTGGTATCTGTCTTGTGTCATGTACTAGTATTTTGCTGTTCTCATATTTGTGGTTTCTCGTGCTTGTATATTTTAGGAGGGTAACAACCCGCAGGGCAGCAGTCAGGGAGTAAAGATTACAGAACAGCCCAAGAAGAGCAGTTTCTTCCGCTGCACGCTCCTGTGAGGAGACGGGAGTGTCGGCATCCACCATCGCCTTAACTGTGTCCCCCCACTGGACAGAACTGGACAGAGCACACTCTGATCCCTCTCTTTTATCCTCCTCTACTTGTCTTCCTCCTTGTCTTTCTGGTTTGTCCTGTGCTTATCTACTAGGAACAACAAAAGTTTATCGCTACCTTGGTTTACCAGTCTACTGTTGCCTCTGTTACATCCTAAATCTCATACCTTTTTTTTTTTTTTAACAATTGGTCCCTAGATCTATGGTTTCAACTTTGTTCCTTACATTTTTATTGACTTTTAAAGACTGCCTCTTTGTGAAACACTAAGAGTGGTCAAACTGCTGTTTGTAAGTAATTGTTTCTTGCCTTAGGGTTATTGTCTTACAATAATGTCTGATACCTAGGTGTTTTTTTTTTGTTTTTTTAATCCTTGGTAGCTGAAAACTACAATAAGCTAATCAGCCAGTCTTCTTGTGGTCCACGTATAACACAAAAGACAATAATCATATTAAACCATTAAATTATAGCCATAATTGAATTGTAACCACATAATTTGTTCACTGCAAATCCTTAGAGTGTTTGTTTATCATGTAAATGTTTTGCCTTTGGTATACAATCATTGAAAAGTGAGATTTAATCAAATTTCTTCTGGTTTTGTTGATTTAATTTAAACCCACAACCTTCCTTGTCCAAAACCACTGGACCCACCCAGAGTCACTACCATTATTATGGTTTAATTTGCTTACCTGTTTTCATCTGCAGGCCTTCTTAACCCTCGCCAGAGACATCAAAGCAAAAATGGACAAGAAGCTGGTAAGAATGTAGAAAAGTGGAAACTTAATTATTAGAAAGCTGGTAGTACTGGACACTGTGTGTGGTATCTGTCTTGTGTCATGTACTAGTATTTTGCTGTTCTCATATTTGTGGTTTCTCGTGCTTGTATATTTTAGGAGGGTAACAACCCGCAGGGCAGCAGTCAGGGAGTAAAGATTACAGAACAGCCCAAGAAGAGCAGTTTCTTCCGCTGCACGCCTCCTGTGAGGAGACGGGAGTGTCGGCATCCACCATCGCCTTAACTGTGTCCCCCCACTGGACAGAACTGGACAGAGCACACTCTGATCCCTCTCTTTTATCCTCCTCTACTTGTCTTCCTCCTTGTCTTTCTGGTTTGTCCTGTGCTTATCTACTAGGAACAACAAAAGTTTATCGCTACCTTGGTTTACCAGTCTACTGTTGCCTCTGTTACATCCTAAATCTCATACCTTTTTTTTTTTTTTAACAATTGGTCCCTAGATCTATGGTTTCAACTTTGTTCCTTACATTTTTATTGACTTTTAAAGACTGCCTCTTTGTGAAACACTAAGAGTGGTCAAACTGCTGTTTGTAAGTAATTGTTTCTTGCCTTAGGGTTATTGTCTTACAATAATGTCTGATACCTAGGTGTTTTTTTTGTTTTTGTTTTTTTTTTTCCCCCGCTCTCTCTCTCTCCACCTGTTATCACTCGGTGAAGTCTTATTTATTCATTCCTTATCTCTAAAAGTAGCCCACATTATACTTCCAGAATATGCTTACTAGCTTACTAAACCAGTGGGCTCCTAATTTTTATATCATTAAGCTTTCAAATAATGTGACCTACTGTATGTCTCCAAGGTGGTCAGAGTACAGTCCCAGTTGAGTGGAGTTTTTTTTTTTTTAAACTATTATACTTCCTGTGTAAAGACTGGGTGGCCCAGATTTCTGTATTTCGACGTTAGGTAAAACAAACATGTAAATATGTATAACTGACTATGATGAAACAGGAGTGCCAGTGCAGTTTACTCCTCATATCAACATTGGAGTTTACATGTCCTTTGTCCACCTTTTCTACTCACTTTCTATTGATTTCTTAGGCTGAAACATTCCATTCATTCCTCTTGGTAACACTTAAATGTGCAATGTAGTTTATTTAGAGTCCAGATTTTGTTGGTCTTAAGTATTCACTTGGTTGCAGTGAGGCTGGGTTCTTGACAACATATGTTTGTGTTAAGGGCATACAGTTTCCTTATGTAGTTGCTCTCCGAATTTTTAGGTATTGCAATGTATTCTTAGAAAAAGCAAGATGTATTTAGGATTGAGAAAGACGATTATTTGATGCACTTCTAAAGTTGGACTAGCAATACCTAACTCTAACACCTGGAGGCAATGCAGTTACACAACAGTGACAGAAGAAATCGCAGCAATGGTAAAATCATTCTTTTATGCATTCATATTTCTTCCAGTGTTCAGTTCCAATGGGGGAACATGTACACAAATGTTTTTCTGGGCCTTGGATAGGGGCTGTGTTGTAGCAGTATTTATGGAGTGAAACAAAAACATAGCACCAAATGACAAAGTGCCCTTTTATGTTCTTATTGATTATGCACTTTTCCATTGTTCTTTCTGTTTAAAAAAAAAAAAAAAGAAGTTCTTAACATTTGTTGACTATGTTTGTTGCAAGTCTTAACTGAGAGCAAAGAATATTCATGCACAACGTTTCCCTGTACCCTATCTGGGTTTCCTAAAAACATCAGAGCACTGACATAGCCTATAATTTAAAGATGTTTTCCCCCATTACAACATTCCCATTCACGATATTTTTTCCAGCTTTTTATACTTTTGCATCTCTATTGATGCTTTTGGGAACCCCAGATGCCCCCTACCCCTCATTCACCCAATCTTTTTCTCTTATGCCCTCCCCTCTTCCTCCTCTTTCCAGATATCCCATGTCCTCTTTTGGCCCAGTATCATGGCCGTCTGAACTATGCATTCCGGGTGCGTAGAAAACCTCAAAAAGATTTGCACAGTTGACATGATGAGCTTTATTTGAGATTAGAAATGTGCACAATATCCTGACTGTTTTATATTCTGCTGTCACTCCAAATTCTATTCTATTTGCTTGGGTTGAGCTGTTCAGGTGTAAGAATTGGAAGATTATTGAAAGCTGGTTAGAATCTTCACAGAGGTTTTACATTGAGAGCAAATGATTTGTAGTTCTGCTGAAATGAGTCTGCCACTGCATAAATATTAACCTGTGGATTTAAATCATTGTCATTTCTGATGGACTAAACTCAAACGTTTCAGCACTCTTTTGGTTAAACTGGCTCTCCCGAATAAAAAAAATGCAGTTTTTATACTTAAATTTGGCTTAAATTTGGTGTGTAAAATGAGCTTAGTTCTTCTTTTCATCAGTCATCTGGAGTTCTCTTCTATTTTAAATCTGCCATTTCTCAGTCAACATACTGAATCTTCAGCAGACCGAACCTAAATTTGGATTTATTGATGGATTTGGTGGGGAATAAATTAAATAATTCAACAACTGTAAATAAGATCTACAATGATTGTACTGTAGTTTCATAAATCTTATTGATCTACACCTTTTGTAGATAAGTGTACTT
This sequence comes from Xiphias gladius, assembly GCF_016859285.1. NCBI lineage: Eukaryota > Metazoa > Chordata > Actinopteri > Istiophoriformes > Xiphiidae > Xiphias > Xiphias gladius. Next base: position 17,635,021 of record NC_053405.1, on the reverse strand, counting down.
TTGATGATTTATTAAAAATGAAATTCTTAAAAAATGTTTAGTCAGCTTATATTTGCACCATTTATCATTGTAGATTCATCTATATTAAATATGTAATATGATATCAGTGAGGTTAATTTAAGCATGTACAACAACTTTATACGAAAATGAAAAAAAATTCTATTCCAGCCAAATACTGCACTCGATACACTCACCTTCTTCTGGAACTGCCTGGCAGAGCTATAATGCAGTATCAGCTCTCACCAGCGTCCGATAACAGTAGTCACCTACAGTACCCTTTAAAAGTAGTTTTCAGGTGGTTGAGTGTGTGTATGTGGGTTGTTTGTGTGTAAATGGAGAAGGGCCTCACAAAAACAATTGCACTGGAGGTCATTACTTCTGCTTCACACAGTATAATGGAGGGAAATCATGCCAGAAAGACTTTGACCTTTATTTAGGGATTTTTCATTTAGACAATCATCATGTGGAGGAAGAAAACTTTCCATATTGGTTCTTTACTCTCCATGAAGTGGCCTTCAAGCGTTTCGGGGAATTTTCATTGAATCAGTTCATCAAACAGTTAATATGTCAGCAACAATAATGACACCAAAGACCATGAACCTAATTGTCAAGCTATTTCCTGTCTGTGAGAGGTTCCTTTCTTGCTACAACAGCAGATGGAAGTCAGAGCTGCTTTTGTACATGCACAGTATTAGCATATTATTAAGGTATCGGACACCCAGTAACTTTTTTGCTTTTTCTAAAAACCTACATACAGTTAGGCACATAAGTATTTGGACAGTGACCCAACTTTCATAGTTTTGCCGCTTTATACCACCACAATAGATTTGAAACGAAGCCATCAAGAAACAAAACTATGTAATATCCAACTTCACATCTCTCACTTCCCCGAAACGTTTCCATGTGGGTAATACAGTTTTTGAGAATTAAGTTTAAAAATAATGAATTACGAATTTCCTTTGACATGAAGGGAATAGTTCTATAGACTAAAATAGGCATTTCCAAATTGAAATGGAGAGGCGAACTTTAAACAAAGGAATTGGACCAATTATTATTCTGAGGAAGGTAGCCTGGAAGTGTTGTGACAACAATGTTAACGGGAGCCAAATGGTGACACTCTGACCTGCTACAACATGTTTTACATTAAGAAAAATGATTGTGGGGGTTCCTCTTTGTGTCTCCCATTTTATTCTTCCGCCAAGAGAAATGACAGAACTGTTATTAATAACTTTAGAGTAACTTTTTTTTAAATGTAAATTGAAGAAATATTATTTATTAATTTAACTCAGTTTAATTGAGTAAATTTACATTAATTTAATTGAGTAAATTTAATTTAATTACTCGGGTACACATGTGGCATGCTCCCCCAACCACTCAGCTTTTGGAAGCCCCCATTCCACTTTAATGAATTTAACTGAGTTTAAGTTAGTTGAATAAATTTAATTTAATTTAAATCAATAAATGTAATTAAATTAAATTAAATTAAACTTAAATTAATTGATAAAATTCAATGTAAGTTAATGATGTAAATATAATTTAGTTTAATTAACTCAATTTTATTTAATGGATTAAATTTTAAGTGTAATTGAGTATATATATAATTTAATTAGTTTAACTCAATCAAATTTAATTTACTAAATTGAATGTGTTTTAATTCATATAAATCTATTTAGTTGATTAAAAATGTTTTAAATTTAGCTCTGGAAATGCTAACGAACCCATTCAAAAGTGTGTCAAGTGTCCAAAAAGGAAAAAAAAAAGATCATCAATCAGTCCAACTTTAACAGAGGGCTTATGACAAATGTCAGAATTTAAGGAACTGAGCCTTGGGATATCTAACATTTAGCGTTTATGACATTTATTTGACATTTAGCATACCTTTGAATAGAGTGATCAGTGTTCCCAAATGTCGTGGGAAGAGCGTGGAGAGAATCAAGGTAGTATAGAACAAAGCACCCTTTGGGTCTTACAACTTGTGTCTTTGACCCTACCAAGGTTATAAGATTTTTGAACCTTTACTTTGGCATTTTTTTTATTGCTTTTACCTCCAGTTTAACTGATTTCCCTTGAATCTCGTGTGTTACCCATTGTAAAATATTTTGTGCGAAGGGTAGATGTTAAAAAAGTATTCATGGTGAATTTGGAGGGGATGTGGCAAAAGGTGCATGGCATATATTTGAAAAGGCACACACATACACACACAACTGTTATAATATAGTGTAGGAATAATAATATTGTACATTTGAATATTAAGGTCAAAGGAAGTTGTTGCTGAGTTAGTTCTCGATTGCCCGCTCCCGGTCTCATAGTATTATTGATGGCCACAGATTTAATTAACTTTACGAAGAAGTATGTGCATCAATGGGCGTGCGATGCCTGATGTGGACCTTTTTAAAAAAAATCTATGATAGTTAAGCGCAAACCTACGTGAATTATATCAGAATCAATCCACAGAACAACGTGCCTCTTCACAGTATTGTACACAACAACTTGCCTCATGACAGTACTTCTGTATAGGCGGGAACGACCAAACCAGGCAAACTCGGTGTCATTTGAAAGGCCCTCAAAATTCAATGCCCCTAGCTGCTTCTTAGATGGAGCAGTTACACGGACAGACCCACATACACACACTAACCGCTCTTATTTTTTAATACTTTGATGAAAATCCTTTGGAGTCAATGACTGCCTGGAGTCTGGAACCCATGGATATCACCAAATACTGAATTTCCTCCCTTGAGATGCTTTTTCCAGGCCTCTACTGCAGCCGCCTTCAGTTGCTGACTATTTGTGGGTCTTTCTGCCCTAAATTTTGTCTTCAGTAAGTGGAAAGCATGCTCACTTAGGTTGAGGTCAGGTGACTGACTTGATCATTGCGGAATATTCCATTCCATGGCCTTGAGAAGCTCTTGGGTTGCTTTTGCAGTATGTTTCAATGTCATTATCCATCTGTACTGTGAAGCACCGTCCTATCAGTTTTGCAGCATTTGGCTGAACCTGTTTGACAGATAATGTGGTATGCTTTGGATCATGAGCCTTTCCTTCTCCATACTCTTCTCTTCACATCTCTCTGGTACAAGTTAATCTTGGTTTCATCTGTCCAGAAAATCTTGTTCCAGTACTGGGCAGGCTTCTTAGACGTTTACTAGCAATGTCTAATCCGGCCTTTCTGTTCTTGAGTGTTACCAGTGGCTTGTACCCTGTGGTAAACCCTTTGTATTTACATTCATGAAGGCATCTCTTGATTGTAGACTTTGACAATGATACACCTACCTCCCTGAGAGTGTTCTTGACCTGACTAAATTTTCTGAAGTTTTTTTTGTTCGCCGAGCAAAGAATTTATCATCCAATTCAGTTGTCCTCCATGGTCTTCCAGGCCTTTTGGTGTTACTGAGCTCGTCAGTGCATTCCTCCTTTTTAAGAATCTACCACATTCTTGATTTGGCCACCACCATCGCCATCTCTTTGAAAATAAAATGTAAAAAAAAAGCTTATCTGAGGTTGAGATAGCCTATTCAGAGCAATCACTATGTAAAGTATATGTACTTCCTCCATTATACTACAGAGCTGTCACTGGAATAAAACTGGACAGCTGTCAAATAAAGAGAGTTAATAGCTCCTATTACATTATAACAACTTTGGAAGCCTCCCACCTCTTTACTATGAAGTCATACTTGAATAAATGTAATGTCATGCAACGGCTGAAGAAGGCAGGAATTAAGCCTCCCATTTCATCTGAGTAAGCTAGATACTCATTATGTCCGACCATGTAAAGGACAGCTGGATAACTGTTTACACGCATTATATATGTTCTTTTTTTGGGCTATTTTATATAGCGTTCTTTTTAAATGTGCGGAGCTGTATAATAGCTACTGCTTGGTTAAGGTTTTTCCTCCGCCCCCCCAGAGAGATGTTATCAGGTGAGTGAGCTCTGCTGTGTCATTTTATCACGGAGCTGCCAGACAAGGTGAGTAATCTTTTCTGGGAGCTATGTTTAATTTAGAAAATCGTCATGTTTGAGTTTTATTTACAAAAACCATTGCCATTTTTACTGATTTGAGTGGTCAAAATATTACAGCAAGTATTACAACGTACTGCTGCAAATAATGTAGTTAGAGTCAACATCCTCCCTAGGCAACGTTTTGAATAATCAGTTGTCTTCATGACGTGCATTTTCAGGTCTTTTGTGCTTAGTGATTTTTCCAACAGACACGACAGAGGATTAAATGATCTGTTTCCCAGGATGATGGAGTGGAGTCAGTCATTACAAGAACAACATGATGCTTTCACCTGGTTCACACAGTCCCAGCTCCAGTCTGTGATCAGGAACGGTATAGTCCCAGAATGGTTTCATGGGATCATTTCCAGGAAGTAAGAGGAATGTAACATTTTACGTTTTTTTTTTTTTTTTATGCCAACATTTTATGTCTATGAGATGTGTTGATGTTTTTTCTCAACTAAATATTCATACTCAACGTCATATTAAAAAAGTAGTAAATAAAAAAGTAATAGTAAAACTTCATACGTGTAGCTATGTAGTGCTTCACAATAAAAGATAAAGGCAAGCCATAAAATACAGATACAATAGTATAAGAGTAATAATAAGTAATTCCCATTTCACTTTCCCATTCACTTGAATGGGAAAGTGGTCTCGGACTTTAGGAACCCACTGTATGTGGATTATTATTAGGCATAGTGTACTCCATCAGTTTACGTTTTTGACAAGACCTTAAGGCACCGTTTTTATCAGACCGATCTAGTTAATGGATGAGTATGTGTAATTTGTTGCAAGCTATGCTGCTTCTTATAGCTATTAAAATGACAAATTTCCACAGTGGTTATCACAGAAAACTGATTCCATCTGCAATTTATACACAATACGCCCCTATAAAATTGCCAGATCATTTAAAGATGAAAGTAAACGTGTGAAAGGGGTCTTTGTTCGTGGTAATTTGAGCATGTTAATTTCTTGTGCAGAACAGCAGAGGAACTGCTCATGTCCAAGCCTCCTGGCTACTTCCTCATCAGAGTGAGTGAGACCAGGATTGGCTACACTCTCACTTATCGGTGAGTGTTTGCAGGAGTAAAGGATTTTTATTTTTTCTACACACTCAGTCTAACAGTTCAAAAGTTCTCTCCTTTTCACTCTTGTGTACTGACTCCTCAGCACTGACAACCGCTGCAGACATTTCATGATTAATGCATTGGAGGATGGCCATTACATCATAGTAGGGGAGAATAAGCGTCACCGGTTCCTGCAGGACCTCGTGGACTTTCATCGTAGAACTCCCATCATGCCTTTCAGTGAGGTGCTGACTGTCGCTTGTGGACAGGTGATGAAATTTCTTTCTTATCCTTCCTTCATACAGGTGCATGAACTGAACAGTCAGTCAGTCCGTACATTATAGATTTGTAATTGTAGACAGTTGTAGACATTTTAGATTTTGTCATTGTATTGTATTTACTGCAGTACCATTTACCAACTCAGTTTAGCTGTGACAATTACAATACACCATCTACACTACTTATTTGCTTTTAGGCATTTATTTTGCATTCATTAAGAGATGAAACAAATTCTCCTTTACTTTCCAATACCATAATATTTGCCTATTTGCTCACCACCTGTACACTCTGCAAACAGAAAGCATCACAAAATGGTTCATGTTCTGTCTCTTTCTCTCTCTGTCTAATCTTATGTAAGTCCTCAAATGAAAAGACAGACTACGCAGAACTTCTGTTTCCCCAAAGACATCTGACACCTAACGCCAGTTTGCTACAAAACAAGTCCCTGCAATTCAACAGGAGACACCCAGTATCACAAGAAGAGATTATCCCACCTGCCCTTCCTTATCGACCAAACGATCTGATCAACTCTACATTCCAGTTTCCAAGCAGCCAGCCAAACAGACTTTACCCATGTTTAAAAGAAGAATTTCCACATGTCACCTCCATACTTCCAGCCACGGTAATATTGACCTTAGTAGACTGTTTTTAAAAATCTTAAAATAAAAGATACAAAAACATTTCAAAGATTTATTTATTTATTTATTTATTTGGAACCAGCTTCCTGTTAATAACTAACAAGATTGTTGGTTCCAGTTTTCCAGTCACGTAATATACTTGCAAAAATCAGGATTTAACAATCATGAAATCAAAATCTGATGACATTTGTGGGCTTGTTTCCTGATGTTGCCAAGCTGCTGTCAGCCAAATTTCATCAAACCATATCCAGCAGTTAAACTGAGTTTTTGGGGGTTAAACTCCTAAATTATAACTTTAATTTAGAGTGTTGCTTATTTAGTCATGATTACTTAATGTTTAAGAAATAAACATTTTCAGTGGCTTTAAAATTCAGAGGCAAGGAGTCCTATTATTTTCTAACAAATTTCTGTGCTTCACGTTTGTGACCTCAAGCCTGTGCCACTGACCAGGAAGAGATATACAGTTGACAACCCTCCATCCAACCAGCCGCCTGAAGTCCCTGCCCGGAGCAATGTGCCTCCACTGAAGCAGAACCAAGCTTGTATCAGGACAGTCTCTGCACCTGAGGGTCCCTCAATAGCCCCAGCCATTGAACACCCGCTCGGCGGCGACGTCCGGCCTGTGAGGAACAATGAAGTGAAGCCGTCAGTCGTCAGCAACCTAAAGAACCTTAAGAAGAAATTCCAAAAGAGGAGAAGCACATTGCAGGAGCATATGTACACAGAGATTAATGTGGAGGCGACTCACAGGGGTGCAAACAGTGAGAATGAGTACCAGGAGATCACGGGGGAGCAGACCTTCGATGGTGCACCATTTTCCTACACTCACACTGATATGACGCTGACTGATGGAGTGTTACCTCAAGAGTACCTGCCACCTCCTCCTTTTGCCCCGGGCTACTGATACAAAACTGCTTCCTTAGAAAATAATATATAGATGGACTGATGAGTTGATTGTGGATTGCCGGAAACTATGTTACATAACTGAGTTAAACCAAAGAAGTTGTTTAATATGCAAATGCCAACCCCAAGTGGGTACAAGCACACGGCATAAAAGCAGCATACAAAGAAAAAAAGAGAGGTAAATCCACACTGAATATTGAAACCTCCCAAAACTTTAATAATGCAAGATTTCACCCTTCAATATCTGTGTTAACATGGAAGCCAGACTATATCTCGGCAGGAAAGAGCAAGGTATGTGCTGGATGCTTGCCAACCTCACAATGCCGAAGATGGCCGGAAGTTGCTGGTCCCAGCCTGGAAACGGTCTGACTTCAGAGGTGCTGATAGGTAGATTTTGTTACCTCTGGACAGCGCCTGTCACCCTGTGGCCAGTCTTTGTGCTGGCTATAGCTGCATATTTTACCATACAGACTCAATGGTGGTATTTTTTGAGGCAAGAAGGCCAACAGGCACATTTCCCAAAATGTCAAACTATTCCTTTAAACTTTAGGGAGCTTGCAGTATACGGTGTGCAAACTACCTCTCCTTTTCCTTTACATATCCGAATCAAAGCTGCTGACGCTGGAATGTTGTTGAATATGAATAATTTAATGCAGTTACTCTTTTTTTTTCAAAATGATGACTTGAGTTAAGGATATAAAATGATAAGATAGATTGTCCATATGTGACAGTAATTAGTGCCAGTAACTTGTGAATGTTTTATTTTCTATGTATTTGTTCATTTTTCAACAAGCACAATACAGATAAACATTGTTAGATAAGAAGAAGGGATGCAACAAATGTAATCTATATAGGCCTCTAACTGAAGCTAGTTTGCTTCCCCCTTCACCGCTTAGGCTTTTAAATTCAGGTTAAATGTCTGTACATGTCTCTTTTGTAATGTAATGAAGCATGAGAAGTCTGCAAGAGGAAGTTTTACGCAGCGCATGTAAATCAGAAATGACACAGTTGATGACAGGTGCTTTGAATACAGGAGATGTATACTGTAGCATCGGATGTAGATCTATAATCGGCAATATGACGGGGGAAGCGGGAGCAGAGAGAAAATATAGATACTGCTCAAACTTGTTTTAACTTACAGGTTGGTCAAATTCCCTTTTACACAGCTTCTGGACACAGGGGGGGGTATTTCCCCAAACATATCATTTCACTGTTACTGAAAATGGGTGTGTGATACCTCTGTCATGTATTTACAATTGCCAGAGATGAGGATAATGAAGTGCATAGACAATAGGATGGCTACTGTAACGGATATTTCACATTTATGTTTATGACTTCATAATATATCTATGCAAAACATGTAATGTTGTTATATGACTCAGCCAATAAAGCACTTTAAACACATTTCAATCTGTATTGGTTTCCAAGGCTATTTTACTGTTTTGCAGTCCTTTGTTTCATAGCACATTATTATCACTCGCTGCACAGTAGACTGCAGAGACATTTGTTTTTGACAGGTATAAACCATTTTATTCACCCATACTGGGCATATACACATTCTGTTGTCCCTGCTTTACTTCTCTGCAGTTCCTACTTCACTTCACTTCCCACTCTGAATGTTATGGCTTCGGTGATGTCCTGATAGCTCAGAGGTCTGGGTTGCATGCCGTTGAAGCTTTTGATGACGTGGGTTTGAATCCTGCAGGGAGCCTTTATCACAACTCTATCCCAGTCTTTTCTGCCTCAATCTACTGTAAATGTTCTTGAAAAGGTGTCAAAAAACTTTTTGAGAGCCTTTATGAGTCCTTGCTTATTTTTATTGGCCAATATTATGTTTTATGTTTATGCTTTCATTCATTCATTCATTATTTCGTTCATTCATTTCGTTCAGGCATCAATCTCAAAACATTATGGTGTATGGTTGTCAAATCAGTCCATACAAAACTAATAGAAAACACTTGTCTCAGTATACACTACCATCTAGTGGCTCAAATAGTACAGTTGTGGTATTCAGAGCCAAGTCTGCTTTGACTTTTTTACTAAAAAACAATGAATCATATTTCATAATCTGATCATTTTATTTCAATATGCAAAGAAATCCCTAACCATAGATTTTAACAATTGAAGTGGGGGTGAAAACTGCAATATTTGCCTCTGAAATGTAGAAAATGGAGAAAAAAAATATTAACTAGCCTGAAATGACTCAAGTACAGTAAGATACAAGCACTTCAAATTGCATTAAAATACAGTAAATGTCCTTAGTTACTTTCCACCATAGAGCAATAGTTTCATACTCAAGCAGACTTGCTTTTAACATTGTACTTAAAAAGGTGTACAGATATGCTAATTGGAGTCCATTTGCTGCCAAGAATAAACTAATAAATAATTATTTAAGAATTATAAAAAATAACACTCTCCAAAGTCAGAATCAGGAGTTACTAACTCAATATTTGTAATAACTATGTCGTAATTATGAACGTTTGTTTCGGTTATTTTTAATTCTTTAACTATTTTGATTGTTTTTTCCCAGCTTTTTTCTTTTTCTCGGTGGTAATTGGCCTCCATACAAACTTGTAATTTGGAAATAAAGCCCTCAAAAGTAAAGCAAACTGTAACTTTCCTTGTGGGCTCCATAGTTGTCCGATTAACAATGTTTATTGAAAGCTGACAACATACACAGTATGAATGTGATTTATTAAGTAAACTAGATAATATTTTAAAAAGCACAACTACACAAAATTTATTAAAATTAGTTATCAGAATGAGTCACTTACACTCTCAATGGTCATATTCCTGCACATGGTCTACCCTTTCCACTCAAATATGCGTTTTTCTTTTGGTTAACTTACTATGATGCTTGACCTTTACTGTGCAGAATGCTGTTCGACACTAGAAAGCTTCTCTTCGTAAGTCGTCCTGTGCTTGCCGAAATCTTGTGTGTACCTGCAAGCATGATTTGTGACACCCCAACTAATTTGGAGGTAATGGCTGTGCGATCTGGAACTCACACAGGTGTGATGTGGAAACTTTAGGCCTCCAGTGCACACACACATTCAGAATGGACTTTTCACTGAGGTGGGAGACCTTAAACTTTGAAACCACAAATATTTGCATTTTCATAGATTCTGGATTTTGCCATGAAGAAGTAGTTGGAGGTGTAATTTTAAGAATTTTAAGCTAGTTAACTCAACTTTTTTTGTGGAAAACCACAAAACCCATTATTCAAAGCAGATTATTTTTATATATCTTTAAGAATTGTCTGGAGGGGGTCTTTAAAGAAAAACTTGTGGTACTATCTCTCTGGATATTCTGTCAAGTTGATGCTATGAACTATGCAGGATCATAAAGCAGGTCACTATTTGCCACTACCTTTTAAGGAAAACACCCAGCCTTGCCCCCGGGGACGCGGGGAGGGCCAACAATCCCTTGGAGAGTTTGATTTGCAACGTATGACTTCACAGAGTCAGTGGGGCGATGGCCACCTTTAAACACCGCCCCCCCTGGCTACCCCGTGACACAAAACGCGCAGAGCTGATCCGCCAGGCGGCGAAGTGACGTCATTTCGGAAGACGTTGGTTTCCAGCCAGGGATCAGCCCGCGGTTACTCATGTAGAGATCTAGGAAGTTGTCGCAACGCTGAAACCCCTTTCTTAGACTTTTACAGTAGTAAAAGTTTTATTTGTTTTGCGAGTTTTGTACGTTATATTTTAGCCCAAACAGGCAAGCGACACCATGTCTTTCGTCCCAGGACAGCCGGTGACTGCTGTTGTGGTGAGTTTGGGAGTGGGGCTGTTTCCATTCAACGGGACTCTATTGTTCAGCTTCTGCTCCGGCGTTAACGTTAAACCGTATCAGTGCCGAACTCCGAATTTAACTCACGTTAGCCACAGTGCGCTCACTAGTCATCTGTATTAACACCACTGTAACGTTACTTTCTCGGTTTAGCCAAAGTCCACACAGAGGGAACAGCTGACCTCACCAGCAGCCACACAATAGCATTTTCCGGGTCGCAAAACGTCAGTTTGTTGTTTTAACCCGATAACTCGTTAAAGCATTGCATCGGGAAATGGGGCATTGGGGCGGGATCCAACATATAGCTAACATTGTGTTGTTGACTGTTAATTAAAAGACGCGGATGTCTTGACAGCTAACTAATCTTACAGATGGGCGTCACCACTGGTGTGATTCATTCTTCCTAGTAGACTTTCACGCAGAGTTACAGAATATATAAACTACATTTAGATAGTATGAGTTTGTTTGTTTGTTTGTTTTTCTCTCTTTTTTGCGCTGCCTTCAAATGCTGAGTGGGTTATCACAATTGCAAATAGAGCTTTATGACCTATCCAAAGAAGTGGTAGATTGTGCCTGGGATTTTGCCAGGCCAGAGTTGCCCCTTAAGGTGTAAAATGTGAGCGGATCAAGTGTTGATGAAGCTTGCAGGTTAATTTCCTGTCTGTTAGCCTGACCCAATTTCACTCTAGAGCTGCAAATAACAATTATTTTCATTAGTAATTAATCTGTCTATAATTTCTTTTTCGATCAGTCAATTAATCATTTAGTCAGCCACATCGCAGACAATAGTGAAAAATGCCTGTCACAGTTTCCCAGAGCTGATGGTGAAGTGATCAATTTATTGGACTAATGATATTATTATTTGTACAGCCAACAGTCTAAAACCCCAGGACACTGAATTTACAATGCTGTAGAGCAGCAAATTCTCAGTATTAAGACAATGGAAGCAGAAAAGATTTGGCATCTTTCCTTGATATTTGAGAATGGATCGGTTAGCAGGATTCGCTCCCAGTTTATTTTCTGTCATGCAGCTAATCAATTAATCGAATAAATGGTTTGTCTCTCATTCACTCATTCGTTTAACTTTAGAGTACGCAAGAGCTTTAGATACATAAACTGAAGTAGCACTGTTTCAGTTGATCCCTAAAGTAAACTTTGGTCAACGTTTAATCCACACTTGTCACAGACTTCGTCTTGTTAATTCTTCTGGCCATAGACACTTGAGTGTCAAAGAAGTGATATCTATTTCTGCCAATTAAAACTCCCAGTGTTTACATTTTGTAACACACTTCAGTTTTCATGTCAGATGCTTATTTCACTCTAGTATATCTGCAGCATCAGATAATGAAGTCAAACCGCACACAAGAGAAAAAGGATTTAATCAACAGTTTAATCATTGTCCCCTCTCGGTCCACATCTAGAAATAGCCTTAGATATTGATTTGTAAGTGGTATGCTATATATTGTTTGCCTAATTATTATAGAAGGTCGACCAGTCAGGATTCTAAACCTCCTATGACTGGGAGGGAGAAATGTGTTGTAGGCCCAGCAAGTCCTGACTGACTGACTTTTACTTAGTAACAACCGAGTTCCAGAAAACCTCTGACTTCATTGTATGAGCCAGACCTCCTGAGAGATTGTCTGGTTATTCATCATCACACAGACAGGCAGTCTTTGTCTTGAGGAGTGTTGTGACGAATTCTACTGTCAGTCGTCCATCCATCTGGGTTCATTAGCCTGCAGCTGCTTGTCAGTGTCAAGGGCAGGGCATCACAAAGTCTTTGTGCCCCAGTGTGGACTTGAATCACTAAGCAACAGACGCCGAAATCCACCATTTGTCATGTGCTGAAATCTAGTAAAATATGTCCATGGTGGATAAATCAGTGCCTCATTGCCACAAAGTGGTAACTTGGCTACTTACTGTGGAGTCATTTCCCTGCTTTCAAATGGCTAGCAGGCCTAATTTTCCTGAGAATTAAGATGAAAATGTGAAACATTTTTCCTTTTTTGCTTGCACAGTATTTTCAGTACTGCTGCGCTTCATGATGATTTGCAAACACAATCTGTTACATTAGTGAATGTGCAATGTTTACAGGCAATGTTGCCAATTTAGTCAATTTGCTTTGTTAATGTTACAATTGCAGTCCATTACAGATAACCCAAGAGAACATCCAGAGTGATGCATTTTTCTTGAACAACATTTAATTTTTGTACCAGTATCTGTTTTGATCCAAATAAATGATCTTAGAAATTGCAGAGAAGAGTTCTCAAAGGTGCCATAGTAGACTGTGAAGGAGAGTGATGGTTTTATGTTGGCCATCAAACCACACTTATGTTGGACAGTTTGTATGAGAGGAACATGTAATTATTCCTCTCATACAAACTGGAGTGTATATAATTAACAAGAACAGTAGTGTACAGGAAATTGTCTTGGTTACAGTGCAAAGACAGTATTGACCCAGTTTGCAGCACCGATAGACCAGCAGTTCAGATTTCTGACACAGGAGAAAGCTGCCAGTAATCTATAATCCAGTACCCACTGTTTCCCTGATCAGGGACTCGTCACTGTTACCTGTGTTTTTAAATTGGCTGGTTAGGCCCTGTGAGGATGGGTCTGATCTTGTTTTTCTTCTGTCAAAAAGCAACGAATTGAGATCCAGAAGTTGCGACAGGGAGATAATCTGATCCTGGGCTTCAGCATCGGCGGAGGGATAGACCAGGACCCTGGGCAGAACCCCTTCTCTGAGGACAAGACTGACAAAGTAAGTGTCTGAGTGTGTTTGTGTGTGTGTGTGTGTTTGTGTGTGTGTGTGTGTGTGTGTGTGTGTGTGTGTGTGTGTGTGTGTGTGTGTGTGTGTGTGTCTGTGTGTGTCTGTGGGTGTCTGTGTATGTGTGTGTGTCCATCAGATCTTTATGTACTGTAATTTTATACAGCACATGATACAGGTTTCTGCCTTTTGATTCTATTCCTTTATCTATGTTTTATTGTTTGTTATATGTATAGCACAGAAAAGTACTATACATAACTTATTATTATTTATTTATTTAATGATTTTATTTTATTTTTTTACAGCAAAGGGTGGATGATGGGGATAAAGTTAATGTTTCTATATTTATCGAGGCATTATTGATATGTTACAAATTTGTCGCAAGGATCAAAATTACAAAATCACAGGGTAAAAAGTTAGACTCATGTTCCTCTCAGTTTAACAATTTTTAAGTGTTATACCCAAACAAAATCCTTAAATCTCATCATACTTAAATCCTACAATATGCAAGTTCTGGAAATCAAGCTAGCTCTGACATGAGACTCAAAAGCAAACCACTCCGCTCCTCCCACCTCTTAGTATCCCTGCTCTCTCACACTCCGCCCAGCCCTTCACCTACATCCTCGTCGTGTTCCCTGTCTCCGATAATACAGCTGTCAGGAGGTTGCTAGCCAGTGAATCAGCCATAGTGACATCTTCCATCAGCTAATACTGGCTTTAAGCCTTGGAGTGAGAGGAGTAGTAGACCAGAAGCGTGTTCACGTATTGACTAAGAACCGTGAGCTCCCACCCATGACTTTGGCCTTCCCTGATTGGTTAGAAGGGCAAGTTTGCCCAAATTCTTTAGAGGGGAATATCTCTGCACTGCTGCCAGACTGTTCAATGAGTTTGGGTCACAGAAGCCTTTGACAGCACCTCTACACATTAAGATATGGTTTGGAGCATATTTCAACTAAAAAATATTAGAAAAAAATACATACTGTAGTTTTAATGTCATTGTACTGACTGGTTTTGATAAAAATCTATCTTTTTCTTTGTTTAGAGAGAGACATGATGTCTCAATATTATACTTTTTGTCATGTTACAATTATATGGAAAGATGATCAAGTACAACTTTACAACTTTAATTTACTTTCACATCAGCCAGAGGCAGCAGTATAGTTGATTCTGGGATGTGGCTTTTCTCCGATTTCAGGGTCTTTTTGGGACACAACGTTACCAGTTGATTAATAATTTGGTAAAACTCACTTGACACAAACTAGTTGACTTTATTCTGTTCTTGATCATATTCCTGTCTCTGTGGAAGCACAGTGGTACTAGAGCAGTACTTTGGTGAGATATACCTGAAGGACAGGCCTGAACACATTACCTGTAGCCCGAGGTGGGAACAACCCAGACCCACCTAACTGAGGTCATAGGGAGGAATACTGCAGGTTTACACAAAGTTTATTTCCCATAGTGCTGAAATGATTAGTTGATTACTCAATAAGTTGATTGATCATTTAAGTAATTTATCAAGCAAAAAGGCCAACATTTGTTGGTTCCAGCTTTGCTGTTTTCCTCTGTTGCATATCTCTTAATTCTCACACTCAAAGCAGTTTCATAACGTAAAAAATATTAAATAATAATTAAATAAAGCCTATTTACCACACTGTGGTTTAACTTGAGTTGTCTGTTTCAACTCTTTAGTTTTATGTTTCAGCACCTTGGCATTTTTCCACTCAAAGCAGTTTTACAACATAGAAAAATAAACCTTTTTACCCCAACTTGAAGTTGTCTGTTAACATAATATCCATAAATAAAAATGTTTAAAAGCTGAAATTGAACTGGGAACCTTCAGTTTACCAAACGACTGCTGTACCTCCTGAAACCTCTGACAGCATTTCATTTTTTGATTTAGCTAGCTATCTATAGCCATAAGATAAAGCTATACAAAAACAATATCTAACACTATATGAGGGTCCCAGTTTAAGTCACCGCACCAATTACAGTAACATTAGATTTAGTGAACAGCTATGTACAAGATGGCTGAATTTTTAAGTTTGCTAAACGGTACCTGCTAAAATCCCAGTCATAGCGGTGTCCTCAGTAATCTAGGATCAGGGGGACTCCGCTGGTGGAGGTTTTGAAGGAGGCTCTGCAACGTTAGGTGGACACGTACGCTGAGAGGAAGATGGCTGTGGTCAGTCCTTCTTGCAGTCGAACACTGAGCAACTTTCTGCTTTTAAACGTATTCCATGCACATTGTAGTGTTTCAACAAATTTGTCGTGTTGCTGGTCTTGGCAGCAGTGTCCTTTTTGCTTTGCTTAGTATCGAAGTTTGGTACCCAGCCCTACTGAGGATGTTGCCAGACATATTCTCTTTAGCATATTCTGATGGTTTTGGTCTGTATACTCACCCCATTTTTTGCTACTAATTGAATTGATTACCATTACTATAACAGTGAAAGAAGTAGAGAGACTTTTTTAGAATACAGTATCTCTTATGTGCGATTTTATTTTCTGTCTTCTTTGTTTGTTTTTTTTAAGGTTTTTAGATTGCCTGTATTGGTTATACTGCACAGCTTTATGGGAGACAGTGAATGTGTTTGTGTTTTCCAAAGGGTATCTATGTGACCAGGATAACACCAGGAGGACCAGCAGACCTGGCAGGCTTGATGATGGGAGACAAAATAATGCAGGTGTGTAGTGAAATGAAGCTTTGGTCTAAATCCACAAGATGGCACTATGTGTACAGTAGAGTGTTGAGTCGGAGCTGTGCATCAGGAGCAGTGCTCACCTTGTCCTACTATTAATCAATGTGGTTCTATTTTAAGTTTGAGAAAATGGCTCCAGCTTTTCAGAAACAAAATTATTTTCTTCCTCCCAGGTGAACGGCTGGGATATGACCATGGTGACCCATGACCAGGCTCGTAAAAGACTAACAAAGAAGAATGAGGATGTGGTACGACTTCTGGTAACCAGAAAGTCGTTGGAGGAAGCTGTCAGACATTCTATGGGGTGTTACCCCAGACAGTAACATAGTGGCACTACACTACTAAAGCAATAGCCAAGGACTGAACATGCTCATGTACTGAGCTCCCACAAATTCAGATGATGGTTGCACTGTGGCCTTTATAAACATGTTAATGCAAAAATACTACACAGAGCACATCAGATAACGTTTAGGTAGCATATCCAGATGCCTGACGCTGCACAAGTCAATTCTTACTCATTCTGATCAGTCACTTGACAATGAGAGGGTGCTCTTCCTTTCCATACACGCTCAAACTCATCTCAAAGTTATCCGGTTTACTTTTGAAGCATCTTTGTAGCGTATCCATATGTAACTGATAGGAGAAGTAAATTATGGGAATTTGCAGCACTCCAAAATGTTTCAGCTCTACAGGGCTCAAACATATTTCATCTGAATCTGTTCTCGAATTAAACAAAGAATTCACAGTGAGAATATAATACAGAGATTTGTGTCTTAGTAACAAGTCTCTAAACCCACTTTTGGTGTCAGTTAATACCACCATATGAATTGTAAGAAGTAAAACAACTAGCATGCTGACCTTTTTACAGGAAGAGAAGTGTCCCAAAACTCACATGATCCATTTTGACAATTTTTGAGAAAAATCTACACTTTTGTTCAATTAAAATGTTGCTGTATGTAAAGTATTGTTTAAGGTTACGAAAGATGAATAGTTTATGCAGATATTTTCAGTAATTACTAAAATTCCTCTTTGTTTGAACATCAGCAGACTGAAATTAGTTTTTGGAAGATGTTTCATAAAATAGTGCTTGTATATCTCTCTATTACACATCCGTTTTTCAATAGTGTAGTAGAATATTCTTGATTTACTCCCACATAGTAGATACTTGCCAAATGTCTTCAGTTTATTCTTAATGGGAGTTGTTTGGGAGCAATTGTAGTCCTTCTTAATGCAAGGTGTAAAACACTTCTATTACCCTTTTTTACCTACAACTGACCAAAGATAGATTTGACTGACTGAAAAAATCAAGAAAGTGCATTGCTGTTTATTTTATTCTTAATAATCAGTATCTCATCTCATTAAATAAAAAAATATACATATATTGCTGTCATTCCTGTCAAGATTACAGCATCAAATGCCAAAGTAAAGCATTGGCACTATTAAGTGATCAAAATATGTAAAACTGTGTACACTGTACAAAGTCTTTTTCCAGTATACACTTTTTTTCATCGCATACTAATGTCTTTAAACTAATTATCCCGTTACTGATGCATATTTCTATTCTATTTATCCCGTTTGTTGTCGATTTCATGTGTGGGAAAGTAACATCCTCTCTCTGTGTCTGCTAAAGTGACACAGTTTAAAATGCATATTTTCTTACAAGTTACTTCCAAGTCCCATTTTAAACAATATTCCACAAGCTGGACCTTCTTTTTGATGAAACTTGTTATATCATTTGAAACCTTTATCAGGTTTAGCAAAAGAAAGTTGGTAACTTGCTGTTTTGATGCAAGCAAACCCAAGACTTTCACACTGGAATCGGCCACATTCAGATTGTGTCAAACTGTGAAATATTTTGAAAATGTTCATTGTCAGTGAACAAAAGTCCAAGTTGAATCTGTAAACCTAAACCCAGCAGGAGTGAATGTTGTTTGATAACTCTGAGTCTGCACAGCAGCCTTAAATGAATACATAAAACCACTAAGTTTAATGATACCTATTTGTTTTTATTTTCCATTTAACCATTCGTCTGTGGTTTCTGCAACACCACAATGATTTTTTTGCCTCTAATACAGTAAGTACTACATAACAATGCAGATGAGTGATTTAGTATTAATCATTAACAATATTTTGGCTTTGAAATATTAAAGTACTGAAATTGGTATTACAATACTAATCTTATATATGTGAGATTGTATTGGTTCTTTTTTGTCATGCTAGGGGTGTAAAAATAATATGTTTTGTATGTGTTTGATCTGTATATTATATATATATATTAACAACTTAATCTAATAATCAAGAACGTAAAATATAAATTTTCATTCCAAAATTAAATATCATCTAAAATCAATATTGGTGGTAATATATATTATTTTGGAATGAAACATTTGCATTACTTGTTCCCAAACTTTTTGGCCATCATCTGCCTTCGAAGATGATGGCCTTAATGTTGACATAAATTCTGAACGGTTCAATCAAAGAGTCATTTTCTTTTTCTTTTCGGATTGTTTCCTTTCATGGACTTTAAGAGGCCTAACAAGGTGAAAGTTTGTCGCATTTTGAAGGAAAAAATCAAACATTTGAGAACTGGACTTCGTTTTGGTTAACAGAATTATATAGGTTTTTTTCCCCCCCTATTCCTTTTATCATCTTTGGAGTGATTCTTGGACCCCTTGGGGATTCCCTACCCCCAGGTTGCAAAATTTCACTACATTGGTACATTCAGAAATGAGTGTGATGTAAGACAAATCTCCTACTAATACACAAAGTATTTTCTATTTGACTTATGTCTGTCTGCCTCCAGATTTTGTACATGAATGTTTCTCAGATATAAAAAGAATAAAAACAAAATCTGCCTCTCTATCATTTATTGATAAAGCAACAATGTAATGGGATCTGAAATACCAATCTATTTTATACCCCCCTCCTTTCCACACTGCAAAGCCTTTTTTTTTTTTTTTATCTTACAGGCCCTTCAAATAGATTCATGTAGCCTGTTGTAAAGTAATCAGCTGACATTTCAAAGCAAAGAATCTATTCCCTGACCTTTGTCTGTTTACCAAGGCATTTTGATACAGAGAGCGTTTTCTACTTTCATCTCCTAAATATGTGAGTCTGGAACCAATAACTGGCCTTTGAACTGAGGACTTGTGGAGAAAAAAAAAGTCCCTAATGCATCAAAATGAGAAAAATAGTTCAGAGAAAGCACTTATTTAAAAAAAAAGGGTTGTGAGAAAGTTTGATTTTAATGTGCGGTGCTTGTTCATGTTAATTTTGTTTTTTGGAAGCATTGTGCCACAATTTCTTTTTCTTGACAGCAATTACGGTTAAAACATGCAAATAACATACATTGCCCATTCTTTCACACTCATGGCTATCAAATCACTGGGGCTGGACTGTCATATATTTTCCTCTTCACCACACGTTACTACCTTTATTGTAGGTGTAGAGATTGTTTTAGTTATTAGTTACATGATGGCAGATGGTAAGTAGTGTAGAGTCATGTACTACCTGTTTGCTATTTTCTGAGGGGAAAAAGCCAGTTGAGACGTATTTGCTGCGTAATGCTTTTTTAAGTCTTAAATTAACACCTGGTTCGTGTCACATCATGGGAGAGGGTCGATTTAGGGCAACACTGAGCCAAAATCCCCCCTTTGAGAAATAATTGATGAGGGAACTGTGTGTGTGTTTTATTTTTATTCCTGGGACAGAAGGAAGTAGGCTCCATTCCACTTGCCTGGGCATCATCGTGCTATAATACCATGTTATGAGACAATAAAGTGGTTGCATGGATCTCACTCAGTGCTCAGACTAACAATGTGAGTTTACTCTCACCAATACTACAACATTAACATGCTGCATGTTGCTAGGTAACTAATGGAGAGCTTTAAGTGGGAGTGAAGAGCGGCCAACTTCATTACAGGAGGTGCTGTGTGCTATAATTTAATCAGCCTTTACAAATTGTGGTTACTCATCATAACTTTGTTGCCATGGCCCTCAAACTGACTTATTTAATTGGTTTGATAACACGGTAACCGAAATCTATTCAAATCTATTTAATGTATTGAATTTTACACTTATTAAACCATTTTCGAATCTCACAAAAAACACACTGAGAGATAACACGGAGATAAATGTTCCTTCCTGCAGGCGGTTGAATAATTACACTATCTAAAGGTGGATCATACATGATCCACGCCTCCCACATTATGGCAGGATAATTGGGTTACCATGGCGATGCAATCTGCGCCTATCACTTTGGTCCTACATCAGATTGGAACCAGAGGGTAGTCCACAGCATCAGATTCATGCTCATATTTGGAGTAATAAACGGCTGGAGAAGTGGTTCGCTGAATGTCTCTAGAAAATGTATGGGCATTCGGAGGTTGTATGTGTGCATTCATTCTGTTAATAGCGGGAGGAATTGTTTGATATTTTGTCAAAGGGAGGTTGTTGATCATTAAGGTAATTAACCTCTCACTCTGCTGGATCCTATGCGGTTCCATCTTTACAAACCTATGCTGTCAAGCCATGTATTAATCAAACCTGCAAATACTTAGCATTATTTCCGTTGAAGATCTCAGAGTTTCCAAAGATACCAAATATTTAAAATTGAATAACATGATGCATAGGTATTTTAAAATGTTTTCATGTGATGGAGTAGTGCAGCTGTAAAAAAAACAAAAAAACCACTAGTGTCAGCATCAAATAGCTGACGGAACTATATACAAACTAAAGCAATGCCCTTGTGGCTTTTTGGGGATTCTTTGAAAAGGAAGTTCTGCAGACTTCCTCAAGCATTTTAATAATTTGACATTTGGAAATAAAAGTTACTGAATGAACCTAACAAAGCATGAATTGTTTTTTTCATAGTACAATTGTATATTGAACAGATACTATAGATATTTAGACTTAATTTTCCTTTTGAATTACTTCAAATTTAGACAAAAAGATTCATGACAATATTGTGCATCTTCTAGTTCCAAAACTTCATACATCTAAGATTGAATGAATTGAATGTTTCCCTGGAAACAGTAATTGAAAAAAAATGGAACTATCCGAAAGGTCCATTTAGCAGCTGTTCTGGAGCTTTCAATCACATCCAAGGAGCCTCCTCAGAAGATGGAGTTTGCTCAATCGCCTTAGAAATGTAGATATTTAGGCTTTTATTTTTCTGAGCACTTAAAGGAATTCCTGTCCCTGTTGGCTTAAAAGACAACAGGGCAAACCCTGTCTGCTGAGGAAGACTGTTTGTTATCACGAAAAGCTCTATAAAAATATCTCCTAAATGGACCTTGCAATTTGATGAATTTTACCACAGTTGTTTTGAGCTGAGTTTGTGTCCACTGTTTACAAGGATAACTTCAACTTTCAATGTAAACCTTTCAGACAACATGGACGAAAAGTCCCTAAAGTGCTCAGAGAAACTTTTCCATGCCAGCTTGGAAATCCTAACTACTGAGGAAGACAGTGTGATACATCAAAGTTCCAGAGCAGAAGAAACTTAGGAGAAAATTTAAGTGTAAATATCTGCTGATCTTGACTGTGGTCAATGTACAATTGCATTGCCTTGTTCTGTTTATTCGGTAACTTTGTTTTCCAAATGTCAAATTCGTAAACACTTGAGGAAGTCTGCTGCGCTTCCTTTTAAACGTATCCCCCCAACCGCATAAGGACATTTCTTTAGAGTTCATATCATCATGTTAACCTGAAATTCAGTGTCGAAATTTTGCCTACTGCACAAGTTGTCTTCTTTTTTTGGTCTGGCTGTAGAAGCACACAAGTGGCTACCTGGAATCTGTGGCTGTAGTATCATTTCCTCTCCATGATGAGCGGCTTGAACATGGCTGTATGATGGCAAAAATGTGCACAATTGTGATGGGTTGTTTTTTTTTATTCTTTTTCAGTTTGTGGTAGGCTACATGCACATCCATGTAGCTTTTGTGAACGTGAACATGAGTGGGTGTGAGGGTGCAAAGCCGAGCAACTGGATGCCAGAGGGCCAAAGGGTTGCAAATACACGAGCTCCCCAGAGCGGTTCATAGCAGAGCCTGAGCAACGAGCAGATGCGTGTTGTCATAGCAATGACTACTGTGTGTTTATACTTGGGGCTCCTTCGGGACCCAGATCCCGTGTTTAATAAACAACATGGATGCTGTAGCCCCCCCATGCAAGGAATGAATCAAGCTATCATAAAATAGCTGTATCTTTCAACAGGTGTTATTTTTCTAATTGTGAAAACCACCGAGAGTGAAGTGTGTTAACCCGGGAGCATTTTTCCACGGGCTTCGCTGCCGTGGACGGGCAGCAGGTGGTTCGTGGTTATTTTTTCGTTTCTCGCCCTTGGAGGGTTCCTCCACTCCTCCCACGCAGACCTCCCAGGCGCTCCTCTCCGCCGGAGGCTTCGCGGACAAGCGCAAGCCGCTTGGTAGTAAAAACGGGAGTTATCTGTGAAGATGATGAGGGGAGATTCAGTGTGTGGGCAAGACTAGTTCACTGTCGGCTGCGTGGTGGAGAGGAAGGCGTCCGCACGACGTTGCGAGGAGCGTCCTGGACAGACAGAGGTGGGTATAAGATTTCCACTGTGACTAACTTGTGTTTTTGTAACCAGCTAATGAATAATTAGAGCAACTGCCCCCCTTATTTCTTTTTTCTTGTTTTTTTTTTGTGTTTTTTTTTACGCAAATCTGACAGGGTTTGAGCGAAAGTTTTGTTGAAGATTGAGAAGTTTTAATCCCTGTTTTGCAGCGTCTTCAGAAAGACCCGCCGGGAGAAGAGGAGAGGATCTGTCTCTTCATGACAGCTTGACACATTCAAAGGCAGAAACAGGGTATCAGACTTTACCTCTCCTACTTCTTTTGCAGTCAATTTAATGTAGATGATACATTTTCATACATTGCAAGAAAGAATATAATGTAATTATGTATTCTCAATTAAAGCTATCTACTTATCTATCTATTTATCTAACTATCATAATCATTTTGGTGTCATTTTAAATCATTTCAAAGGTGAACAGCAATTTGGCATTACACCCTCGTATAGTTTGGCAACTTGCGAGATGGAGATTTTAAAAAAAGAAATGTATTCTTTGCTTTTACCCCCTGTTCACACAACTTAAATACACAGCTCAGACTGGACAGTATTTTCTCCTGTTGCTAGTATGCTGGTGCACGACAAAGTAGTTCATGTCCTGGACAGTGTGTTTCTATGCATAGTTTTGCATAATCAAATCGCACAAGCTCATTAAAGTTATTCTCACAGACAACTGGGGAGCTGTTGCCTATGATGATCAGCTTTTTCTCCGTTTTTTTCCAAATACTTTCACGTAGTTGAATGGAATAGAAACTCTGTGCTTCTGTTTCCCTGAAAGAATCAAAAAAAGATTTCGATTGGTTGTTGCCAGGTCGTCACGCCCATGAGCCCAGAGGACATTTACATAAAACTGAATCTTTCTTAACTTGCCCATGTCGCACCGCTCTGCAACATTTGAGCATCTGAAAAGTGGTGAGTGGGCCCACCACATTTTTCAAGGTTTAATTCACAATGAAGGTCAGTCTTTGACGTCTCCAGTGTTGGAGCCTGTATGTTGAAATGGGTGGTTAAACCAGCGGGCTAACAGGAGGCCCACCACAGATACCTTTGGTACCAGACACCAGGTTTAGATTTTTAGTTCAGCATAGGATTTCATCCACTCAAATCACCTCCAAAAACTGTAGTACTTACACAACTGCACATTCTGGTAACTCTAAAAAGGATACTGGATTTTCTTCGGTTTCTTTAACATTCACTTAACAATGTCCACTGGCATCAGAAACTTGTGGGAGGAAACACAGCCAGACCATGCTGATCGGTCCCAGTTTTTGCAGTCCCCACGTGGTATCTCCGTAGCCACTATAGCCCAAGTGTGTGGGTACATTTTTTGAGGAGGTGCACGTCAGCTAAGGTGTAGCCTTCGTTGTAGCTATGTGCCCTATGCACGTAGCTTAACTTCTTAACACACCCCCATAAATCAATCTTTAGTCCCCAGTATGGGTCAGACACAAAAAATTGTGGATCCTACAATGTTTGTAATGCAACTCGGTAGTGTTATTCATTAGACCCTCTCTGACCGGTTACACAACGTCTTTCAAACTCCACACCACTGTTAAAAAAGGTGAAGTCTCCAAGCCCAAGCGGTCCTGACCCTGATGACATCCTCATGGGATATTTTTCTCAGACTAGACAAAGACATTGTACATTTTCTTGCACAGGCTGAGCTTTTCTCTTCGTGACGAGTAAACTGATTTTCATTTGTAAAATAGGTGGAATGCCACTTAAAATCCAGAGATTTTGGTCTGGGTGTTTTGTTGTAGACATTACCGTGTCATGTTGTACAAAATGCTGTTTGGCGTTCACAATCACATGAACTTGTTTCTGTGCAAAGTGTTCAGGGAAGAAGATCTGATGGATGTGACTTTGATGGACTTGTCATGGGTTGCCAAAGGTTGGCTGGACAGTGTGCATGTGCGCATATGTGTGTGTGTGTGTGTGTGTGTGTGTGTGTGTGTGTGTGTGTGTGTGTGTGTGTGTGTGTGTGTGTGGAAGTGTGAGAAGGTCATACCATATGAGAGGCCGTTTCATGTCTGTCTGCTTATGAGAGCCGAGCAGTGAGACGTCCTGTCATTGTACCACTCAGCTCCGGACACTCTCGCACACTCTGAATCTCTCGTCTACACTTGTACAGCTGAGAGTGTCACCTGACTTTGATCGACTGTTTGAGCCAGACTGTAAACCATGAGTGGTGAGTAACCAGTGAGCAGCTCGTTGAAGTTTGCAAAGCTCAGAAGCTTCTTCTGACTCTGTATTTTGTGTGATTAGGAGGAGAATAATAGTTATTGTCATTAATCAGGACAGAGAATTTTTAATTTTGTTGAGCGATTTTTGCAATTGTAACACATTTATATCAACATACGACATGTACCCTTTGTGATTTTGAAAGAGCAATTCTTGATTTATGGAAGTCGTTAAAAATGCTTTGTGCATCGAATGTGCGTAAGTTGGCCGGAGCAACTTTTTTGAGTGACTTTATTGTTGTGTAGAATAATATGAAAAACTATAAAGCAGTATTAACTAGGCATATGCAATAGTTGGAGATGGGATCTGTCTGTCCCATTATGTTCTAGCATGTTGATCTAAAATGGCTTTCTACTGAGGTGTGCACTGGGCTCTGCCTTACAAGCTGCATGCCCTTTCACCAGCTGTAGCGCCAATGCCAATGACACTGAGTTCAATTTTAAAATGTTTCCTAGTGTTTAGTGCTGCGATAGTTTTTTTGTTACCTTTTGCCCATTATCTGTATTAAAATGCCTGTTGACCTCCTTGGGGTTAATAGTGCTTTCCATTACAATTATAGACCCCTAATTTCCTTGCCCCTTAGCCCAATGTTTAAATGTTTATCACTGGTTTCCTGCTCATGAAACGGTGGATGTTTGGGTTGTCGGACAGAAGGACCTGAGCAGGACTGAGCAGTTTGACTGAGCAGCATGAGTTCAAAAGGTGTAAGGGAGAAGACATTTATAGATGGCACTATGAATACATGTTTGTACACACACCGATGCACTGAATGAAAAGATGACTCCTGGTCGCAAGAGGCTCAGCAGGAAAGGAATTTTCCAACATGACAGTGGTCCCAAACACACTGCAAAAATCACACAACAGTTTTTAAAGAAGAAAGAAGTTAAAACTTTGACCTGGCCAGGTATGTCCCTCACTTGAAACCAGTAGAACACCTATTTTAAAGCTGATGGCAGAGAGATACAACCCCTCCAGCAAAGAGCAGCTGAAAAGACTCATTCGTGAATCTACTAATCTCTCCACAGAGTTGTGCAAGACTGGTATCATCCATGCCCAGGAAGACTGAGTTGTTGAAGATGGTTCTTAAATATGGACCTTTCATTACAGTTTAATTAGTCAAACATTTCTGTTTTTTTAAATTACTTGGCTTCATTCTTCTCGGGCTTTGGCTAAAGACAAATAAAGCTGTATTAAATGGACATTGTAAGCTTTATAATCACTTAACATTTTAGTGATATTGACCAGGGGTATTCTCAGTTTTGTTGTATACTGTATAAGCACGGCAGTGCACTCTTTATTTTTAGCAGTTGATGCTTTTCATAGTTTTATCCCTTTGAGTTTAATTCCTTTTCATAGTTTAATTCCCTCACTAAGGCTTTGTTGTTCCTTCATTGTTTTGTTTACTGGGCTCTGTGAGACTGATTTGCACTGAAGATGCACAGAGCATGACATTATCATAAGTGGTAGACCATTTTGCTGCTAATGTAAAACTGTAGAAACCGGTAGTGGAAAACTTTATTATTCACTGTGCCTCTTCATCCTCTCTCATCCATTCAGCACTCATAAATGGTGAAATAGGATCAGTAGCACCCTCTGACTCCTTCAGACTCAAACATTGTGACTATGTGGCATATTTAATCAGATGTTTCCTCTTGTGCTTCAGTTACACACACACACACACACACACACACACACACACACACACACACACACACACACACACACACACACACACACACACACACACACACGCACACACAGTTATAGGCAGCAAGTGTGAACAGTGCAGTGTGAGAGCTGATTATTCTGCATCTGACAGCGAGCAAAATAATGGCCGTGATTATCCAGGGTCAGCCCAAAACCTGCTCAACAATAGGCTTTTTATACCGTACTATTTGTAATAGATAGATGTGAATCTCCCTCAGAACAATAGACAAAAGAAAATCAATAGAAAAGAATGATGCAAGCAAAATAGAGGAACTCTTTGGAGTTCCCCCCGGGGAAAATAAAAATATAAAGGTGTTGGAGCTCAGAGGGGTTATACTGGATGTAAAGGAGAAGTGGAGGAAGAGGTTGGCAGTATTGTTGTTTATGAGTGGGGCTTCAAGTCTGTTTGCAGAGGGTGATTCAGAGGAAACATTGTAGCCTAGATAGATAAGGAGAAGTGAGACCAACTGCCACGTGCAACACACAGACTGCTTTGTGTTTTCAGCAGAGACAACACGGTAAGACTACAGAAGTTCAATATTTTGGTTTTACAGTGTTGTTACAGCTCTTCTCTATTTAAACGTATAAGAGAAAGATCACAGTAAAGATGTAGATACAGAGCTAGGTATTACTTACTTGCTATACTACAAAAAAGGCAGTTGATACAGCCTTAGTTGCGTAATTAGGGAACCAGAACTACACAACACATATTCAAGGCCATGTGGTGTAATTTACAGTTTAATGTGTTCTCTGTTTACATTCAAGTTGTAGAGGACCAACAGAAGGACCAATCCCTCTATATATTCTGTTTAAATATACACTGTGTATTGTCTTTACAAAATCAGAGCAAGTGTTTATTCATATCTCAACAACTCAGACAAAATTATAATCAGTATTGCAGTGTTGTAGCATGTCTTTGTCCAACCAACAATTCAAAACCCCCAAAATATCCTATTTGAAGTCATATAAGACAGAAAAATGTTGCATGTAGAAGCTGGATCCACTGAATTTTAACATTTTTGCTTAATAATGTCTTATCCAAATTGTTCTCGCTTAATGTTTTGTCCATCTACTATTATCTTAGCACTAGATTGGAGCCATACACATAAAATGGGTGGCATTTACTTTCCGAGCACTAATAAGAAGAAATGAAATATCTGGGTGTTTGAAAAAAATTAAACCAAGCCCAGTATGTCCCAGCCAGCAAGTATCAGTCACCATGCATGAAGTACCCTCCCGGGTTAAATGGTTTACACCTTCAGTTTTATATCCATTTAGTGGATACTCTATATGTTTTTCAAAGATGTCATCCAATCTATGAGATAATCATCATATGTCTCTATGTCATCGTCTCCCTGCCTAGTTTCCCACGAGACGTGCCTCCTTGACCAGGTGCTCGAGCTGATTATGAACGAGAAGCCCCCCACCAGTGCGAGTCTTTTCCTAAACGAGGACTTGGACAAACCCCCCTTGCCAGAGAAAAGAGACTTAAGGAGGCGTTTACGCAGGGCAATGGAGAGGAGAGCCAGCGGCATGAAGGAGAGGATAAGCTCCATCAGCAGGGACCGCGTCAGAGGTTTCCTCAAGAGTAACCTGTTCGTTCTGTTCACTGTCGCAGCTGTGGCTCTAGGTCAGTGCACAGGGAAGCCTGGTGGATGTTTAACACTGTTTTCTCTTTAGTCAGTTGACTTTATTTGACCTTGTGTACATTTGTGGTTGTGTGTGTGCTTGTGCACATGCGTGTGCGTGCAAATTTCTTCAGGTGTAATCCTGGGCTTTGCTCTACGCCCCCACAACCTGTCCCTGAGGGAGATCAAGTACTTTGCCTTTCCTGGGGAGCTCCTAATGAGAATGCTGCAGATGCTGGTGCTGCCTCTCATCATCTCCAGTCTGGTCACAGGTTGGCCTTGAATGATCACAGAGGAAAAAAAACAGCCTTAACTCTCCCAGAGTGTAGATTACAGTAGATTAATGGTCGGATCCTAAAATGACACCAGGTTTTCATTTGTGGAATTTCCTGGGCTAACTGTTAGGACGATCTTTGCTCTATTTCAGCCCTATTTTGTGATTTAGGTTGATAACAAGTATAGTTTTACACAATTATTGCTTATCTAGTTTAATTTTAAACGTTTGCCTGGGTTTCATGTAGAACTCTTTCAACATTTAATAACCAGTTGTATCTCAAATTAAATTAATGTCAATAACAAAATCTAAACTTGCAGCAAACTGATTCAATTCTAAAATGAATGTCTCAGGTATTTCCTCCTTGGACAGCAAAGCATCAGGAAAAATGGGTGTTCGCGCTGTGGTCTACTACATGGTGACCACCCTGATTGCTGTGTTCATCGGCATTGTCATAGTGATAATCATCCGGCCGGGGAAAGGCAACAGAGATAGTCCTGTGGCCAACAGTGGAAACATTGAACCAGTTCAGGCTGCTGATGCTTTTCTGGATCTCATCAGGTAACAACAGCTTGGAAACTTAAGTGATTTGTGAAGTTGCACATGTGTGGTTAGTGTATCTAGCTGTTTTGAGTGTGTCAATAATACGGTCACAATTTTCATCATCCACATTTCAATCAACAACATTTATAATAGTCTGACATTTTGGAAAATGCTGAGAGTTGGTGAGAAGATTGATACCACTCCCATTTTGAAGTTAAATAGAAAGCTGCAGCCAGTAGCCAGCTAGCTTAGCTTAGCAGTGGCCAAGAAACAGTCTGGCACATAACTCCACAAACCAAACATAATAATTTTTACATTTTACAGACATAAAAGTGGTATCATTTTTCTTATCTAACTCTTGGAAAGAAAGCAAATTAACCTCACAAAATGACAAGCAATTCCTTTAAAGAGTTTGTATACTTATGAGGACATTCAGACATCAAAAACTACTAGAAACAATGGATTGTGTGTGTGGAAATGCACACCCATTCTAAATGGTTATTTTTTAAATAAAATGCCTATTGATTAACAAAGTGTGGTGTTGTGACTCATTTGGTTTTGTTTAATTTTTGTCCCAGGAACATGTTTCCCCCCAATCTGGTAGAAGCGTGTTTCAAGCAGGTGAGGCCATCTTTTTAAATTTTTCATTTTTTTTAAAGTTAAAAAAACCCCTCAAATTTCATGACATATCACCACTTCCATAATCCATCTCCTAAACTAGCTCAAAAAACAGAATTAATGCATCCTTTTAGTTAAATTCCATGCTCTTTCTTACAGTATAAAACTGTGTACAAGAAGATTGTTCATACAAGGAACGTGACAGTGACCCTGAACCTCACCAACTCTCTCAACGTGACAGAGCCTAACCTGAGTGCGAACCTCAGCAGGGTGCTGCACACCATACAGGTGGGTGGCAGGCATGTCCTGTGAGGAAAACAAGGACATGATTATTTAAAGATCGTATTGATCTAAGTGGAATGAAAAGTAGTTAAAATCCTATAATGTATTCCCACTTTAACCATTATCAAAAAGAAAAAAAAAAATCTTTGTGTCCTGTAATCCGTACAATGCTTCCCTTTTCTACGACAGGAGACAGTTGAGGAGACGGTCCCTGTGTCCGGCTCCTCTGGTGGAGTGAACGCTCTGGGTCTGGTGGTCTTCTCCATGTGCTTTGGTCTGGTCATTGGCAACATGAAGCAGCAGGGCCAGGCCCTCAAGGACTTCTTTGACTGCCTGAACGAAGCCATCATGAGGCTCGTGGCCATCATCATCTGGTCAGTAATGACTCACCTCCAACTCAACAAGTATAACACATGTCTTCAGAGGTCACTGTTCTTGGTTTCTTTTTTTGTGATGTTTGGTGTGGCAGGTTTATGTAGTTCATATGTTAATATGGTATATTAATAAAATTTTACATTTGATATGACCTGCTAAAGATATTAAAAGTGTAGAATATGTTCATTACTAAAGACGGTGTGCAACACTTACAGTTCCGAAATTATTTTTGCAAAACTATAAAACGTAAGCTTACTTTTACTAACTGTAAATGCTCAGCATGTCTGTATCTTCATATTTATCTTCCTCTATATTCATGTATCACCTCTGAATCAATTGGCCAGGTACGCGCCAGTGGGCATCATGTTCCTGATTGCAGGGAAGATTGTAGAGATGAAGGATCTGGCAGAGGTGGGCGGTCAACTGGGGATGTACACTGTGTCTGTCATTGTGGGTCTCCTGATCCATGGCCTCTTTGTCTTGCCACTGCTTTACTTCCTGGTGACCAGGAGGAATCCCTACAGCTTCATTGGTGGCCTGCTGCAGGCACTCATTACGGCTCTGGGAACCTCATCCAGGTGAGTCTCATGCTCTGTCCTGCTCAGACACTGGTGTTTAGGACATTTGCCTGTACGGTACGTTGTATGATTGCAGAAATACATATAATAGAAAAAAATGACCCTATATAACTCATGTGTATCATGTCATATTTGATACATTCTGCCTTAGAGAACAGTGGGGAAGGAGATAGAAATTAAGCTAATTTACACAAAAATTCTAAAAACACACACTCACTGCTGGTGGGTGCAAGTATGAAAGATGGTGACAAAAGCAATGAATCAATCAATCAAAATAAACAAACACCTTTGTGCTATTTGCTGTACTCTGTTGCTTGTTCATATAGAATATTGGACTATATAACTACATAAAATAAAATATCATAAATTGCATTGGAAATAAAATGTAACTTATAATACTAAACACGTCGCTATAAAGAAATTATCTTAAATACATTGAATAAACATGTATTGCATTTTGTATCTGACTGGTGTCAAATCATGACGCTTCATCTCTCTCCCTGCCTGCTCCAGCTCTGCTACCCTGCCTATCACCTTCCGCTGTCTGGAGGAGAACAACCATGTGGATAAAAGAGTGACACGTTTCGTCCTCCCTGTGGGCGCCACCATCAACATGGATGGCACTGCCCTTTATGAAGCTGTGGCAGCCATCTTCATCGCTCAAGTCAATGACATGGACCTTAACTTTGGCCAGATTCTCACCATCAGGTAACACTAGTTTTACCTTTGTTACTTTTTGTTTGGGATGAGTGAAGTACAAAAACTAGTGTTGCATGTTGACAAACTCACATGTATCAAACAAGACTGATTTCAGTCCAAAAAAAAAAAAAAGAGAGATTTTCAAGAGTGTTTTTCAGTAGATAATTTATTTAACACAGGTTTATTTTAACATTGCTCTTCTTACAGTTGTTGCTGTCAGGGAGTATAGGGTCAGGAACGCTTGTCAACAGGCACTGAACTGTCCCAAGGTGAAGGCTAAAGGCTAGCAGTGACGGTGCCTTCACTCTCATGGCCATGTACATTTGAACATGCTCCCCCTGAAGGCCCAATCTTGCATTATACTGTTGGTGTATTGTGTAGTGTTGTCTCTTTTGTTTCTCTTTTGTTATTAATCCTTTTAATTGGTTTTGTTATTCTAAAACACTTTAAAACGTCGCCTGCTTATAGACTACTTCAGCAACTGTTTTAATTCCAAATTTCCTTTTTCTCTTCATCTGTCCAGTGACTACAGATGAAAAATAGCCTTTTTGGCTAACTTTGGTGCATTCAAGCAGCAAATTATTATCGTATCATCACTCTTTTCAGTTTGATTTTATATTGCACAGTT
Organism: Xiphias gladius; assembly: GCF_016859285.1. NCBI lineage: Eukaryota > Metazoa > Chordata > Actinopteri > Istiophoriformes > Xiphiidae > Xiphias > Xiphias gladius. The sequence goes on along the minus strand of NC_053405.1, from coordinate 17,602,721 downwards.
TGTGTCCAGAGGAGACAAACTGTTCCAGAGGAGAACATGTGATCAAAGTTTATTTAATACATGACACACCTGTTCAGGCTTTTCAGAAAAAGAGACAGTGTTTTTATATGTAGATGAAAGGGTCATACAGTACATATTGTATTTCATGTAAGCATGTAATAGTAGAATATATTGATATATTATTCTTGACAACATGTGTATAACTTCCTACAGTTTATAGAACATATACTTTTTTCGTAATTTTATAATTCCTCAGCTATCACTCTACTACTCCCACCAGGAGGGCACATGTGCTGTTTGTTTGCTTCCCTTTATTAAATGTCTTCACTCTCCTCTCCATCCCTCCCACCGCCCACTCAGTATCACAGCAACTGCTGCCAGCATCGGAGCAGCAGGCATCCCTCAGGCTGGCCTGGTTACCATGGTGATCGTATTGACATCGGTGGGACTGCCCACAGAGGACATAACACTGATCATCGCTGTGGATTGGTTCTTGTGAGTTCCCACTAAATGTCAGCGTGATGGGGACTGGTCTGTGTACTGTTCTGTGCCTCTGACAGCCTAAATGTCATAGTAAAGCTTCAGAGAGCCCAGAGGTCCCACCAACACAAAGGTTATTAATGCATTATGCAGAGTGACAAATTGGAAAGCCTGTGTTTAGAGGAGAATTTTGAGCTGCAGGTGTTTTCATAGCAGATAAAAAATAATGTCTTCTTTCTGTATTTATCAACTTTCCGTCTCTCTTTCCCGGTTTTTATCTGAATCCTTCTCTTTCTCGTCACCCGAGGGACCGCTTGCGTACCACCACCAACGTGTTGGGTGATTCACTCGGGGCCGGCATTGTGGAGCACCTTTCACGTGGAGAGCTGCAGAATCAGGATGCTGAGGTGCGCAACTCTGTAATCGAGGAAAATGAGAAGCCCTACCAGCTCATCTGCCAGGAAAACAACTCTCTCAACCACCGCAACAGTGAGACCACAATGTGAAAACATAACCACACCCAAAAGGGTTTTATGTACCAAAAGCATTTCAGCTAGAAGGTTGACTTGAAATGGGGCAGGGAGGATTTTAGAGAAAAAATTGTTTTGGGTCGACTCGGCCGGTGTTTGGGGTTCCCAGAGTGTCCTAAACTCTCGTCTTACCTTCAAATACAAAAAGTTTTCTGGGAAACAAGGCAATATAATGCCTGGCCTTGGGCTGCTTGGTGAGTTTAGGAACAGTTACATATCTACTGCTAACAATCTATCTCAGTGCCAGTTATTTGGGGTCATTTCAAATAGTTCAAGTGTCAAATAAAGCTGAAAGTCATTATAAAAACATTTTCAGGTTAATCAAGTTTTTGAAGATTTATATAATTTATGATCTATACAGTCAGAGAGTCATAAAACGTCCTACCAGCATCAGTGTAAGAATACACAGTATTATTAGCGAGAAACACCACCATATATCCAATGTTGTGATTATGTAAATCTTCATCAGCATTTCTGCTGCATGACGTAATACAATCTTTGCAAATACTTATTTTTTGTCATATTCACACATCGTGACTACCTCTGATAGGACTTTTAGATATGGACCTTCTACAGCACTACACACAAATACTCAATTACTCAATGGAGCATATCAACAGGATGTAAATACATCAACCAATTGTTTTAGGTCCCATATTCAAGCTTGAAATATTTTTTATGTTATTTAAGTTTGCTCGCACAAAACACTGGACTATGGTGGGAAGAAGAATCTTTGCTACTTATTATTTTAAGGTTGATATATTTAGGGTGACTTGGTTGAATGTTTTACACTCATGGCTTTATTATAAATATTATATTTGCAAGTAATTCATGTATTTCTTTGGTGCTTTTGCTTGTAAACTATGGACACAGGACTGTACTGCTACACACTAATTTTAGAGTATCAACTTCACTGTTAATTTTCTCTCTCTCTCTTTTTTTTTAAAAAGAGGGAAATATCAAACAACATAATGATCAATCTTTGTTCCTTTTTCCCCGTTAAAAGTTCTTGGTTTTTCCATGTTAAGGTTTGTTTTTATCTTACTTTGGATCTTTTTGTTTTTTTAAACTACTGACGAGAAGTTTCAAGACAATTACAAAACATTTTGTTGTCTGTCACAACAGTGTGCTTTAACATCAGTACACCATTACACCTGCCCATCTGTGTTTTCTGCATTATACTATCAACTAAACATGTAATTTGATTTTGTTATATTTTGACTGGAATAATATATTGAAAGCTAATCACTGATTTATTTTTATTGTTTTGTGAACAGGTACTGTGAAGAAATTTTGTGAATGCTTTCAGGAATTGAATGTACAGTTGTTGTTTTTTTGCTTTTTGGTGTTGATTGTTTTAGAGGAAAGTGTTGTGCATAATTATGAAAGGTGAAAAGGTATATAATAGTTTAATTGAAAGCTCTTATGACTTTGTGACATGTTTATGCTCATTAAGAGGTTTGACCTTAATTTTGATGCTTGATGTTATTTCCGTAAAAATGTTATTTCTAAAGAAAGAGCAGCTCAGCATTTTTGATGGAAAGCTTATAAAAAATTGTGACAAATAAATGGCTCAGGAACTGAATTGTGATTCTCATTATTGTGTTTTTGGCTACCCCTGGTGGAGGATATTCTCCTGGCCAGAAATTGTGCTCTCAGAGACAAACATGGGTCAAACATAATATGATAATATAATTGCATGGGTTCCATGTTAAAACCATTTGATTTAACTGTAAACAGCTGATCACTAAAAAGGCAAAACTTTACCTTGTGTGCTCCAGTTTAAATCTTACAAGTTTCTGTTGTCATTGTGATGCCTTAGGCTGCAAATTATTTAAAAACGGACCTAGATCTCGCCCACTGACTAATTCTCACAAAATAAATTTTTTATTTTTTACATTGACATAGATAATACTAAATGTATTTACTTTAGGCAAAATAAGGTTTAGAGCCCTTTTACTAACCTAAAAATATTAGCAGTATGGCCTCATGGTTCCAAACAACAATTATAAAACAAGAGTCTAAAGCCATGCTAGCAGCTTGCTAGCACATGCTATTTAGGCAGAGCAGCCAGTGCTGTGAGCTAAATGCTAATATCAGCATGCTAACCTGCTCAAAGTTACAATGCTAACATAATTTATATTCGGCATATTATTCATATAATAGTATGTATAAGTTTACCATCCTCATTGTCTTAGGTTAGCTTGTTAGCCTGCTAACATTTGCTAATTAGCATTAAATACAAAGTAAAGCTGAGGCTGGTGGGAATGGCATTAGTTATACAGGTATTTGGGCATAAATCAAACTACTGGACAAATTAAAGATGTACCTGATGGTGACTTGTAAAGTTAAGGAATCACCCAGAGCATTACAATTCACCCTGAGGGGAATATGATTGTCTTTACCTAAATTCATGGCAATGCATCAAATAGTTGTGGAGATTTTTCAAAGTGTAGCATGGCTAAATAAAATGTACTGTGTAGTAATTAAGACATGCAGACACACACAAGATACCCAGAAAAAGACAGCGAGGCATTTCGAGTTATTATTACAGATTAATTTATAAAATAGCTCACTTGGGATACTGCGTTTTAACTACTGTGCATTCTTTTACAATACAATACTTGTGTTTTTCACACACAATTGAGCCCTCTGAGTTTTAACAGCCTTGCCATGTGGTGAATTAAATCATGAATACTTTGGCATAGTATAGTGACGGACTATTACTAGTGAAAAAGACAAATATAAACTGCAAGTACATATTGAAATCACTGGTCCATGTCTGAGGGCCTAATTTCAAAGGATTGACTCGGGTTTCATACTGAGTTTACAAACGGTCAATATACAAAGTGGACAAAATATCAAGAACATTTGCTCTTTATGCGACTCAGAGATTTGAATCCAGGTAAAATCTTCTCTCTGATCCCTGTCTAACAGTCAGATACACAAGGTCAAGCCTGAACAAGTATTTTTAAACTTTAAAACAACTAAAACCTGAATTGTACAAAACAAGGTGCAAATCTATATAAGTTCCCCAATACTCTGCACATTCAGTGCACTGAGACGAAACCCCATCTACTTTACTGTGTGAAGTGTCTTTACACATTACTGAAGGTATACAGGTCACAAATAAGCATAGAGTATCTTGCTGATATACAATATTAATATATCTGCTTGTTTATCATTTGTTTAATTACAACTTTTTCACTGATTTCACATCAGTCACGAGTAGTAGTATGCTGTTGTAGAGGGAGACACTTTCGAGTAGACTCCGGCGAATAACAGTATGAGCCATTAAAAAAAAAAAATCAAAAAAAATCAATGCGACTTATCTTACAAGTAAATACTCCTCTGTTGAGACTGTTCCAGCCAAGTGTTTGGGAATATTTCAAGCACTGTTCATATTTAAATATCTAAAGCCATATTTTCATTTTTAAATATGTATTGCTGCCAAGGTCTGGTCCCAAGGAGACAGATGGTGTAGAATGAGAGAGACACGATTGGAGAATCAGCAAGCTTCACCTGGTTAAGAAGACGAGCTGCTGAAAGTTTACTTGGCCTGTAGAAAAGTGGGAGGAATGCAAAAATAAAGGATGAGACTCTTACATATTATATAAATATTAATATTACCATAATATTATAAACAAAGGTTTAAAGAGAACCTCACTTATGACTATAAGTTTTCCTCTGCTCCATCACTCCACATTGAGAACCGGCCAGTTATCTTTCTTGTCCTGACGATCACAAGAGAAGGAAGTCTATTAATGTCTCAGGTAACATAATACAAAAAAAGTAGATCACAGTATTTACTTTTGGCAAATAAATGAGACTGTATTACATTTTATTTTATTACATTCGACACAGTGTATTGCTGGACTGCTGGAGGGTGTAACAGTCATGTAGCTGTAAAGTAGCTTTTGTCTGACCTCTGACATGACAGGCAGGTTGTCATGAGGAAGGAGCCACATGGTTCGGTGGGCCTTGGTTCTCTGTCTCTGCAGGAGTTTTCTCAGCAACCTCTTCACCTTCCGGTCTCTGGGGTCTGCACATTTCACCGCCTTCTTTGTGTAAAGACTGTTAAAAGAACACAATACTCATTACACGATACAGGATGGCAGTACAAGGCTCTGCTGATCTTTGAGGTAAAAGGAAAGAAAGGTAGAATTTTAATCTGTTGTATGCGGAAGCACAAGAATGGCAAAAACAATGATTCGGCAATAATGTGGAGCACTACAAAGACGTCTGTCAGGTGCAGCAAAGCCTCAGCGAATTTGTGCACAAAGGAATCACACAGAAGAGATGCTATGAGATGACTGGAAATACAGATTTTTTTTTTCCTCTGGTAGAAAGAAGTCAAACTGTGATCAAAAGTTGAGGAAAAGAAGTTGGTAACCACTTTAATAGAGGGGACCAAAAGACACTCTTGTATCTATAAGAATTCCATGTTTTTGTTAACTGGACCACATGAAAAAGCAAGCTCTTCATTCCCCAGCTACATCAGATTTCTTCGACCCACTGGAAACAATAGGTATCACAATACAGATGGTTTACTTAACTAAACCCTGCTGTTCTGACCGACTGGCTGCGGCAGGGCTCAGCTGGCTCGGAAGGTATTTTCAAATGGCTTGTTATTCCCACATATTTCCTTTCTTACTTCCCTGGCAATTACAGCTCTGAGCCCTGCCATAACAACATGACCTGGAAAGATGACAATGCCTCTCAGCCCGGCTCTGCCCTCCTCTAACGAGAGGCATATTTTCCATGCCTGCAGATTGCTGTGTGCTCTTTAGCTCCAGGAGTGGATAGTTGAAATACTTGCATGATGGCTCGTATACTGCAGTCGGGCCCCTCAGTCTGCACCTCAAACCGCAACACATCTTTGGTACGCACCTTGCCCTGGGAGTACAACATGCAGCACTGGACATCCCTCTGCATCTGCACGCCTTTACCTGGGAAATGAGAGCGACAAACACAGAGAAACAGGGCGAGAAAGCATTATGAAATAGTAAAGTGACAGTAATGATACTGAAGTTCCTTGGTGTCGAATTCAATTAATTATGCTGGCTTATTGCCTTCTATTGAACACCATTCGTTGGAGCCTTACAAGGTCATAACAGAGTGAAAATCCCTTTCTCAAATGAAAACAGGACACTGAAGCAACATCATGAAAGCCACAAAAGTTTCAAACACTATACATTTCTGTACATTACCAGAAACTACATTCAAGTCCGATACAGAAACATTTTAAAGCCAGATTTACTTCACAGAATCATGATTTTTGAGCTCTCTGAGGTCAGTATTTTGGTGTTAGCAGAGACTGAAACATATTGTTACGGCAGCTTTTATAGACAGAAAAAATTTTATCTGGTCTGCAGAATGTGCACATGCCCTCTGGTTACATGTACACACTCACATATGGACACACATATAACACAAGAATGCCAGAGGAATTACAATGACATCCCATTGTGCAGCAAAACATACTACCATGCCAGTGAAAAGAGAGAGAGAAAGTGAGAGAAAGAGAGGGCGAATGTGTGTTTGTGTGGGGGGTGTTCCATGATGCCTTTTCATCCAAAGCAATTGTGTGAACAAATTAAAGTGTGATGTGAAGCAGCAGGAGCAAGAGCTGTAAAATAGGACAGTGCTGCTTTGCTGTGTCTCAGATGATCTGGAATCCATCCTCAGGCACATCACCACACTTCCAGCGCTTTCACAACATTGCAATAAACAGACGAGGCGACATCATCACACAGACTGAGCCCTGACACAGTTGCTTTCTTTCTGTGTGTGTGTGTTGTGTGATTTCAGATGCTTGTCCTCCTTCGTTCTGCCCCTCTGTTTACATCCATGCCCCTCTCCCTGCTGCTCCTGCTGCTGCTATCCCTCTTTCCCTCTTCTCTCCTTTTTTCTGTCTTCGCCATCGCTCTCTTGTTACACTATCCACCTGCAGGGTGCATGCAAGCAATGCAACACACACACACACACACACACACACACACACGCACACGCACACACACACACACACACACACACACACACACACACACACACACACACACACACACACACACACACACACACACACACACACACACACACACACACACACACATACACAAAGTAAGTATGTCCTACCTTCCACAGATGCCAGGAGGATAACAGTCAGAGAAATAACAGTCAACATATGCAGCATGACCATGATGAGGCTGGCTGAGAGGAGGAGAGGAGGATAATCTACTCTGTCACCTCTCCCTCTATGGCTGCCTCTCTTATATTACTCCCTCCCTCTCTTTATACCTCCCTGCCTATCTCTCACTCACTCACTTCCACCACCTCTCTTTTTCTGTCTTACCATCTTTCCCTCCCACCCTCTGTTTTTCCATTTTCAGTCATTCTCACGCTCAACTAAACTTCCTCCCTCAATCCCTTTTTCTTTCACACTCGTCTCACCTCTCACTCTTTTCTCCCTTCTTGTCGCCTCACTCAAGATGCCAAGCCTCATTTGTCTCATTTGAGGCTTTAAATTCCTCTTTCATCCCACCTCTTCTCTCCTCCTCAGTGCATTTTCTCTGCCAGGACTGAAACAGATTTAATGGGTGAAATCAACAAGGAATCACCCTGTAGCTTTTGCATTGCGTGATTAGACCTGGTTTGGCATTTAAATAGCAAAAAAAAAAAAAAAAAAAATTCATTTCCAAACAATATTCAATTAACCCTGGTTTGCAGCTGCAGCTGTAACTGTGGAAACTCCTGAAGAGTAGGTGTGTCTGACTTGTGCTTCTGGAACAGTCTTGCTGCAGTTATTCTCTCTGTTGGATATGAGACAAAATGCCAAACACACCTAGAAACTGTGATAAACTGCTTTCATTAGCTTAACTTAACTGTGAATGACAATATGTATAAATGAATCATGTTAAAAAAAAAATGCATGTTGTAGATATGGGATGTTACACGTACAGTATGTTATTCTTTTACCATCGAAACTGAACTCTACCTGTAATTGTGCCTTTGTTATTGACTCTGGAACAGCCTGTCTTTAAAAAGCTTTTTTGATTTTATACATTGTATTTAGTTTTTAGTTTTTAAGCTCCCACTAGTTGAAGTTATTGTCAAAACATAGTTTCCTTACTCGGCTGATGACACACTACTGTATGTTGAATGTTAAATACACAATGTAATACGTTTAAAGGCTTGTGTTACAAGTATCCAGTGATACATTTCACATTTTTTTTTATTTAAACAAATAAAGACAAACCTTACATGTTTGTGTTTGGCCCTTTTAATCAGGCCTCTAATTTACAGAACACATTTCGAAGTCTGGCAGCCAATATGGAAGTGTGTTCTTCCTTTCATTTCTTTTTTATGGCTTGGCTCATACCAATGCAACTAGCTACCAAGTAAATGTAATATTTTTGGTCAATAAATTGATTCAGTTGTTTGAAAAATGTGCTGTTAGTATGTCTTTGCGGCCTCTCCCTGTTGGCCCATAAATCATAATAAAATTGTTAACTGAATACCTTAAGACTAATCTGGAGACTTTATCTGAGAGGCAAGCATCTACATCCGTTACAGAGAGGCTTCAACAGAAAACAGCATCAGGACCTGATTATACTGAGAAAAAACCGAGCAACTGATGTAGGCCTGCATCTGTTTCAGAGACATATTCCTTTGAACTGACCTTGTGGTGGAGAAAAATGACAAACACAGATGCCAAAATCGGAACGATGCCAACAACAACAACAACGGTGTATAGATTGATTGATCAAAGGCCTGATTAGCTATAACATATAGAGAAATGTTGTCCCATCGCATTGCTGACACATTAAGTTGACAAAGTGTTTAATGTTCTTTTGAGCCATAATTCAGATTAATAAAAAAATACATGAATCACCCACATCCCCCCAAATTTATGGCAGTAGTACAAACAACCCATGCAGATAATGTAAATTTTTCACTTGATGAATTTTTGAGAACTTCACCACTGAATCTTCAGTACTACCCAAATACAATGGAAGTGAGTGGAATTTCATTTGTGGTGTTCAAAGCATCAAGACAAACATTGCTCAGCAGCAATGTCCAGAAACAATCTCCTTGGTACTTGTGATCATACACAAAACACACTGTCAGCTGGGGTCAAAATATGTTTGTTTGCTGTTTAAATTTGGCTGTACTGACCGTTTCGAAATTACCTTAAAGAGCAATTTGACACTAGCTGAAGAGCTTGTTTTTTGCGGACCTCCATTATTTTACCTTGCTGCAATGATGCAAACGTGTACTCCAGTGCACCATGACATCACTGTCAGTGTGATGTGGTTACAGGTGCAGTAGAGCACATTTCCACCACCCAGACCTGCTCATCTGGGGTGGTCAGAAACTTTCATGTCAGAAAAACCCTGCTCTTCATCCCAATATAAGTGACTCTTGAAAGGAGAAATCCACTCTTTTCCATTGTATTTTTGGGATGTTTTAAAACGTTATTAGAGGGACACAGTAGAGAGAGATGACAGGAAATGAACAATTAACAAATGTCCCCAGGCCTGAGATTAACCTGAAACATTGCGGGTCATGGTCAGTCTCATCCACTATTTTATATCATCAATCATAATCATTTCTCTTGTTGGGTATGTACCTTGAATCATTTTGTTATAGCTTCAGGGACACGTTACCAGTTTGTTCAAAAACTGTTTATTTCCTCTCAGGTAACTACGTTCCTTGTAAATCCATCCAGAATGACAACTAATTAGCAAAAACTTGTGATTGTGTATGAATGCATCCTTAAATGTCAATAAAAATGCAACCTGTCTCGAGGCTGCATTTCATTCTGAGCCACTAAGCCTGCTGTTGGATGGTGGAGAAAATTGTACCTTCCCTCAAGTTATTCCCGTTGGAATGAAACCAAAGTCTGACATTTATAGATGATGGTTTAGATAATTGAAAATGTTTCTGCTATCATATTCCATTGTAGATATCCTGGGAAACTTGACACAGTGCCATGTTTTAATGTTTGGCTGGTTATTTTCAGCTATTTGCAAGAAGAACCAAGATACATACATGTACATCAACAAGCAAAAAGACACAGAAATGCAACATTCATTGCTAATAGTTTTTCTTTTTTTTTTTTTTTTACATGACTTACAAAACTTTCTCACTAAATCTACTTGGGTGGTGCCATTAAATAGTCTTGAGGAAATGATGAGGGGAAAACTGCTATAAAGGTTTTCCCAAAGTTACATAAAAATACATAAATTAAGCTTACAAAATTAAAACAATACATCACACTTCATTAGCGTAAATTATTTGGGCATATGGTTCTTTGGAAAAAGAAAATACAAAACAAAAACAAAAGCAGACACAGGCAGGGCAGTTTTTTAACCACGAGTCACCTCTCATACAGTGAAATATTACTTTGGACACTAATGTGCTCTATGTAATGGACACATATTGTAGGGGTAGATCAATATAGGCCTGCCTGAATTCCTGTGGTTCAACACATCTTAACATTGAACAAATTATTCTTTGGCTCCTGAAACACTGGGTGGAAAAACAGACATATTCAGAAAACAAGGCAACAATATGTTCCTTATGGTCATATATATCAGAACCCTGGATGTGAAAATATGCAGTCTGTGCAATGAGGGGTGAGGTTGGGGTAAAAATGTGTATATACATGTGTGTGTATGTGTTGGGGTGGGGTTAACTGTTGAAGAATTTGACCCAAGAAATCAGGTTGGAATCTCAGCTGCAAAAACATACCTTCCACATGACTACAGGTCTGCTTGTGAACCAGATGCATTTTCTGCATATCTTTGCAGTGATTAAAATATCTCCTGTCAAGGCGTGCAGACTCACAAATGTGGGAGATCAAAAAATAAAACCAGCAGCAGTGACTAGTGGGGCTGACGGGGTATCAGCTTCCTATTTGAGGGGGCGAAGAGCCTCAGATGTACAGTATGTAAGGCTGGTATGGCCTCCTGGTGATGTTGGAGGGTTCCGTGAACTCCTGTGGACATAAGAGAGTTTACTGTACCTGAGAGGGATTTCCAAGAGATAAGTTGCGGGGGGTAAATACTTTGTATCAGCAGTGCACTGGGAAAGAAAATCAGCCCTGGACTTAGCCGCTGGGACTAGGCCTTGGGGAGGGGGTTGCTTGGGTCGGGTCGGTGAGGGTTACATGGTGACATGAAAAAGTTTGGGCACCCCTGGTCAAAATTTCTGTTTCTGTGACTAGTTAAGTGAATAGAAGATGAACTGAACTCCAAAAGGCATAAAGTTAAAGATTACACATTCTTTAATATATTAAGCAAGATTCCTTTATTATTTCCATCTTTTACAATTTCAAAATGACAAAAAAGGAAAAGGGCCAAAGAAAAGTTTGGGTGGCCTCCATGGTCAGTACTTAGTAACACACCCTTTGGCGAGTATCACAGCTTGTAAACCCTTTTTGTAGCAGCTAAGAGTCTTTCAATTCTTGTTTGAAGGATTTTCGCCCATTTTTCTTTGCAAAAGGCTTCTAGTTCCGGGATTCTTGGGCTGTCTTGCATGCACAGCTCTTTTGAGGCCGAGCCACAAATTTTCCATGATGTTTAGGTCGGGGGTCTTTGAGGGCCATAGCAAAACCTTCAACTTGCGTCTCTTAAAGTAGTCCAGTTTGGAGATTGAGGTGTGTTTAGGATCATTACCCTGTTCTAGAAACTATCCTCTTTTCATCTTCAGCTTTTTGACAGACGGTGAGATGTTTGCTCCCAGAATTTGCTGGTACGTAATTGAACCCATTCTTCCTTCTACCAGTGAAATGTTCCCATGCCACTGGCAGCAACACAAGCCCAAAGCATGATTGATCCACCCCCGTGCTTAATGGTTAGAGAAATGTTCTTTTAATGAAATTCTGAAACTTTTTTCTCCAAACATACCTTTCCTCACTGCAGCCAGGAAGTTCTATTTTAACCTCATCAGTCCACAGGCCTTGTTTCCAAAATGCATCGGGCTTGTGATTACCTATGTATTTATTGCAACCCTAACCTACACAAAAAAATATGTAAATGTTTATCACATTTTGTATCATGTTTTCTGCCCCTCCTTTACTTTTTGAAATTTTCTGGTCCATGGCTTTCGATGACAGTCTCACTGCTGCATGCTACTTTTGCATTAGCCTAATTAGTTAACATGCATTAAGTAACTTGGTTGTGATTGGCCATTGAGCCCAGTCCCGGAACACGCACGTAGCACGTCCTCATGCACACCCTGAATGACAGGCACACGGCGAGGGCCAATCTTATGTCAAAGTCTGTTCCCCGTTACAATTGTGTTTCCCGTAGCGCTCATAGTGTAGCTATTCTAGTGGCATGACTATAAATGAGAAAGACATGCAGTGTTGGTCAATCCACCATTTCGGTCCAGACTGAAACAAGCCTATGCGTCTATTGACATTTTTGGGTAGGTGGCCATGAAATCTGGTACAGACATTTATGGTGCCCAGACAATGTGTGCTAATGACTTTGGTGATTCCCTGCACCACCATGAACTTCACATTTGTAGTTTTAAGTGAAATGTTTCAACAGCTAGTGGATGGATTGTCATTAAATTTGGTACCAACATTCAAGAGCCCCTCAGGATGAATGGTAGCAACTTTGGTGATGCCTTATCTTTGTATGTATCACCATCATCAGGTCAAATTTTTAATTTCTTAATTTTTTCCCCCTAACTTCTGTGCCTTTCGACCAAATACCTGCAAAACTAAAAAACAATGCCAATCCCATCAGCCTCAGCTGCACTTCAAACTGACTACAAACTGAAAAGCAGCGTATTCACAAATTGAAGAAAGACTTGGTTGTATTTTATCTAAAGGTAAAATAACTGTACTCTAATCTGTACCTGTGATCTTATTATAAATATCATTCTAATTTTTTTCGCTAGTTTATTTGAAATAAATAAATAGTAAAATAAAGGATTAAGCATGATTGTCACAAACAATGCCACGGGATCAAAATGTATTCTCTGGGCATTGCCATTTTTCCATCAATATGAAGGAGGACCATCAGGCCAGCCAGTCCCACATTCATTGTAAATGTTCTGCTCTGGATAGGGGGAGGATCTACATTTTCTTTTCACATGATATTTCCTTAATGGAATGTCTTTATTGACTGTGGAAATAAAATGATGTCCAGTCCTTCAACATGTGATTATATTTTATTAGAAAAGAGCAATCCATGTTTCCTTGTGCCAGTCGGAAATTCCTCTGCAGGGAGTTGACTGGTGCTCTTCTGAAACCAAACATCTGTGCTTCTCACAGCTCTGTTTCATTACTCCCCGAAACACTAAACCCAGAAAATCAGCTTAAACACACTCAGGCATTTATTTTGAAAATCCCCACTGCAAAAACTCAAGGGGTCTCGACTGTGCCTAGAGTGTGAAACTGAACACTTTGGAAGTGTTTAACAAATGCTGCCAGGAAGAACAACACACACCTCAGGTCAAGAAAGATTCAGATACATTCCTAATGCAAACTTGAAGCTATATGTGACTTTCTCAGTGTCACTGAGTTTAGCAAGAAATTTAACCTTCACTATTTCACCACTGGTTTGTACATGTCCAAGACGTGCTGCTGCGGCAGCCAAATGGGGTGTTGAACAAATTCTTATTTCATGTTTATAATTTGACCACTTTTCCAAGTAAAATTGAGAAAATATAGTGATATAATACACCATGATGTCAAATGAGGAAACCATTTCGCTCCATATGTAACCTCAAGTTTTCTGTGCTCCGAAATAGAGCCTGGCTTATATTGGCCAGGTCGATATTAGCTTATCATATACAGTATAGGCAAACATGTCAGCCAATAACCAAAAAGATACAGCGGTATGGAAGCAGATATGTTTATAGTCATTTGGTGTCACTTTATAGTTTGTCCACCAGTGAGGATTTACTTAATTTTATTTTCCAGCTGTATAGTATTCTACTCAGTACACACCTTTCTTCAATAAGCACATTTCAGGGATCCTTACCAAAAAATCTTTTGTTAGGTGTTCATGTTAAAAAACAAAAATCAGACAATATACTATTACCTGATTTTGTTTTTAACTCTCAAAGGGCTAAAGTCCTGTGAGCATCTGGCTCACAAAGGGAAACTCATTCAGGGCGCCATTTTTCAGCAATGTAAATGATACAATGTAAATTAAATAGAGCACAAATTTTTAGAGTGCAAAATGCTTTTTTTCCCCGAGGAATATTTTCCCTTTGTTACACATGCATATGTCAGTGTCTTTGGGTCCAGTTCATATATCAGGCAGTAAATTCAAAGTATTACAAGATTTCAGCAGTCCCATAGCTTGATATCAATACTGAGATAAGCGAGATGCAAAAGAAAAAAAAAAAATACCAATGCTGGCCAGAAACGGTGTGAAAATAAAAAAAAAAGAATTCCTGTAAATATTCCAAAAATAAAACCAGTTTAACAAAGAAAATCCAATCAATTAAGATGACATAGTACTAGGAGGAAATCCTCTAAACTAGACAAAAGGTCAGTACCCTGGACAGTTCCTGCATCCCTGGAGGTCCCAGGATCAGCACCATGGACAGTGCCCTTAATACACTGCAGAAGAATAAAATTGATCCACCTGAACGGTACAGGAAATCAAGAGGAAGCTTCAGCGCACAATGTAGTTTCCAAGCTGTGTGCGAGATCATTGCTTGCAGTGAACCTTTTTACAAACATCTCACCTGCATTTTTTTCATATTTGCAAGATGCCCATTTGCCCCAGTTAAGACTGCTGCTGGTTTTTCCAGATGAAAATCAGATTGACAAAGTTACCATCGGCTACGTGAATCCTACATTGTCCTCAACACCTGATAATAATGGGAGCATGTGGCTTTAAGTAGGAGAAGCTACTCCTCAGTCGATGGAGCTTTGTGATGGTGTCTTCTCTGGGGTAGGTTGGGTCACCTTACATGCTATTCAACACAGATTACTTATTTTGCGGGTGTGGACAAGCTGGGGCATTTAACTCAAGAAAAATGGAGATACAGAAAGATAGGGCATGTTGCCAGTGCTTGAGAAGTGCTGACCACGAGGAAAAGGTAAAAAAACAAAGAAAAAAAAAAAAAAATCCATCACACAATCTAAATCCCAATGAGAAAATAACTATTCCTCCTAAATTTTAACCAGAAGGTCATCAGGGGACCTTGTGAATAAATGCCGTTTGATAAAGTAATTTTTACATTGGGGCTTAGAGTGCGTAATGCATTGTTTTCATTGTTTTTAATGTAATTTGCACACATAATAGTCATTTTGCAAATGTGGAAAAATCTCAAACCCTTGAGAATTTGTATTCTGACACTGACATTATTTGTCTTGCAAGTCTCAAATTTACCAGTAATTCAGTTTGAAACTTAAATTTATTCCATTGTACAGTAGTATTTCACAAATATTTACAAATAATGTACACATCAGCACTGACGTCTTCAAAGTTAAGTATGAAAATTCTTAATGGCACATTGTAGAAAAGCATTTATAAACATTCCAATATGACTTGAGACACAGAGTTTGACTCAGAAAAGTACCAGAAGGGTTTCCACAATAAATTGTGTGCCTGCAATGGAAGGTTTCTTGGGTGGTTGCAGATATTCAATGTTCTGATTGGTCCTCCTGAAGTCCTCTTTAATCTAGAGTGCCTAGAGAGAAAATAACGAAGAATTAGTACAACGTGTACTACTACAAACTGAGTTCAATCAAGTCTGTTACATTTGTACACATCTGATCGAGTGTGCTGAACGTTATGTACTCCTCTTTTGCACATGTGGGAAATTTATCCCTGCCTGGTACTGGATATTGGTCCCAGTAAAAACATAATGCAAACAGTTTAAAGAAGAAAATTGTATCCGAGCACTAAATCAGATTTGCTTGTAGTAACTTGTAGTGTGAACAAAGCTACTGTATATTCATGCAATCATGATGCAAAGGATCATGAGAAAAAGGCTTACCTTCAAGAAATGCAAATTCATCTATGGCCTCTATCGCGTTGTCTGCCAAAAGAGAAGGGAGATTAATTGATTAAGACAGATGACAACAGAAGATATGGGAGTCAAAACTGATTTATAGGTCTTTTAAGTCCCTATACAGCTATTCAATATGAATGAATATATGAATATCATAGGTTTGTTAACATACAAGGTAAAAATGTTCATCGGTGCAGCAAAACAATCTAATCCCCTCTACAAAAATCAGCATTGCACCAACTTTAATGTGAAATAACTAATGTTTCTTCACAATCTAAATAGTCATGTCCTGGTCTGAGTCCAACAACATTAACATCCTAAACCCATTTTAAAGCACAATGGCCCTGTATGTATTTGCAAACAGCAAAGAGTTTCTTTACAGTCTTTACCCAAGTCTTTTCTTTGCAAAGTTTTCCTCTTGCCTTGCTGGGCATACACCAGGGCGTCTTTGGCAATCATCTCAACAAACAACTCCTGGAAGACAGAAAAATGTCATTTAAAAGTAAAACGAACTCAGACACTAGCAGAAACTGTATTTTTTAAAACCAATAGGTATAACTGATATGCACCTGAGCCCAAATGCGGCCAAAGGAAATTGAGACCTGATTTTGCACAGTGCGTGTCATGTTCCTGAATTTCACTTTTTGTTAGTCAATTACAACAAGCGACTTGCAAAATTCATTTATCCCTTCACCTGGCTTAACTTGCTGTATTCCTTCTGCTTTACATTTAGAAAGTTAAAAAATGCAGGGATGGGAGTAAAGGTTACATAGATCTTGAGTGGTTGAAGGTGGTGTGCACATCTTGAGATGGTTTGGTGGCGTTTACACTAAGCTTTACTGAACACGCTGGTTATATATTATGGAGATTTTTCTCATTTTACATCAGCTTGTAAATAAATACCTCGATACTGACGACCTTTCTTTCATTTTGAAATAGTATCACATAGTAAGGAAGCAGTCTGTGTTGCCTCAGGACTTTTACCGTGGCTTTAGCGATGATGAACACAGACTCCTGGCTGGCGAGGGACACGTCTGGGTCGGTCTTCATGAGCGCCTTGATGCGGGCCAGCGGGAGTTTGGATAGTCGGCTGTGGCTCACGGCGGCAATGGGGCCTGTCTGCTGCTGGCTGCTCTCCTCCTCCGCCTCGGCCCCGCGGCTCTCCTCCTCGCTTCCGCACCGGTCAGGGTCGAGCTCCGTGGGGGTGATAGGCGATGCCACTATTGCAGCCATTCTCTGTTCTTACACAAACGTTATATTTAAAAAAAAACGACAACACATTAACACAAACACCACTACTGTTTATAGCTACATATCGCACATGACAACAACATCGGTAGCAGCGCGACAGTATTTCCTTCCGGCCTTTGGATGAAAGGCCTGCGCTGATTCGTCAGCCAGGAACTGAGACGCCCCGCCTCTTCCTCTCCCGCCAACTGAACCTCGTCGGTGATTGGACATATTGCAAATCAGGACTTGGCTTTTGGCTAGAGTTAAACGCCAATCAAAGCACGTTTCCGCCTTGGAGTATGGCTATGTAAAAATGTTGTTTACAAATACTATGTATATTTTAATTGATTTTGAAAACAATACAGTGGGTAAGAATGCTATCTAATTAACTCGACTATTTATGACTTTTGGCAACTTCCATATACAGGAAATGCAATCGATAAACCCCAAATTTCCTCACTTTTTGTCCACTGGGAGCGCAGTGGAAATAAGCTGTAAACTCTGTAATATTACCTATCACCATATGAAGCTGATACCGCAGACTTGTTAGCTTGTTTACACATCTAGCAGACATACAGCAACATCATCCTTCATTCAGAGTCATGTGTCTGACTAACACACAAATGTAAATGCAAAATTGACTATCTCCTGTTAGCTCCTGTTTTTCGTCTCCACCAACCCCTTAGGGAAATGCTAAAGCTAATGCTAACACTGAATGCTCCACTATATTCACCAGCTTGTCATTAATTTTGTCTGTCTGCCATTTGGTGCTGGCCTGGTAGCGGATGGTGGCTTTAAGAGGTTTTTTGCTGCTTGCTGCAACTGGAACAGGTGCTGACGAGACCGCAGAACCAAAACAGTGAGCTGAAAGTCGCTAAACTGCTGCATTAGGATGAGGGGAATTACTGCGTCAGGTGAGGTGGGTTCTTCATTATGAGCGACTCCTGTCACATACTTTACAAGTAGTAATTTGATTCATTGTAATAATAAAATATTGACTATAGAAGCTTTAACTATATTCAACCATATTGCAAGTCACAGCTAGTTTAACTGCAAGATAAAGAAGCAGCAAAGACCTGAACTACTTGTGAAAACCTATAAGATTACTGGTTGAAATGACCTCTTTACCTCTTAATTTCTTTGTTCCCCTCTCCTCCAACATAAACATTTTTTCCTGCTGAATTTAAAGAGCTCCCTGAATGCACATTAAAACTAATGTTTATATATGTAATATTTCAATAATTTAATTTCCTGGCATCACATGTTGCTGTGCTTTGAGTTTATGATTATTTCAACAAGGATTTACTGGGAAAAAGAAAAAAACAAGATGTCAGGAATATGTCGAACATTTAAGAAAAGTATCAAAAGTAATCTTTAGACTTTCATGTTTGTAAAAGCTGATGTATTTGACTTAATGTCTTGATTCATTTACAGAACAGATTTTACAGTTTCACATACTTGCAAGAAATTTGATATAATGAATCAAACATTAGCCTATATTCATGCGTTATTTATCATGAGCTCTATCATCAGTAGGAAATTAGTATGTGGTGTCATTAGTTAATTCAATAAAAGTGTGTATGCAGCATTACCATCATTTCAGTCTGTGTCAGGAGACCTAATCAGCAGTCCAATAATACATTGCGTTAATAGGATTGTGAGGAGTGATTTAGTCCTCTGAATCTCCATTCACACGTTCAGTCAGTCAGGTGTTACAGCCTTGGGACAGACATGAAGGATCCGCAGCTCCAAGGTAAAATTATTTGCTCTATAGAGACAAGTTTTATCTTGTTTAAAATTGTTGTTACTTTCTGATGCAACACCCTTTATAGAGGGTTTATAAATTGTAACTAACGGCTTTATTAATGTTAAATAAGTCATTTCCTAATGCTATATAACTCAGTAATAGACCAACAGTAAAATAAGTTGGATTGCTAAATTCTGATTTATCCCTTTTGCTGATGTTCGTCCTCCAGCATAACACGTGCTTTGTACTTATCTCTTTGAATCATCTGTTAAATGGATTATTGTAAAAGCTTTCCATTAATGATTTATTAACATTTATAATATTACATGGAAAGGCAACAACATTTTATAAAATGCAGTCATGCAGAGGTTTTGAATGGCTGATGAATAAACTGTATCGAAGATCATTACATTACTACATTTGTTATATACGTTAGGCAAGTAAGTTTCATATATAGTACATTTCTTTACAGGTAAAATCAATGTGCTTTACATTAAAATGCATACATGAACAAGTAACATGTATAGAAGAATAGAATAAATAGAATTAAAAAAAAGTGAAACGACCAGAAAAAAAAAAAGTTTAGTTTATAGTCTGTTTTACCGGTTTCAAACTGACTCAAGCGTTCAAGTTTAACCATCTGCCTTTCTAGAAGAAATTCAGTGTCAGTGGTCTGTATTTGTACAGCAAGAACTTTAACCCTAATTTGGCAGCTCTGTTAGTTAATATTCTGCCAATCTAGTTAGCCTCCATGGGTACGCTATAAATAGCCCTCTACATTCAGAAGTGACCTACTAATACTGTATCTAAAAGAAGCAAGTAATCCTGGGCACTTTGAGAACGGAGTCTACTATCTTCTAAACTTAACCCACAATGACCAGGAGGAGCCACAGTATCATTATACTTTAATTTACAGTTCAATACTTCAATACTTCAGTTTAAGTATTAGAATTACCACTGTTGTTGATCATTACCTGCTCTATTTATTTATTTAATCCCTTCTTTACGTGTGCTGAGAGGTTATACGTACTCTGTAAGATGCCCACACAGCAAGCCCTCATGGATGAAGTTTGACATCTGACCCTATTGTCCTTTGCTGTTTGTGTAATGCTGGAACGATAAAATCAAAGTTTCCTGTAAAAACGAAAAAGCAGGGTGTAAGTTTTATATAAAAAGAGTGGCAAAATACTGTCCTGCTTGGGGGAAATAAATTGTTTGGCTAGTCTTTAAAAGAAATGGGCTGAGTCAGGAGAACTGTGTCCAAAGAATAAGACTTGTAATCCCAGAACAGAAAAAAACAGGAAAGGTCGACACATCCTGCTTTTGTCTGTCATAAAAAATGAAAACATACATGTTGAAATTGATAGATCACAGTCCAAAAATATATTAGCATCTGTCTAAACCTGCAAAACTAATAAGACTCTAGTCACAACACTGATGCCACAACAGTGTAGGCGTTGTAAGTATTTGGCAGATAAAATACAAAAAGCAAAGTTACCATTGCATCCTGAGAACAGATTTAATGGCAGCTCACTCGTGTACCTGAGTACGGTATATCTGAAACAAAAGAATATAACAATACTAAATATTCATATATGTAAATTAACTTAAAATCTTCATAATCAGTTATTGTTTGCCTCCATCTCATACATGATTTACATAATTTTCACCGATAGGCACCAACAATTTGCAAATTAAAATGCAGGCTAAGGCTAAAATAGGCCAGACATTTTGCCTCATTCATGGCAAAGTGAGTTAAAATGGAGGTCAATCTCATTATCGATGTCCTATACATGGAACATTCACACTACTGGTCTGCACAGTGACTTTTGAGAGTTGAGCTGTCTAATACTGATGACAGAGCACAAAAAAAATTAATAAAATAATAACGATAAAATAAAACGAGGGTTTGTGTTTCGGAATTCCTCCATAAAAGTGATTTCAGCTCTGCCTATTACTAAAAAAGTACATTTATCCTAATATTTCTGCTGTTTCACACAACAGTGTTGATGCCTTATTTCTACAGGCCTCTGAAAAGAAGAGATTCAAATCTCTGCACTGATGTGAAAATTTCTTGTTTCTTAAACTTCTTTTCAAGCCATCAAAACGCGGCTATGGCCAAAGCAGAAAACGAGCAAAAAATCCAAAGATGAGCCTCAGACCGTCCAGAAGACGGCAAGGCCGCTGGCCTCTGCTGCCGTATGTGCCTTGCCACAGCTGACCGAAGCAGAGAGAATGAGGCAGTCACCCTTTGAGAGGATCGTCTATGACATGGCCCACAACGAGAAGATCATCAACGACCTGATGCTCGGTCGAAGGGTTGGCTTTTATGAGCTGCGCGGAGAGATCGGGCGGGGCAACTTCTCTACTGTCAGGCTGGGCATCCATGCCTTGACAAAAGGTCAGGAACCATACGCCTGAAAGGGATTCGTGTTTTCTGGTTTACACCTTGAGTAGCATTCCCTTCTGTCTATGCTGGGAAACCCAAACTCTAGCCTTTTCTGTTATGCACAAGGTCTGACCTTGAAGGGGTTTGTAGTTGTAAATAATAGTAAGACTTCGAGTAAGACTTTTGGATCACCCTAGATCTTCCTCGACCCCTGCAGTGAATTTATTTTCTTTTGAAAAGCTGGTATTAGAATAATGCTGCAACAATCTTCCAATTAAATTAGTTGCAACGTAAATTCTTTCAGCCTTCTTCTCATAGCATCCATCTCCCTATTTTCTTGTGTGTTTAAATCTCTTAATCACGTCTCTTCCCTTATTTCGACCTTTCATTCATCAGACCCTGTCTAAATCCATCACTAATATCTTAAGCTCCCCCTCCTCTTCTGTCTCAGAGAGAGTAGCTGTCAAAGTCATGGACAAGGTGCGTCTGGAGGAAAAGAGCAAGCCTTTGACTTCCTCAGAAATCAGCTGCATGGAGAAGCTGTGCCACCCCAACGTAGTACGTCTTTACGAGGTGATCGAGACCAGCCGGAAACTATATTTGGTGATGGAGTATGGCAGCAGTGGAGACCTTTTCTCCCGAATCTCCACTAGGGGGAAGCTTAACGACCTGGAAACCAAGCTGGTCTTCGCGCAAGTCATCTCTGCTGTTAAACACATGGTGAGCTTCAGTGTCACTCTTAATCATCATCTGCTGAGCAGCATGAATCTGTGCACAGTCTGTGCCTCATGTCCATGGATTTCTTTGAGGTATTCATGATTAATATGATTGAGTTATACGAAATAATTAAGAGCTGAATTTGAGAGATAAAGTTAAATTATTTTAAAGACTCAAACTGTAAATGTTTTGTCCATAATTATTTGAGGTATGCTATGTTCCCATTCACACATTTTCAAGTTTGGGTGACATTTCTGACTTTATTTTAATAGTGGCCAGTAGAGAGGTGACAGGAGAAGGAGCGAAGATGATATGCAACACACATTTCTGTCAGCATTAAAACAGGGATGTTGTGATTATAAACCCCTAGACCACCAGAACGCCCCATAAATGAGGACTTTGAGTGATGAGTGAAAAATTGTAACAGTCTGTTTTCCAGCTGATTTATAAAATTACTAATGGGAACAAACATTTTAAATTATTGGAAAACATAACCAGATAAAATGGCTGCCCGATGTGGAGTTAGTTTTAGCTAGTTTACATACAATTAGGTAGTTAAGTCCAGCGGTTTCAAACCTAGGGCTCGGTTTTATCTCTAATTTGAGCTTTTATTGTGAAATATTGGATGATTTTACCTTTTTGAACCTAAAATAATTATTTGAATGTAACCATCTGAGAAGTTTAGAGGGGAAATCCCTCTTTGGTGGAACTGACAAAAACTCATTGACATCTGAAACATGGCAAAGGGTCCCACAAAAAAAGACATTCCTTTTTTGTAAGGGGTCACATGCCAAAAAGGTTGGAGACAACTTGATTAATCTTTGACAATGCTTTATATTTAGAGGCTTACAGTCTGCTTTTTTTAAAATAAAGTCTTAATTTGAAAATTAACTAATAACTATAACTTGCAGACAAATATAGAGGAGGACAAAGTGCAATCTTTCTTTCTGAAATGTAGTGAAGTAGAAGAAAATGGAACTACAAGTAAAAGTATCTCGAACTTGTGCTTTACAATTTTTTTTGAAGTTTCAATGTGTCACTAATCCAATTAGTACACTTACAAAAACTTAACAGAGGAAGCGTAAAAACTCTGAAAAAAGCATTTTTTCAGAGGCTGTTAACCCTTTCTTTCCCTAAAAGTAAATATAAATGTCAAAACAGAACCCCTACTGAATTTTTAAAATCTTTTTGTGATATTTCAGCATGACAATAACATCGTCCACAGAGATCTTAAGGCAGAAAACATCTTTTACACCACCAGCCACTGCATCAAGGTGGGAGATTTCGGCTTCAGCAGAGAGAGCAGCCCTGATGAACTTCTCACCAATTTCTGTGGATCTCCACCTTACGCTGCTCCTGAACTGTTTAAGGAAAAAGGCTACATTGGACGCTATTCTGATATTTGGGCTTTAGGTATTCTCTTGTACTTCATTGTGACAGCCACAATGCCCTTTAATGGGGACAACATGGGTAGGCTGAAGCGGTGCATCCTCCAGGGGGCTTACAGTATCCCTGCTTATGTGCCCAATCCCTGCCATCAGGTCATAAAGGGCATGCTGCGGCCTGTGCCTGCTGATCGCTCGTCTCTCGCACAGATTACAAACAGTGCTTGGCTGAGGGGGATCGAGTACCCTCCTCCGTATGTGTTGTTGCCCATGTCCCCCGCCCACTTTGCCCAGGCCAGCGGGCATCTGTGTGTGGAGGAGCAGGAGGTGAAGAGTTTGCTGTCAGATCTAGGTATTGTGACAGTTCATTTCCAAAACAATCCCTGTTTAGACTGTAGTAGCCCGTTGACGGGGACATACCGGATCCTCCTCCATCGGGTCCAGAAGAGGAGGTCAGTGGAGGCTGTAGGTTATTCAGTGCATCACCCTGATGAGTATAGGAGCCCGGAGAAGTGGTCTGCAACATCTGTGGACAAACACATTCCCTCTGCTGTCTGTGTTATACTGTAATGAAAAATGACTGGAGTACCTGAGTTGTATCTACGCAGGCACTTTATCACATGCACATGTGCTAGTAAAGCATTCAAGTTGTATCATGCAGTGCTGGACTGAAATGGCACACAAACAGAGGTTGAGGTCAGAGTCGGAGGATTCTTCAGTCCCACAGTGTAAGTCAATAATAGCTCACAGAATAAGGAACCTCTCTTAGATAATTGGCTATGGATTTCTGTACTGATTATATCATCGACAACAATCGTACTGACGCAAAGCATTGATCAGTCACTGTATGGCCATCTGCATCTTCCAATCCCTCTTAGTCACAGCATAAATCTATTGAATTAATCCAAGGCCACAGGTAATCCTATTAGGGGAGACACCGAGAACATGCTTGTTCCAACAGAAAGGAACCCTGAGACAATTGGGGGAAAAAAACATTTCCTGGGAAAAAATGACGTTAGGCTTAAAACAAAATTCTCACCAAACGAGGCCAGAACAATAGACTCAATGTAAATCCAGTCCTCAGCCGTCTTTAATGTTTTTTGTGTTTTTTAAACACAATAAGCGCTGCCTAAAATGCCTTAATTTAATGAAGATTTTCATTTATTAACTTTCTAACTAAAAAGCACATTTTATGACTGTGATAACAAAGTCTGGAGCACATACATCATTTTAGGTTTTGCTCAGTTATAATCTCATTTTGTTCATATGTATGCTGAGTATCGTGCTTATGTTTTAAGGCAAGACTTTCATCCACGCTATATGGATATTGACCTGAATTTAATGACACTCTGTATTAATAATTTCAGTAATCAGTAAGGCCAAATTCATTAATCATAATAAATATATATTTTCAAACATGAATTTTAAACTGTTTCCTTTCAAATCTTCTCATCTGGATACTATCTTCTGGCTCTATCTTTCCAGCAGGAGGCATGTTGTTACAGGATAATTTTCTTTTCTTTTCTGCTACATGCAAAACTCCAGCCAAGATTTTAACCATTTACAAGGATGTTGAATGATTCCTTGCTTCCTTATTAACCCTGGAGTTTGGCTCCTGAGCCAGTTTGCAGAGATTTTGGATCCATGTCAAGCACTTTCGATAAAAGAGCTGATAAAAAAACATGATTAATTTGTTCCTCTGTGAATTCATTCTGTGGTATTCACAGGGAAACACATAAATCATATGAAAAGCTAAGATATGAGTTCCTTTGAAACACCCACACTTTATTTCATTGCAATCTGTGAAGTCAAACTTTGAAAACTCTGGTCCTTTCTCCACATAATGGTCCTTTAGTTCCACTTCATCCCTCACATATGAATTCCCCTCTAGGGTACAACAGTCTCTCTGAGCCAGGCATCACTCTCTGCCTGTTACCATCACCGTGCAATTTATTGCCAATTCTGCCAGTATCTGCATGACCCTGCTGTGGTTTTGATCACAAATTTTCACTATGACAAGCTTTACATTTTGCAATAAAATGTTGTACCCCCAGCCAACAGCCTGTTCTCACAGAGATGAGTACATGTTGTGTGGGCAAGAGCCGAAAGTGAGAGATTATCGAGGTCCCTACGAGTGCAACGGAGGAGTCTTGACTTGCTGTTTATTTACGAATCCTGCTCTTGCTCAATATCGGTGGTGTGAGAATCCCTTTAACTATTTCCCCTTGTGCAATATTTCAACTGTGGGATGATCTTTCAAAGTGATGAAGGATGCAGTGAATAATGTTCACTGTTGAACTTAAATGAAATTTAAACAAAAACATCTGTCTGCAGCTACTGTTTGGGAAAAAAATTGACGCATCGAGGGAAAGAAAGTAAGTTGTTTAGACCAGAGTGAATCATTTACATTTAGGTGATCAAAGGTGGATGACCATGACATTTCAGTCAGGTTTATTCAACCTACACAGAAGCTTACCTTTGACTAAAAACTTAAAGCCTGAAACTAAAACAGCCCTTTTCAAAATTCATCAGTCTGTTCAGATAATGACAGTTCTGAGTTTTTATGAATTGAGAGAGAATAACTTTTTTAATCTGTGTTGAATTTGCTGTTTTTGATTACAACACATATACAGTAAATGCCACAAAAGAGATTAAAAGGTGATCACTCAGAACAACTTTATATTGATTTGCAGTGACTCTTCCCTCTAAGGAGACAAGTGGACCCAAACCATGCCAACAAAATGCCCCCCACAGCGTAACAGAGCCACTGGTCCCGCTCACTGTGGGGGTCAAGCATTCAAGCCTGTACTGTTGTCTTGGTGTACGCCACACAGGCACTCGCCCACGTGTTGAAAATCTGGTGAAGAATGACTTATCTGACCATATCACTCCTCTCCATCTCTGTAGACCAGTGCCCATGGTTTTTGCACTACTACCTCTCAAATGTGCAATCGTTTTTGTAATGAGGGGTTTATGCACTGCTGCTCTACTATATTATCCCTCTCTATATAATTGTCGACAGACTGTTCTTGCAGACAAAGTCTGATCATGTCCTGCATTGACATTCAATCACCTGAGGAAGAGTTGCTCTTCTGTTTGTCCTTACATATTGCACGATAATGGACGAGCATTACAGTCATCAAACGTGTGCTGTCGACCCCAGTTTCTGACTCTATTTATTTACGTTTCTCTCGTAGATCTAAATGCAGATATCACTTCAGTCACTGTTCCTATTGAAACACTAGCCAGCTGAACAGTCTTTGTGACTGAAGCTCCTGCCATCTGTGCCCCAACAATGAACCCTCTTTCAAAGTCACTGAGTTCTTTGTAATGTGTAATGTTCAATAGACAGGCAAGAAATGTGGCATAAATTTCTACAAATTTGAGCGAGACTGAACACGTCTCTGTTATTAACTCTCGCATAACGAATTGTAAATGTACATCTATTTATGGGAATGCAGCCCAGAAACTACAGGTGAATACTTATTTCAAAGGCGTAACATAAAAAAAACTTCAACTAACTGAGTCAGAGGTGAGAAGGAGAGAAACAGCTTCAGGGCTTCAGTCAACAGCTTATTATCTTTCCCAGATTAACTGGGTCCTTATTGTCACGTCAATGATCTGAACCAAAAAGACGGTCAACTGTGCCGCTGTGGTATTAATACTTTATGGTGAGAAAAACAAGGATAACTGTGGCTCTGGTCCTGGCAATACTTGCATTTTATGTTTTCTATCACGGCCTGGTTTCCTCTCCTCATGATTATCACTAAATACTCCCACACCAAATGTCATTCCGCTTCTAAATGAACATATTGGCGCAGCGCCCAGTCTGGAGACTTGCTGTTCTTTCTTTGAATAGCTTTAAATAGATTTCTTTAGTAACACTTATGTGTAAAATTGAGTCAGTTCTGACCTGTGTTTGAGAGTTCAGAATTTCTAATCCCTAAATCCATTTCTTTGTGGTGGTTTAGGTTTGGTGACACGCTAACATGGAAGACTGATTATCTTGCAGTGTCCCAAATCCATCCAAAATACAAATTCTAAGCAGGTTTTGAACATTTTCAAATTGGAAAAGTTATAAAATAAAGTAAACTCAAAAAGGCAAGTCTGCACGCTAAAAATATTGGATCTTTGAGTGTGCTCTGATGTACCCCATTGTCCCAAAATGCAATGCACAAAGGAAATGGAGGAGTTTCTCACAGCTGGAAGAAATTAAAACTAAAAGTGAAGTAAATTGGGACACATTTTAAGTGAAATGCAGCTGGGCTTTGGTTTCTTTGTTTTTTAGGACTATTTTTTACGCATATTTGCCTTGTGTTGATAGACTGGGAGGAAACATGAAGAGAAAGCTAAGTCGAAGACATGCAACACTAACCCACAGCTGGATTTGATCCAGGGACACTGAGGTTTAGACGGTGATGTTTGAAGACATTTCACAATCCATCCATCCATTTTTATTACATTTTCAAGACTTATTTACAATCCCACGAGCTGCAAGACTGGGTTACCAAGGTTCAATTTGTTTCAATATGATTATTTAACGAAAGTACATCTATCAACTGGGTCCTGCATTATTGTGTAATCTTCTGGCTTTTTTTCAATGCCGGGTCCTTTGCTCACAGGGTTCATTTTTCAGATTAAAGTTGTGTTTTGTCAAATTATCACAAACTAACTGATGTACAGAAAACCCAGGGCCAGGAGGTATTCCATATGGGAGTACTGGTCAGTTTCTTGGTGTAAAATATAATGAAGCTGACATCTACAGTATAGTGTGCTGTGTGCATTGTACTTGATAAGAACTTCAACAGCAACAGATCCAACAGCCAATTTTTGCCCAAACATTTTAAAGGATTGCTTCACAAGTGCCCATATGTGCACTGAAACATTTTTTTTTGCTGTTATCACTCCTCCTGTTCATACTGGACGTGAAGAGAGCCCTTCTAACACAATTCATATGTCCAGTAAGTGATGGGGGACAAAATCCACAGTCCTCACTCTGTGCAAGCATACACTGAAAAGTTTATCTGAAGCTAATACAAGGCTTAAGGTGTCTGAGTTCACCAAATCAGGTTAGTATCTTCAAAAAAGCCCAAATTCTTTTAGTATAATATTTTCCATCTTTGGATAACTATGCTGCCACTGCAGCTCAGCAAGGAAACACCGTCTGGTAAAACACAAAGAAGGAAATTTTATACTACATGTGAGAATCTGACTGGTGTTTTAAGATAGACTTGAAAACTGTGAACCTATACTTTAATCTAGCCACGCTGGACTTGATGGTGGAGAATCTGACAGATTTTTAACTGTCAAGTCAATCCTTTACCATCAGCGTTATCATCGAACCAATGAAAACCAGCTTTGGGTTTGTGAATTGTAGACCAACTGCTGCAAGAGCCAAGTTTTAAAATGTTGACATCTCGATCATGTTGTCAGTTATTGCCTCAAGCTGATGCCAAATCTAAACTAAGAGAGATAAACTGAATTAAAGCTAAGATTGCTTTGTTCCATTAGTATCCAGTGAAACCATCATCTTGGGGAAATGGTGCAACAATTTTTTTTACCCCAAAAAATCAACCATGGGATGACTAAATCAGGACAGAAATGATTTAAAACAGCTTATTGTTGAATATTTTTCTGAATGACTATTATGAAACCCATAGTCTTTGTTTGTGTTAGTTCTTTATTTGATATAGGGAGACACACAGTACAAATAGAGTGGTGATACACAAATATGGAAATCTGTTCTGTTAAGAAAAACCTCTCAGCTTAACCCCGGAGTGGTTTTTAGATGTATATCGCACACACATTTACAGATTACACATTACTTACAGGTGCACATACACACTCTGCAAATACATTTCAAAGCTGCCAAGTAGTGGCTCATTCCTAGCAGGCTCTACTTACCACAAAGCAGTGAGCAGTATCATAGTGTTGGGTCATATATAAATGAATTTTGCTATACTGGCTATAACCTTGAGCATGTGGTATGTTTGTGTTCTAGTGAACTGCTTACATGAGTTACATTCGCTGTCAGCAACAGGAAATATTTAATCTACTGAAACATAATCCATCTGGGGATATGTGATGCCTGGCAGGGAGGTGAAACTGCTGCTCTCCTCGCTCCCATTCTTCTCTTCTTCCCCTCTGTTTAGTGGTCTACAAGGACAAAGGTTTTATGATGAAGAACTTACACACCAGGTGAGATTGTCTGTAAGGCAATAAAGTATGTCTTTGAGTAAGAATGTTGTGTGACTTTTTACCTATTTTATTTTACCTACCTTTCATATCCACAGTCCTAATCAGCTCCTGGACCCAACTTTCTTGTGGATTGGCGCAGACAGTCCGCTGTTTTTTGTGTGAAGACCTCTTCTTCATTGTAAACCTGTGTGTATCAGTAAAATTATTTAAAGCTTTCTAGCTTACTGCACTCATTTTATAAGCAACCAAAGACACCAGTGTGCACATTTAAAAGTGCCGTTTTAAGCCTGGGTCAATCACTTCCTCAGGCTGTTTCTTTTTCCAAAACTCTTTGCCAAATTATAAAAGTGGAAAGGGTCAAGAGTGTGAAAACAAAATGCTCAATAAGGGCCACAAACTAAGGACATATAATTTGTTACTTACACAACCGCTCTGATGTTGCAGTCACCATCTGTATCCTGCATCCTGTAACTTTCAATTTTTCTCTTTGCACTTGCTTTCATCTTCTGAACATAGCCGAGGCAGCAGTTGCCATAAGATCCTGGAGAAAGAGTCGCAGTCACAGAGAGTGAGAGAGAGATAAACTGCCCCTCTTGAAAATGTCGCTCCCGGGGAGACGTTTGTTCACTCTGGTTAGTATTCAAAGAGAAATCAATAGCTCAATTTGATCATTGGTACGTGGCTGGCAATGTGTTGTCCTTTTTGTATGTGTATGTCTGTGTTTATTGGAATGCCTGTAAGCTTATGGATAAAAAGTGCCAAAGTGAGTACTATTTAGTCCTGATGTTGTCAAGTATTTGTAATGTGTGGACTATTGACTCGATATTACCAGAAAGAAACATAATAATGGGTCTCACAAATCACAGTTAATTCAATAATCTGTCATGAAATTATTATTCTGGGGCTACGCCAGCATCCCCCATCCTCCCCATCTAAAAATGCCAGAGACTTATTCTGGGAACCTAGACTGAGTGTTCGGTATTAACACATAACGAAAGTGAAACATGTTAGTTCTCTCACTCTCTCTCACTGTCTGAGTCTTCTAAACTCAGCTCAACTTCACCATCCCTGCCTGCGGCGACATTGCTGGTTGTGGTTCTTTCAGGACACGATAAGATTACATAAATATTTGGTGCTGTTTGCCAGAGCATGTTCTGCAGCAGAGTTCGCAGCCTGCACCCAACCTGTCAGAAAGTTATCTTACCATCGGGGCTGTAGCTATGATTGATGACACTGATGTTGTGTCTTTAGTATTTGAAATATGGAGTTTTTAGGAACTTTGGGGGTGTTTACATGGCTTACACCACACATGGCTGGTATGTTATAGGCTGACTTCACTATTAAATTTGAGTGCTCTTAGGCTGATAAATAAAGGATTCATTACATTTCAAAAGACATTTAATCCTGGCAATGTGGAGAGGGCTTTTTAAACAGATTTAGAGCTTCATTTTGGGAAAATAAAATTTTAAGAAAATGGAAATGAACCATTAACAGAATGAATAAAAACATGAAATACCAAACATTTTCAAGGACTACGTTTTTTTGTTTTCAAACTTTAATGAGATGGGGAGTGCATTAGCGGGGCCTAGACTCAGTTTTTCTAAGGTTATAGCCCTGCTTACTGTAATTATTTAATTATTAATCTAAATGATCATTGGGTTAATGGGTTTGTTATTTACCATCAATCATTGTTCCCGCAACATAATTTCTTAAATAGTTTAATAGGCACATTTTTTAAAATTTAACTTTACTTTTCCTCTTGAAAAGTAATGTTCTCTTGCTCAGCCATGTCTGTCATTTAACCCTGAACTTGTGGTCTGCATGTGCCCCTCTTCCATCCGATGCTCCAAATTCAGTCACTTCTGCTACATTCAAATGCCAGCTTTCTGAAGAGCGAAAATTTGTGGGGCTAGGCTGAAGCCCTAGACGATAGGCTGTAATGATGCCAGTGAGACAGTGGTGAGCCTAAGGTGTAATGATTATCCAAAAAGTAGAAATAGGCTATAGGAATGTTTATTCATAGCAAAATCAGATTCTTTGTCTTTTACAAATTCATATGATATATTAGCATCTTAGTAGTGAGGTACTGATACATCAATAAAGAAACTGTCAGTTTTTACTCAAGTGTCTACACAACATGTCCACAATCTAAAATTCCCCATTTGTGCTGTAATTTGCCGATGGGGGGATATTTAGGATGGTCAGCAACTTTACTTAATTAAAGTAATGTGTGTTCTTTTTTATTTTATAAACATGCCAAAAGATCAACATATCAGAGTGATCTCTAGTAGCAAGTCTAGAAAGACTACACTTTGGTATGAAGTGTTGCAGGTAATGGTTTTGAGCAGAATTAATCTCCTCATTGAAAGAAGTGATTTAGTAAAAACATCAAAATGAATGTGAATTATGAAATACAGCTGCTCCTAAATTTGAAAAAAGCAAGATACACATGTTGTCTACAGTCATATAATACTGTCAGTTTGCTATATTTTTAGATTTTAGCTTACAATGTTACCTGCACAATACTGAGCTATTGCAAAACTGACCATTTAAATCTGTACAATCTCTGTACATTTTCCAATTACAATATCAGAGCTCTGGTGTGAATCACATTGGACGTGTTCCTCCTACCTTGTGCCAGGCTCAGGTACATGCAGGTGAGGAGCATGAGGAAGAAAAGAACTTGAAACTTCATGGCTGCTGCTGCTGCTGTTCCTGTTGTGTTGCACACTGCAAAGAAATAAACAGAAGAAATCAAACATCAAGGACCCTTACCCTGCTCTGCCTTGTAAATTTAGGCTGTTGTTACAATATTTTCCATCACAAACCCAGCCATCTGTGCACTTGTGAAAGTAAAAGGTTCTGTTTTGACCCCTGATTAAAAAAAATTAAATCCTCGTCTGGTTTCCTGCTGTGTGCAGCTGCTTCATCTCAAGCGTTCTCAGTGTTTTACTGAAACCAAGCAAGTTTGTAATAAACTATGGCTTGATTCCCTTCCATGCACTTATCTCTGACATTTTATTAAACTCAAAACTCAATACATAGCAACGTGTTTGTAAATTCAGGATTACAAGAGTACCAGGAAAAACATGATGGAGCTGTTTCATAAGCATGCAGAGAAATGTACCTGCTCACATTCAGTATTTCACAGGATGTCCTGGGAGGAAAAACCTTTTATCCAGTGGAGCTTGTGGTGGCTCTGTATTCTTATAGAGCCCATTTGTAATCTGCCCTCCCCCGGACACAAGATCTATCCTTTACCACACCTCCTCTGACATGTCAACACTCAGTTCCTCAATTGACTATATTTTACAACTCTCATAATATTTGTAAGCAAAGTACTCTATAATCACGTTATAGAGTTATCTGTGTACAGTTTGTGTCAGTGGGAAATTCTATGTCATTCAATTTTCCACACCACTATAACCAAAGTTTAACTTGCAAACTTGTGGGCTGTGGTGCTGTTAAATGTATCTTTTTCTAGAATAAAGAGCATTCAAGATAAGGTAAGATAAGATAAGATAAGATAATATGTTGTAGTCAAGGTAATTTTAAACTAAGTAACAACATGTGTGAGTGATTGTGCATGACTTTCTGCATGTGCATGTGCAAATGTAAGTACATTTGTGTTTTGTTGGTTGAAATAGCAGCAGTGGGGGGTAGTTGGGGCAACTGGGCCCTTTATTGTTAAATAACCTTTATCCAGCCAAGGGAATTCTTGTACACGATAAAACAAGCTCAAAGTAGAGAAAGCCCAAGAAATGTAAAATGAACCAAATAGGAAAATATTCACTTAGAGAAACTCAAGATGCTTACTGGACCGATGCCTCTTCTCCATGCTTTCCAAATATAGCTGAGTTTGACATGACTTAGGCGTAACCCCTCAGATGTTTTTGATTTGAGTATTAAAAATAGTACTTTTGCCGCTAAGTGGTCGGTTCCCAGTCTACAGAAATATGGACTTAACAATGACTGATCCTACATTCAGGGTTGCATTCAGAATTTTAGAAAAACTGAAGTCATGAATCCAATTCACCCTGGTGCAATAATTCCCAGGTTATTTTTAATCATAAATCTGAGCAGTGTTGTCAATTAGTCGAAAAGTATGTGAATACCGGAATAGTACACTCAAATATTATTGTTTAACACATTTCATTGCAAAACTATGGACATTAATTTGTTGCTATAAAAATCTCTACGCTTCCAGTAAGGGTTTTCACAACATTTGGAAACCTGGTTGCAAGGATTTCCTGTCACTCAGAAACAATAACATTTGCAGGCTGAGCACTGATGCTGGGTGACAAGGTCAGGCTTGTAATCAGAGTTTCAGTTTATCCCAAAGGTGTTCAATGGGACTGAGGTCAAGACTCTGTGCAAACTAGTCAAATTCTTCCACTCCAATCTGGAAAAAAACAATTCTTCATTGACCTGCTTTTGTGCACAGGGTCACCTTTATTTTTAAATGGGGAAAAGCCCTTCTCAAACAGTTACAACACAAAAAAAATCACACATTAGGAGAATGTCTTGTGATTTCAGTTAACAGGAGTGATTACACAATACCAAGACACCAACACCATTCACCATATTCCCTCATTTAGTCTTTCGTACTTTTTCTACTCTGACATGTCAAAATGTCTTCTCTGAAAAAAGGTCTATTGAAACAAACCATTACAGACATCCTCAGAACAAGGAATACAAAGCTATGTGGCCTGTCTACTGTGTCCACCAGTGGTGGAAGAAGTATTAGATCCTTTACTTAAGTAAAAGTATCACTATTGCTATCTAAAAATACTTTGTCACAAGTAAAAGTCCTGCATCTCAAAATGTTACTTAAGTACATAAGTATGACCTTTCAAGGTGAACAAGTATCAGAACCAGAAAAGTCCTTATTTGGCAGAATGTCCCTTCTCAGTGTTGTAGTGTTATATATTAGATTATGATTACTGACGTATGAATATATTAGCAGTATTTTTATATTGTATATAGCTGGGTGAGATGGAGGTATTTATCAAAATTTAAGATGCTGTTGGGCTGTTTAATTTACTAAATCTCAATGCATTTGATTTAATGTGTTTATTTGTTATGTTCATTATAGGTTTTCAGGGGTGTAAGAAGTATTCAGATCCTTTACTTAAATGAAAGTAGAGATAATGAAATATATGCCATTACAATTAAAAGTCCTGCATTAAAAATGTATTCTAATGTAAGCAAATGTACCGAAGTATTAGCAACAAAATGTACTATCAAAAGGAAAAGTAGTCATTATGTACACCCAATGTTTTCTTATATTGCTCTATTATATTACTGATTTAAACAGTATTTATGTTGTAGTTGGTTGTAAATTAAATACTGTTGGGATGTTTAATAATACATCCAAAAGAATTTATCGTATTTCCCGACCATATCTTGTATAAAATCTTAATATGCAAAATAACTCAAGCTGTCAGATGAATGCAGTTGAGTAAAAGGTACAATGTTTTCCTCTAATAAGTAGTGGAGTAGAAATATAGTGTAGAAAAAACTGAAGTACTCAAGTAGAGTACAAGTATGTGAAATCAGTACTTAACCTCTAAAACTTCACTGGGCCCTGGTGAGCTCAAACTCATGCTGTGCAGCAAAACACTTTTCAAACCCACAGAACTTTATTCTAAATTCTAATCAAGATCTCAAATTTTGCAAAGATATCAAACATTGTCTGGCTTCAGTTTGGGGAAAATGTGTAAAATGTTGCATGAGACATCTGGAAATTACTTCCATTTGGGAGAATGGCGTATCAGTAAAAACGAGAGTCTCGGCTGTAGTGTATCATTCAATGTACACATCATACAGCTTCAATAAAAAGCTGGGATTCACTGATACAGACCATGGATGGTACGGTCAGTCTGCTTAACTCTGCTCTTAAAAAAGGGGAACACTGCTTTGTTGAGGGTTTATTACCGATACTTGAGTGAATGTACTTTGGTGCGCAGCTTGACAAAATATTTAGAGACACTGCAGTACCATCTAGCGGTTGGAACAGGAACTGCCCGAGTACGGAAATCCATTCCGTCGGTCCAGTCCTGTTTTGTAGACGCAGCCTCTTACTCCACGTTGTCTTGGCCAGGTTTTACGGGACAGTCACCGGCGGACTTGCCTTCATTGCGGCTGCCGAGCAAACGTCAAAGCAGCTAGTCAGGCGGCGCGGCCACTGTGAGTGCAAGTCATCCTGACTAGTCTATTTCTTAATAGCTTCGGGCGGCCGTCCTGCTGTTTGCTATTAGTCAGCAGTTACAATAGCAGTCAGTGAAAGAGCGAGAGCACCTGCTTCACATTTCATCGGATCAAACACTGTTTAGCAACTTCTGAGCTAGCTACCCAAAACCACATGGATCCTCCAAACACCGACATGAACACTGAGGCGAAGATGTTGAACCACGCCAAGACTCTTAGGCTCCACACCGGGAATTTAGTCAACCGGAGTCGCCTAAAAAAGAAATGTCCAGGCTCTCCCAGCGAAGAGGTAATATAACGAAAAAATAAATCAATAAATAAACATGTCCAAATTACAAGGACGGCAGTTTTCTGACCATGGTAGCTTTTTAGCTTAGCCAGCAGGTTAACCTCAGGCTACCTGGCTAAATATTTAACCGGCTATCGATGCCAGTGTGTATTAACTGATAATAAGGCCTGCGTAACGTTGTATGAGTAATCTAGAAAGAGAGCAATAAGGTGGGAATCATTTTAAAAAGTATTTCAGATTGTACTCGTAGAGGTCCCTATTTCAAGACTTTTATCTTAGCTAAAGTGGGACAGTTGAAGAGTTTCAGTGTTCAGTTACGGTCTGGTTTATATGATAACAGCTTTATGATCCAGGCTGAGGTGATCAGTTCACAGTGAAGAACGTTTGTCGGACGCTTTTAACACAAAACTAGACCCGGATGGATCAAACGGGGGATCTGCATCACCTGCAGGCAGGTGCTCCATTGACGCCGTGTCCGGTAATACCACCCTAAAGATACGGCGGTGCCAACAAGCCGGAACTCAAAATGCAGTCAAAATCTATTGAAAAGCATAGCTTTAGCACTAGAACTGCAACATTTTTCATTGATCCCTTGATGTTTTTTTGTTTTTGTTTTGTTTTTTCTTCACATTGCATGTTCTGTCCAGCTAACAGTCTGAACCCCAAGGATTTTAAATTTAAAACAGAGAAAAAGCAGCAAATTCTCACATTTAAGGAGCTGGAACAAGTTGATGTTGGCATGTTGCTTAGTAAATGACTTAGACAATCAATCGATTATCAAAATAGTTGAAGATTATCTGCCATCTGACTAATCTGTTAATCGACCATTTGTTTTAGGACTACATAAATGTTCACAGTAGTTTTCACAAAAGTGTGTCAGCTATATCCTGAGAGAATCCGGTCAGACTTGTTGCTTTTTCGCCGGTAACATACCATTCATTGTATTAATGTTTAAAACGTCAACTGAAGTTTCCCCCTGAAGCAGGGATGTAATTTGGGTCCAGTGCTATGTGCTGCGCCCTCCATACCCTAGTCCAAAGTTGTTCTTTTTTTTTTTTCTTAACTAGGGATGCACCGAGCCGACTTTCTGTCCCAATACCAATACTGATACCTGGGCTTTGGATAACGGCTGATACCGAGCACCCATCCAATAAAACATCCAGTTGCAAGTTGCCATAGGACTCATTGGTGTAGCAGGCGTGAAACACCTCCAAACTGCTTACCCTTTGTTTCTAGCTCCCTTGATGCAGTATTAGCTGTGTAATGTATGGGTCTACGGTGCACTGCTGACACACGATGTAGTGTGCGCACACAGAGGTAAACATAGAATTACATAGAGTTGAATTGAATTGAATAGATCTGGCCGATCTATGGGGCCAATCGTCACCGGTACCCGATCCACCTATCTGAGTCAGCATCAGGACCGATAGCAGTATTGGATCAGCGCATCCCTATTTTTTACAGTCGTATGGTTGATTCAATTTCTTTGCCCCAGTTTGATTATCAAAATAATAAGGACACAGATATTATGACTTTGGCTCATTACAGATATATCTGTATTGGCATGTAGTATATGGTTATGTGTGTGGCTGACATGCCACAAAACCAGCGTATCATTCAGAAAAGTGCATTAGACGGTATTTTAGAAACATTGTTACATCGTTCATTGATCTCCTCTTGCAGGATTTTCACTTATCCTCTGTTTCAGGAGTTTTGAGTCATGACACATACATATCAAGTAGGATTCTGTAAGTACTGTTCACATCAACATCCCAGTTGTAATTATGACTGGCAAGCTTAGATTTTTCTGAAAGTTCAGATAAATATGACTCTATATCTATATCTCCAAAGTCTGCTGTTCAAGCTAATCAAGCCCAAATTTAATGGAAATAGTGCTTCATTTTAAATTCACAGTATTTTGGTTTGTTTGACATTTTCTACTGGTGTCAACACTCAAAAAAACATTTCTCACTCACCCATACACTTCTTAAACTACTGATGCAGCTGCCCCCCTCCCCCCATGCTTATTATTTAAATAGTAAATAGTTAGGCTTGGTTCAAAATAAAGCATTCTTTGGCACTTCAACTCCTCTTGTCTCCTCTCCACGTTCAACACTTGGAATCGGTTTGCGAAATTGTGACTTTATGAAGTTCGTCAAACTGATTTTATTGTTTACAACACACCGAGGCGTAGGAGTTGGCATAGAAGCTGTCCAGATGCTAGTATGGAGTCTTCTGAGAATAAAAAGCTTCTCAGCTTCAGCTGAGTTTCAGGTATCCTACCTAAAAACTATTCATGTTTTATGATTGTTAATTTAACTTCATGTTTTTCTATTTGATATTTCAGCTGCAAGACTGCATTCAAGCCACACTGAGCGACTGGTTTTCCATGACAAAGCCGCAATCCAAGGTGGGGTGACGTTTTCTGTTTCCATAATGTTTTCATGTGGTGCTGCTGGGTTCTCATTTTGGGAGTATAGTAATTCAGTCTCTCCTACATTGTGAAACCACAGCGTACACAAGTTTTTACATTGATGGTCAGTTATGGCCAGACCTGCTGTTAGACAACAACGTGCTACTACACTGTCGGGCAGTAGGATTCCAGTGCTTGGGAAAGTAAAATAACTGTAGTGACGGACATCAAAGGATGCCTCTAGGCCTACTGAAAAGAAGCTGTCATGATGAATGTTCATGCAGTGCTGACTGCCAAAGGCGCCATTCCAAATGTGTGTGTCTCTGTTGGGCTGGGTGGTGGGTGGGTATGCGTACACAGAAACTTGGCTCTGGAGTTTTTAACCATTAACTGTGATATGATTTCTAGAAAGTGGAGGCCATGGGATAATCTTGCTCATCCTAAAGTTCTGAAAAGCTTGATCCAACGTAGTGAACCACCATTTCTGCTGAACACACCCCTGCTCTGGCTGTTTCTGCTAGGCTCAGCTAATCTGTTTCAGCTTTTATCACCACGCCCTCGGGACTCAAATGGGGATGGTGGAGGAAAGAGTTGAAGTGAGGGGTCTTAAATACTTGCACATACAAAGCTTATTAGACAC
This sequence comes from Xiphias gladius, assembly GCF_016859285.1. Classification (NCBI taxonomy): domain Eukaryota; kingdom Metazoa; phylum Chordata; class Actinopteri; order Istiophoriformes; family Xiphiidae; genus Xiphias; species Xiphias gladius. The sequence continues at coordinate 17,563,499 of NC_053405.1, read as the reverse complement.
GTCCCCTACAGGGAAATGTGAAGAATGGGATATTTGAATCATGGAACTGAGTTCTCCTCAGGTTGTGTTTGCTGCATCTTTGCTGGCAGAAAAACATCACATGTTTTGTATTGCTGTGTAACATGTCCATATGATAAAGCTCGAAATTTTCCAGTGTTTCTGTCCTGCTGTACTAAGCCCCCTTTTAGACATACACCACGTTATGTAAATGTGATGGAAATTTAACACGTTGGTCACATGTCTAATTAAGCACAGGCAGAGTAAGAGTACAGTAATAAATGTATCTAATAAATATATCCCTTGTTATCTCTTATATAATAATAAAATCCGTTCAGTAAACCATAACGCACTGTCAGTGAGTCACTTTTGATTGCAGATCAGTTGTATGAGTTTAATAATTAGCTCATACAACCACAAAAATTAGCAGACCAGCACTTTTCAATATATGCTCGTGCACTGTCGGACATTATAAAATTGGCTGCAGAATTCTCCAACAAATGATGTGGTTGATGAGAAAATGTATTTATTGCACTTTATGCAAAGGGTCGAGTGTGTCTCGCACTCATGATGGTCATTAATTAAGGTTTCGACTGCAAAATAATTTGAAAATCCATCTGCGATGCAGCGTGTGAGGGGAAAAATAAAGCGATTTCTTGTCAAAATAAAATGATTTCTTGCCATGCAGGACTTTCCCGACACACTGGACTGCTCCATTCCCCAGGAAACAGATGCTATCACACCTGAAGAGAGAGAGGAGGTGAAGGTTTCAGGTCCGTACTGGTTTTGTAATCTGCAAGAACATTTAATCTATATAGTAACACATTCAATTAATTTTCATGCACTTTACTTGTCCAGGTTTCCTCAATCAGAGAGAAATTTGGTATGCATTGGATAAACCCGTTTTTTTTTGTTTGTTTGTTTATTAATGTCTAGAATTAAAGAAAAATATTTATTAGCCTAAATGTCACAAAAAAATGCTACTAATGAGTCGCTGTGTGTCCGTGCCTGTTTTAGAAAAACTGCGTTAGCATACAATCAAGTTCAAGCAGGGACATGGAGAATTGTTTTAGCATTTCCCTGCTTGAACCGACTGACTAATCAGAGCATCTCTACTTCACAACCGGCTGAATGAAGAATAAATAAATTAGTAAATAAGTATTACCAATGATTTAAAAACAACTTCAGTATATGGGAGGTGACATGTTTATGGTTGCCTTGTTCTTGCAGTCAAGCTGTTCCTCTGTGAGTCGGGTCAGTCCTCTATAAGAGATGCAGTGGAGATGGGTGAGCTTTAAACCTCCTCAGCAAAAGTTTAATATGCCCTAAACATTAAAAACAATTGATGTGAGCCTTTTTTTCCCTTTTAAAAAAAATTGATCTTTACTCATGTTACAGCGTTGTTTGTCTCTCATCCCTAGCCTGCCAGACACTGGCAGTGTCCCAGCTTGACTCTGTTATCATAGCGCCACCTGGGCTCCAGGAGGGTGACAGCCAAACTTTGGCTCACCTTCAGCCAGCGTGGGAGGAGCTGGAGACCCTGGTCAGGAGCCAGCGGATTGCTGCCATTGGCACCTCTGACCTGGACAAAGATCTGCTGGAACAGCTCTACAACTGGGCTCAGGTCAGTGGCGAATCTTGTGTGTGTGAGGTTTAATTAGTGTCATCTTCAGAGGTGACAGTGATTTTGACTCCTTATAATAGGAGAGGAACGTGTTTTCTGTTATGAGCTTTGGCCAGTGTACCACTGACAGAGCTGATCCATGGGTCATTTTCCATGTTGAACTAAATGAAGCCAGTCACTGATCGTGTTCCCTCTCTTGGACCAGGTGAAACCCAGCAGTAACCAGGTCAACCTGGCCTCCTGCTGTGTGATGCCTCCTGACCTGACAGCCTTTGCTAAGGAGTTTGACATCCAGCTGCTCACACACAATGATCCCAAAGGTGAAAGAATTTTTTTCCCCCTGCCAGTCAGATGGGTTTGTTTGATTTTTGTTATCAATCCAGACCTGCACTTTATTATGATTGTGCAAAACGGGAAGTTTCTAAATGCCAAAATGTTTATTGAGAGTGTGTCCCAAATGAAATGCTCTCAATGCTTGGTAAAACATTAAAGGATGAGTTTTGTGATATTCTGTACTTTTCTTTTTCTCAAAAGACCACAGCCAACAATGAACTGATCCTACTAACAAGTTGGGAAGTTGTCAATTGTCTGTGTAGCCAAAGCAAAATATAAAATATAAAAGTATATATCTGTGACCCATATTTAGAGATTTACTTACCAAATATGGGTTTGGGGCTGAGAGCCACCGACAAGACAGGGCAGGACAGGAAGTCAGAAAGTACTGAGAAAAGTATTTAGTATTTTCATGGGTTTTGCTGACAGTATGAATATTATAGAAAAACACCAACCTTGTCCTTTAAGTTTTTTCTTAAAAAATAAATAAATAAATTAACGCATTGCAGTTGGGATCATCTGCAGCATCAGTGGATCTCATTTTTATGTGCTTTGCATAGTGTAAGCTGCATAGTTCACATGTACCTGTGTTTTGTCTCTGGAGTTTTAAACTGCTCCTCTCTTGGCCTCATGTTTCCATCTTCAGAGCTGATGTCAGCAGCCACCTTCCAGGAGGCGGTGCAGGAGGGAACACAGGACCTGAACATCGCTGACTGGAGGCTGGAGTGGGTCCTGCGCTACTCCATTATTGTCAAGAGCAGGGGCATCATCAAGTCTAAGGGCTACCTTGTCAGTGCGAGGAAGGCGAACCCCTAGCACACCCCACCAGAGAAGAAGACAAAGGGATGAAGCCATTTTCCTCCTTCTTCATTCACATACACACACACTCTCAGCTTTGAATACTGGAAGCTGCAAACCAAAATGAGTCGTGAAGTCATGTTTTATCTTACAGATAAACATGTTCTTCATCTGTGATCTGTTCAGTTTAATAGATGCATGTATTCATTACCATAGTCTCAGTGAGATCAAAAGTAGGACATGAACATGCAAGATCAACCCCAGTGTCTGTTTTGAGAGAGAAGACTGTGAAATTGCCTTTCACTGATGGTGGCTCTCACAATGACCAGTACACTGATAGATCGGCCATTTACCAACACAGTAGAGGCTGCTTAAATGAGGGAAAATGTTGGTTGCTAAACTTTGATCCAAGGTGAAGGTTTCCTAACCTTGTTCTGATGTGAAGTGCCTCTCAACTTTTCCTCCTTTTTATCTTAATACCTGCTTTGTCTCCACTGTGTGAATTGTGTGAATCAAACTTTAGACATGTAAGTCTGTATTAAAATATTGATAGGTAAAGCAAAAGAAAACGGTACGAATCTATTGTTTTTAGTACAGAATTATTCCAAACATTTTGAAGGAAAAATGAAACTCCAAATAGTATGAAAAAAGTCTGATACTATTCAAGCAGTTTTGATTGTTCCTGCGGTATATAAAACCATTTGCATTCCACATTTGAGAAAAATGATGCACTAATTCAGACCCTACTACATATGAGCTGTTTATTTTATGATGAAGATTGAATTAGCCTTGAACTGGCAAAACAGAAAATTATGTGAGTATACAGTATATAACTTTATTGTGTCATGCTTTTTTTTTTTTTTTTCTAACCACATGCGGTTTTTGACGATGCATTGAAATGTTTTCTCCTCCATGCTCGTGATTAATTTGAGGGTTGAGAGTAGAGCAGTATTTTGAGACTGACATAAATAGCAGGTAGGTGTCATTTATATGTGTTATTATAACACTGGAATCTCTGTCAATGAGATGAAAAAAATTGTTAATGCTGAGGAATTAGTTTTTATTTATGAATCATGCTTGTTTTTCCAGACAGGGTCCAGTGAATCTCATGAAGACAAATGATCTGTTGTACAGTAAACATATTAAATGTTGTCATATATCTGTATATCATGAACTGGCTTTATTAAAATGATGAAATGCATTTTTCTACTGTCAACAGTGGTTTAAAATATTTAAATTATGGGATAGTGTGAGTGTTTGGCAATACAATCAAGTTTTTGATGTCATAAAGAAACAGAAAAAAAATTGTTTTTCAACTGTTTCACACTCTTTCTGAACCAACAGGCTTTTGAACCAGTTACAGTGAACTCATCATGCCCTGATTCGGTTGAACTGAAAAGACCCAAAAACTGGTGAATAGTTTCCTCCGGCAGAATATGCGATGGCCTAAATTTGTGTATAAATCTGAAGTTATTAAAAATAGTTTTTTTTAGCGCCACCCAAGCTCTCAGCTGAGTCATAAGCATACTGAGAAATTGTCTTATTTATAAGTATACATTTATAAGTAATTTTGATTGTTCAGAAATGGTGTTTGTGTTTATTGTTAACTGAAAGGTTATGATTCACAGTTGAGTATTCATGAATTGCGCCATTGGGCCTCTTTGGTAACATCTCCAATGCAGTATTTGCAACAGTATTTTTTAAAGTCTGGTGTCTTTACTTCAGTAAAATGCCTGAGTACGTCTGAATACTCCCTCCAACAGTAGCCCCTTTGCTGAAATAAGTAATAAGTATAAAAAAAAGTAACTAAATCACTGTGGAAAACAAAGTCACATTTAAATTACCGACTCCTGAGTTGAAGTTGTGTCTATGGTTGGCACACAGCTTCTGCGATCGTCTGCTCGGGCCTGCGTGTTATTTCCGTGAATCGATTAGTCGAGTCTAGCCTTCACAACGGAAGTGAGGGCTAGGAGCTAGCAGCGTACAAGATGGTGGCCACCAGGAGAGGGGTTCGCGTGAGCTCTCCTGCTAAAACAAACCCCGAGCAGTCGTCCGACGTCCCGGTACGTGTGAAAGAGAGATGTCATTTAAACGTGTAAATGCGCAGAGATCGTGTAAAGGTTCAGCCCGAGGTGAATGAAGCATGTCCACGTGTGTCGCCACGCCAGAGTGGAGATACACGTGGACACCATCAATCTGTCTTCTGTGCAGTTTGTAAATGTTTGGATGATGTTGTTAAAACTTATCTCAAACTGATCCAATACTTGTGGTTTATAAGCATAAACTAGTAGAAGGATCAGACTTGGGACTGGACAAGCAATGCGTGTATTTTAACAGAAAATGCGATAAAAGCCAAGTCAATCTTAGGATCTACACTTCACGCAGATGTTTGTGTAGCATGTCCATGCAGATGCAGTCAGTGGAGGACTCAAAACTTCAGCCAAAGAAATCAGTTGATCCATTTTCAGATCCTGCTGCAGTGCAGCCGAGAGGAGTACAAAAACATTTAAATGCCCTTCTAACTTCGGTTCTGTTCTCAATTTAAAAAACAGGACTCTTGTGAGATCTACTGAAGCAACAAATATGCCTAAACTGCAGACAAGATGTAAGATATATTGGCTGTTTTGTTTTTTCCCCTAAAACCGCTTTATTTACAAACATAAAAAAAAGTGCAAGTCCCTTGTGACTGACCAAAGGGGGGCAACCTACGCTCAGGCACAGGTGTACAGTGATGAGTCCCCAAGTCCTCACCTGTTCTGAACGTCAGAGCACTATGATACATGTAGATGGAGGAGCATACATTACATACAGTTCTCTTAAGGTCTTTTGTGAGATCCTCAACATGTAATTTGAAAGATAATTTATCATCCAGTGTGTATAAGGTTTTTTTTTTTGTTTTTTTTTAGCATGTAATACAAGTTTGAGATGAATAAGAACGTGTTGTAATGTCCTTACACTGCCTGCCAGTCTATCTTAAAGTTAGATTTTAAGATTCTACCCTACTAATTACTGTTAACGCAGTTCACAGCCTGGTCTCAGATTTTGAGTTAGTTTCAGTATTCTACATTTTTTCATATTTAAAAAACAACAACCACCACAAAATCAATAATAAATAGATCCTACTAACATGAATTGTCTGTGTAACCAAAGTCTGAAACAGCGTATTCCTCTATGGCATAGAGCTCCATTATGTTCCATAAACTATTAAAAACAGGGAACTGAGAAACACTGCTGGATCAAGTGACGTGTTCCTTCATTATCACAGTCACAGTAGAGCACTATATTTTGTAATAAAACACAGCTGAGAATAGTCCCCAATAAATACAATACTTCTGTGTGATTAACATTTGCTTACACTTTATAACTCTGCCACAGACAGGGAGGTGAAGTCAGAAAGAGTTTTTAAGAGACAGAGTAACACACTGTTGGTTGTGGTCTTTGTTGATTATAAGAAAACAACAGAATAACAGACACCCTATCGTTTGAGATACATTCTGCCCTGGAACCACCTTTTTACTGACTTTGTCTTCTTCCTGCCACACAGGCCACTCCTTCCACTGGTCGGAGAACCAGGAGGGCTGCTAAGCAAGCAGAGAGTCCTACCCATCATGTCCCGGTGGAGACAAGCAGTCAGCTTGAGAAAAGCGAGGGGGGACCTCCAGTATCTCCACCAACCTCCTTGATGAAAAGATGCACCCGAGCTTCCAGACTTCACAGTCCAGAGCAGCCCTCCACACCAGTGGGCTCCACCCATGAAGCAGACATCTCAGACCTGGAGTCCTGCTGTTCTACATTGTCCGACATCGAACCACTAGGCACACGCACGAGAGGCAGGAGGAGACCGCCCCGTGCAGTAAGTCAGGAAGATGAGGAGATATCTGAGGTAGAGTCGTGTTCTTCTGCAGTATCTGCATCGAAAGCTGGCCAAGTTAGTCGCCGGAGCACAAGGAGGAAAACAGCTCCTGAACGTTCTGACCCAGCTCGTGTTGGAGCAGGAGATGTCAAAGTTGACCAGGTGCTGGAGACCCAGTTCTGCAGCTCTGTGGTGTCCGAATCCAAGAGAGTCACCAGAAGTCAGAGAAAAACTGCTCGCACCAGATCGTCTGCCAAACAACAAACTGAGGACTCAGAGGTGTCAGATGCTGACAGCTGCACATCTAGCATTTCAGGAGCTGAAGTTTCTAAGTCCACCACCCGCAGAGCCATGAAATCCAGAAGGCAAGCAAATCACATCCCCCTACACTTAGACGAGGTCTCGGAATGCTCTCACTCCCCTGCCCCGACAGGTCGACAGACCAGGGCAGCAAGAGGGAAGGCGCAAGCCACTGTTAATGTTAGTGAAACCCCATCTTGTGACTCTGAAGGGTTTGAGTCTGGGCCCACTTATAGTATGACCACTCGTAGGCGGGGCAAGACCCACTCCACAGGTCCCAAAGCCGTAGACTCTGACTCTGAGCTGACGGACGTGCATTCCCCAATGGGTAGCCCCTGCTCCACACGAGGCAGAGGAACTCCCTGCAGCAGCCGCACAGGCTCGGGGAACAGCATTCGAGGCAATCAAGTGTCAAGACGCTCAGTCAAAGACTTTTGTATTGTTCTAGAAAAAGCTGGAGCGCCGATTGAAGAGGACAGTTCATTAAATGACTCTAGGTTAGAAAGCACGGTGATTGCCGAGGACGCGGACTGCACACTATTGGAGGAACCTGAGAGCCAAACGCCTGAAGAAAAAGAAGGGGTGAGTAGTGCTGATATCACATCAAATGAGGCAGATACAAAAAGAGTGGAAAAGGGAGACAAGGAAGTTGGTAGTGAGCCTGCAGTGATGGCCAAAGACCAGCAGGAGGAGCCGTCTGCTGAAAATAAAGACGAGGACACTTCAGAGGTGGAAATGATGCAGGAAATGATCCAGTCATCAGAGCCATTAAAGCCTTGCCAATCAGTTAGAGTAACAATATGTGAGAAGGCTTCTGAAATCACTGAGGCGAAGGGCAAAGCCATGGAAGTAGCAGATGTGGAGACCCACTCATCACTGGAAGGTAAGGCTGTGGATGAGGATGCAGTCATAGAAACCTGGCCCAGTGTAGAAGAGAAAATGGAAGGCAGCACACTGAACACAGATGCTAAGCAGGTGGTTAACTCTGGTGAGGACGAAGTCAAGTCCATTCTGGTAACGTCTAGCCAGCAGCACAAGATCACAGTGGACTCTGACTCTGAACAGCGACCTAAAGACGTCACTGTCCAGAATACAAGAGTAATCAGCCTGCTGGAGAGCAGCGATGATGAAGATGAATTTGCTGAAGAGGAGGAGAGGGAAGTTTCTGGAGAGGAGGAGGAGGAGGAGGAGGAGGAGGTTTTGAGGCACAGGGAGAAAGAGGAGGAGAGAGGAGCACCTTCCAAGAAGTCAGAAGCAGAAGCTGCATCAGTTGATGGACTGTTTATGATTGACACGAGGCCCGGACAAGCGGCCGATGAACATTACTACAAGGAGAGACCAACAGACGAACAAGAGGAGGGAAAAAATAGAGAAGTTGAACATGAGGAACAAGATGAGGAGTTTGTGGATGAGGAGGGGGATGATGATGATGATGATGAAGATGCAAAAATCCTCTTCTCCAGTCGAAATCCTCAGCTGTAAGTATATGAAAAGCGACAGCCTCAGACTGCTTCATTCACTTAAGAATACACACGAGAAATGTAAATGTCGAGTTATCCCCAACATGTGACTGTTTAAAGGATAAAACTTGCTTTATGCAGTATTTTTCATATTGTCAGCAAATGCTGTTAAAGGAATAGTTTGAGATTTTGGGAAATATGCTTTCTTATTTATTTATTTTTCTTTTTTTAACTGAGGGTTAGATGAGAAGATCAAGAGTAAGACATATCTGGTTCTAGAGCAAGATGTATCCAGAAGGGTTGAAGAGTGGGTAAAATTTCGGTTGACCGAGATTTTCTTTGATTGACAACAGCCCTACTATCCTGTGTCTGGCTCTCAGCTCTAAGACCATTCTTACTTAAGACCTAAGTCTTTGAAAACAGGCCACAAATATAAAGATGATATTTTTTTTTAAAAGAGAAAATAATTACCTACTCTGTAGTTTTTGGCAAATGTTACTGAGTAACAGTAAATACAGCATTTGTTGGGGACTATTTTTAGTTGCGGATGAATATACATTTGGTGCTCTAGTGAGTATTTATGTCAGCACAAGTCAGGACAGTGTATGTAGGATTGACTCAAAATAAGTGCCCGTGTTCATTGTAAGGAAGTCACGTAATCTAGTGCTATAGTGTGGCTCACTAATGTGTTTTTAATAGCTTTTGAACAACAAGGGAGCGACATGGCACAGATGAATAAGACATATCAGGCTTTAGACACACAAACAACAATTGTTGGTTTTGGGCTTTTCATTGGCTTTGCTGGCAAAAAAAAAAAATACAGAATATCAACAGACTTTATCCTTAAAATGCTGAGCACATATAGACAGTGCAGCCACACTCTTCAGACACATCATTATTATATTTTATTATAACGCTGTGCAGAGGTGAGAAATGAGACATGACTGCTCCTCCTGAGGAATTTTCTCTTTGCCAATTTGTTTCAGGAAAGAGTTGTCCAGCCGCATTGACCCCGGCATCAGAGTGAAGGAGCTTGGGGGTTTATACATCAATTTTGATGGCAGCAAATCAAAACTTGTCTCAAGTTCTCTGCAAAAACTAAAGGAAAAGAAGATCCAAGATGAGGTAAATAGGTGATTGATTTTTTTCCCCTTTGCAGGTGATCTGTGGTGCAGAATGAATAATGAACTTTATAGTTATGCAAGGACAAGTAAATCCACTATCACCTGAGATGGTTTTATTCATGGTATCCCTCCAATTCTTTTTGACTATGGCCCTTTATCTCTGATAAGTGGAGTGTTGACAGAGTTGATGCTTTGCAGTGTCAAGTTTTTGTTGTGGTCCACAGGTGATGAAGAAGAGTGTGATTGGACCAGACTTTGAAAAGAAGGATGCAGTGCCTCCATACAGTGAATCCAAACAAGCCTTAAAGCTGAAACACAGAGTAGGTTTAACAAAGTAATGCTTTGGTTTATAGATGGTCTGTGCTACTATCTACTAGATGTTTATCACTTCTATCATATATCATTCGTGAAATCAGTTATGATGCCCAGCATGTACACTGTAGTCATCAATACTCTATCGTAGCAGTTTTTATCCCAACTCCGTGCATCCAGTGCTTCTAAAATGCTTTTGAAATAACTGAAGTCATTGTGTTTCCCAGGCAGAGAGAGAGAAATCAACAGGAGATGGTTGGTTTAATATGAAAGCCCCTGAGATTTCTGAGGAGCTGAAAGGAAGCCTCCAGGTCCTGAAGATGAGAGGCTCCATGGACCCCAAGAGGTTCTACAAGAAGAATGACAGAGATGGCTTTCCCAAGTATTTTCAGGTCAGTAAAAAAAGAAAAAAAAAAGATCGGATTTTCTCCCAATAACAACCAAATTGTTACAATTATTTATAACCATGGTTATAAATCTTTATTTTTCATCCTTGCAAAGATTTGTAGATTGAATAAACAACTGCATGAAGGTACAAATATAGTCTGTGACACTCAAGAATTTTGCTTTTATATTATCAACATCAAACTTTCAAAGTTTTTTATGTGTACGTTTGTCTATATGTGATACAGGTTGGTACAGTGGTGGACAGTGCAGCTGACTTTTATCATTCCCGGATTCCCAAGAAAAAGAGGAAGAGAACCATGGTGGAGGAGCTGATGGCTGATGCTGAGTTCAGACAGTAAGTTGAGTCACACAGCCAAACCGCATCGGTGGATGTGGCGTGTTTGTCACCTCTCTGGCACGGTTTCGGTGTCCACCGGAAGTGTCGGAGACGCGGTGTGTCTTCAGGCAGCCTTTACCTCTCTCAATTTCTTTCTCACTTCAAATGAAAACTCATTTTAAGCAATATTTGATCCCTTAAAGAAAAGCCACTCCCACAGATAGCTTACCAACAGCAGTTGTTTCTGTATTAGCAGGAATACATTTTACATTTATTTTGTATGCAGGTGTACAGCCTATATTTGTACACTGATTTTAAGTGAGTATGAAGACGAATATAAATGTATTTGATCTAGTATGTAAAACTAGTGGAATGGAGAAAAGAGCATCATGCATCTGGTCTACACTAACACTTTGGTAATTGGCTTTAACAGCTAAATATGTTCACACTGATACTGCTCATCTCTATCTGTTAGACTCAATATTATTAGTTTGTGTATACCTGTAAACAGGGTGTAGGCAACACAGTGTAGTTTGCTCTACAATATATTGTCATGTGTACCAAGTGTGTAGATGTACTGAATTAAATGGTGTGCAGGGAACAACAGCTGAAATATTTGAAGTAACCTTGCATAAAGATACGTTGTGCAAAAGAATTAAGCAAAGTAACAATTATTATTCACCACATCCTTTGCATCAACTTTGAAAAATGCAAACATATAAAATATATTTTTGTCTTCTCTCACCAGCAACAACAAAAAGAAATACCAGCAAATCGTGACAGAGAAAGCAGCACAGGGAGCTGGCAAGAAGAACAAAAAGAAGAATAAATTCCATAAAAAGTAAATCTGAAGACTCTGAGTGGACTTTCACAGATACTGGTTTCATCTCTAGCTCTTCAACAGGAGATTGGTTGCTGTTGACGATTGGAATCAGCAATTGTATTTTGGGACTTAAACATGAAGCTTCACTGAATCCTTCTCATTCACAAACCGTCATCTCTTCAGATGGATTGAGTTTATTTGTCTACATGGAGAAACTATCTAAAAAAGGATGGTACAAATCAAGTTGATTCAGTCATTACTTTGTACAATTATCTAAATATGGTGTACATCTTTATATTTACAATGGAAACAAACACATTTTTAATCATATTGACCTGTACAAACATATTGCTGTGCAGTAATCATTGTCATTCAAAAAATACATGCATCTACATTAAAATATTTTCTTTTGACTGGCACCAATGTTTGTAATGGTTCTCCTAAATTAAACCCATCACATTCTGAAAATAAAGTTTGTCCTGTAGGATGAAACATTACTATCATTGTCATTTATGACAAAAACAGAAACTAGTGTCCGGTAATTGTTTTTACAGTGTGTTGTATATAGTCAAATGCTGAGGTCACAACATTTCAGATAAATATAGGCCACATTTTTAAACATTTTATGTTACTGTTTTTAGTAATTCTTAAAAAGAAGACCACAAAAAAGAGGGAGAACCAGAATAAAACAAAATTACTTTTTGAGTGCCTGACCAGCTTTGGCTGAAATAGAGGCTACAAACTCTGAGTGTAAGCATTCTGCCACAAAGAAACAGAATAAGCAGGAAGAACTGAAGGTGACATTTGTTACAATTAATTCAGCATATTCAGACATGACTTCATATGAATGACTATCAAGTAGCTAAATTGAATTTTTAAGTGATTTCAATATTTGGAAATATCACTAACTCTAATATTAACATTGAGAGGCAAACTCAATTCATAATTTGCAAGCAATACTGTCACATTAAAAATAGAACAGATTTTAAATTGGTTTGTATATGAATTTTCAAATTGACAATGCGCTGCTACCTTAATTTGAAGGTGCAAACTGTATTTCAAGTGAAACTCAAATGCAGTCTGGTGATAAAGATGCTAAAGCAGATGCAGTAGGCAGAGTTATTAAAACTACCTGCTGAGAAGAAAAATGGTATGTTAATGGAAATGGTATTAAAAATTCTATCCTCAGACATAGTCTACTGTCTGAGTCCAAGATTCATTTACAGACCGTCAGATGTTAAAAGATACACCCCCTTTTTTTTTTTTTTAACCAGATTTTGCTGTGCACTGGACTATAGTTGGAGTGAGAAAATCTTAACATTTTGCACTGTAACCTGTCTTCTTTATAAGTGAGCAGCACAATCCGACATGCTGACTCAGTAACAGATGGGACCTTTTCCCTTCCAGCTCTGAATAAAGATGGGAATTGGGCGATATGGGTCATCAAGAGGCAAGGGATTTAGTTTGACCATTAATTAGATCCTACTTGCACATTTATTTAAAATGTACCCACTGCGTTGAAGGAATCCAGGTGATCATTCACTGTATTACCTATTGCCTCCTGCATACATACATTTTCTTCATTCAGTATGATTTAAAATTGATCTCTTGGTTCAAATAATGCAGCTGCACTTCATTTAATTAGCAATAATAAAAGATTTAAGCTACTATAGCTAAGTGTTCATTATAAAGAGCAGACAACCTTTGTGAGAGCACATGCATACAAACTCTACATACAGTTTTTATTTTCAATGTTAGACATTTCAGCGTGGCACTATGGATCTGAATGTATGTTTAAAGCTAAATTTCTTTGTGTCTCCTGCTCTTTCATTCAGGATTTTACTTTTTCTTCTTTCTCTCTTAAATCTCTTCAGTCTCTTGTAGCTTGGCTCCCAACGGTGGCTCTTGGCTACCTTCTTGTTTCTCTTTTGTGTTGTGAGAGATGAGCCCTTAACAGCTGCAGCTTACATCCACGATGTAAGCCCCCCCCCCCGCGCAACACACACGCACACACAAAATGATTCTTCTTTACTGCCGAGCCAATTTCACACAGAGCTTTAGAGAAATTAGACGATGTCTCAGTTTGGTTTCACCATCGGGGCGTTTTAAAACGCAGCCCAGCTGATGGGTGAGAAGGAAGCGGTGCAGCTATGCGTTTGAACATAACCTCTGACAATTTCCTGCCTTAATAATGACGGTAAACATGGATCAGCAGGTGCATGTGAAGTTTTGAAATGTAAATGAACATCAAATTGAGATAAATAAAGACACGTGTGAGGTGGTTCGACTCCCTGAATGATAAAACCTTGAGGTCAAGAAGGTGTGTTGTCTGGATGTGTGTGTGCATCCATTCCTACAGAAAAAATACAACTGGTGCAGTAAAAATCAGCCCGTAGGAACTGTGATTGTGATGTATGCATTATTAGAGTTACTAGTTTAACAGTGAGACGTCTTTGCACTGTAACCTAAAAATTATTTGGTCCCTTTTGAGAGCAGAAGGTTAAAGGTCAAAGCTCACTCGGTGGTCCCAGGTCGTTCTGTGTGTCTGTAGGATCCTCTGGACTCGGCTGTGGATCTCCTCCCATTGGGATGGACTGGGCTGACTGGTCTGGAGCCTAAGGAAAACAAACACCAACAAATGGCACATAACAAACCAAATAAACTCAATTTAACTTAGTCTGAGTCCCATATACCTGCATATACCACACAACTATTCTTATTTTCGAGTAATCCAGTGGTTCCCAGCCTGAGGGTCAGGACCCCTGAAAGGCAACACAAGATTAATCTGAGGAGTCACAAAACAATTAAAGAAGACAAAAGCAAAAAATATATAATGTTCTGCTACACTAAGTTATGCTTATTCTTTCTAACTTGTCTGATGCATTTTTCTAGTGAATAAGTGGATAATTTCATTTATTCAGAACTGTTCAAGAAAAGCAAGGAAACTCTCTTTGGGTCAAAGTAGCATGTCTTTGTCTTAAGGACTCACAAACTAAAAAAAGTTTAGTCTATAAAGTGTCAGAAAATATTGAAAAATGCCCAACATGTGGTCCCTAACACTAACAGTCCAGGATGCAAAGATATTGAGTTAAAATGATATAAATACGCAGAAAAGCAACAAATCTGCACATAAGAGAATGTCTGGCATATTTGCTTGAAAAATGACTTTTAGTCAGTCAACTAACTAAATTAATTGTTGCAGCTCTAAATCATATTAGTTATAAAAACTGCCTGCCTTCCTTCATGAGGTATTCCTTTTGTCCACAAGTCTGTGCTGTAACCTAACGTAAGTAACTGTGAGCTGATGCAAAGCTGAAACTACCAGGACGCTTACAATACACATGCTCTACTGTGTGCTGTGCTCAACATCAACCTTTAAAAATATTTTGAAATTAACTACAATGTTTCCGCCATGTAGAGTTCATTTGGATTTTGGCTCCTCTACATTCAACCCTTTGCGCAAAACAAGTAATTTCGCAACTGATAGAACCAACTGTGCTTTTATGAACTGGAGGCATAAATGTGCTTCATCGATACAATATAAATGTGTCTGCAGGTTGGCCACAGGAATTTATGAAATAACAGATTGCACTGACAGAAAGACATGGATGAGAAGCAATACTGCAATTTATTACAGTTCACTTCTGTCTATTTGCTGGGAGTGGAGGGGTGATGACTGACTGACGGACTGACTGGTGTCTTTGCCGGCCTCGCAGTGTGGGAACGGAAGCTTTTCATCTGTAATAACATAAACTCACTACCTGCTTCAAAAAGTCATCAAGGACAAATCATCCAGAGACATGAATAGACTGAGACTTCGGGGCTTAGGGGGCAAACGTCGCCACTGGCATCTGTCATTTTCTTTATAGATCAAAAGATTCGTGGTAAGACGTGCCCCTCTCCCTGTCGGAGGGAATCTACAAAGGCCCACTCTAATCTCCCACCCTGCAACTCCTGTCGCGTTTTCAATTGAGAGAAAAGTATCATTCATTTCCTACAATTTACTTTGCAATTTAAGATTGCCTATTGATTTTAATGTTTATTTATGGACTGAGCAGTAAGGAAGGGGAAAGGAGGGCAGAAACAAACAAACAAACAAAACTGAACAGCGGTCCCATCAGGGTGTTCAACACACAGCTGCCATGATCGATGACAAGGTTTCTCTGAATGTATTAAAGCATGCATCGGGTCAAATGCATCAGACTCAAGCTGAAACACAAATCAATACCATTTTCCTCTTTGTTTTCCCTTCTCTCAGCCTCCTCTCTTAGTAATGAACAAACATGACGAGACATCAGCTTCTGTAATTTAAGAGGTGGAGGGGGGTTTCATCCTGCCTTTCGAGTGCGATCAAAATTAAAGACTGGATGTGTATGAGCACACGCACACACAAAGCAGTGACAGTGTATGGCTAACATCTCATGGGATTGCCATATATTTGCCATACACAGTAATTGGAAACTCATACAGGTGTCTCTTTTGCTTTTTAGATCTTTTGAGCAAACACCAAGGATTTACACAGATGGATCAGGATAAATTCCAGGCAAACACCACAGAAAAGAGGATTATGTTTTCTCCTTCTTTGGCATGAGTGTGAAGAAAATCACCTGGCTTTGTGGCTAGAAAAGCCAAACTCAGAGCTCAGAGGTGATCCTGAGAGTGCTGTAGAAATGTACATCTGAAGATACAAGACTTTAGCACAAGTAGAAACACAAAGGTATAAACAAGCACGCTAATAACTGCAGCTTCTTATTTTCTATCATTTTGTCACAACATCAACAGAAAGCTAGGGGGGTTTGCGATGTAGTCAGCCGTGCTAACCTGTTCTTTAGCCTAATTCAGGAACACTACAAACAGGATCTCCCTACAAACCTTTAGGAAGGTGAGATGCTGTTTTATGACTGTTACATTGCTGATGATGAACGCACCCTTTGATTTTACAAACATTTAAAAGATTCAATAAACAAGTTCAAGTATTTTCAAGGTCAGACTGAAGGGAAGGATTTTACCTTTCTCTGAGGGAATGATTGCTGACATTCAGAGAACTTCTGGTGTCTGACATAGCCTGGGTAGACTGAGCAGGGGCAGAACCTATCACAGGGCGACTGGTCCGGGCTTCATGTCTGGAACGTGTCTCTGGAGATGTCTGGACTCTCGTACAACCTGACTTCACCTGGGAGAGGTCACAGGGCTACAGGGTTTAAATAAGAGTTAAGTAAGAAATGCATTAACTGCAGGGTCTGAGCACATCATCGCTTCACTGGAAATGACTAATATTTCATTACTTCTACACTGAATGTTGTCTGCTATATTAAGAACATTAACAGTATCACCAGTATAAGTGAGCACATTGAAAAATTAATTTTAACGAAAAAGGTAAATTTTTTTTTGAAGTATAGTTTGTAGTATGTGTAAATGATTTGACTGAAACTAATGAGACACTTTGTCATGGCAACAAAGCAAACTTCAGTACACAATATTTGAACACTTAACTTCAAGCTACTGATGTGCTGTTGCGTCAAAACAGTAGCTCATTGTATCGGCTGGTTTGAAATGTTTTTATTAGACTTACTCTGGCTGTTCTTGGTCTGTAACTACCCAGGAGAGAAGAATCTACAATGACAAAGACAAGTTAGACTTTTATGAAATCACAGTAGCTTTAGGACTGCATTATGTCTGCAGTGCTTCCTTTGAAATAAAAAATACAGGTGTAATTTGAACTTTCCCTACATAGAATGTGAAGTAGATCGGGCCATATACAAATCTGTGTATACCTGCAGTAGCTTTAAACTGTTATCAAGCTACTGGTGAAAATAAAAATCACTACAGGAATTTTAGAATTTAGAAACCATTTTATCAGTCATACAATGCTTAAAGATATCCTCAAACAAGTCAAACCTGAAACTATTTATTTTGAAAGACTTTATGATATTATCATGAGGATAATTAAGTAAAACATGTATAGCATGGCCTTGGGTGCATGTACTACTTTTTTAGCCTACAGTACCTGCTTGATCAACTGAGAAGCTAAAAGAGCGTTGATGCATGCTACCACTGTGGGGAGAGGAGGAAGGAGTTCCCATCCCAGAAACACTACTGCAACGAGAGACCTGGTATAACATACAACAGAAAAATTATTTGCTGTTACACAGTATAATTAACACTGTCGTAGTTTGAATTGCCACGACAAAAACAGACAAATGTTTGTTTGTTTCCTGTAATCATCCCAACCCCAAAGCATTTCACCTAGAAGATTACAATAAGGCTCAAAGGAAACAAAGACAAGATTTTTACAGAACAAGCACCTACAGTATCTCAAACCACATAGTTCAGGTTATCTAGAGGAATGTGCTTCCTTCTATACACAAACCACAAACCAGGAGTTGAGGCTCTGAAACGTGCACTGATAATGCATTCACCATGGGGCTAAGCTACTTCATTAGGTATCTATTTGTTAATTGCAGCTTGACTCTCAATTACCAGGGTTAATTGTCGACAGAAGATTCCCCCAGGGAAACCAGAGCTGGAAAAGCATGCTCCTCTCTTTAATAAAACGACCATTTTATTCTAGTAAATTCCATTCACGTGTATGAGAAAAAACAAACAACTCAGTACCTAATCATTTCTTTTAATAACAGCATGCAAGTGGATTTTGATATTCATACCTCAGGATTAGATTTGATGTAAATGAACAAGCAGGAATACAGTAGGGAGCAGAGGGAGGGAGAAGCAGAGGACTAGAGGCTGTGTTGTTCTTGCCCATGGACTGTATATTATTCCCCAAGGCTGTGTGATCAGAAAATCCCCCCTTTTATATGCAAATATCTCATAACAGTGATACGGCCATAATTAAAGTGTTAACAAATAACTGGGTGCCAGCGTAAATACAGGTCGTGTGCTATTAAAGCACACTCAAGCCCATCTGCGAGGATTACAGGCCATATAACATGCACACATAGTGAAACATTTTCATGACGACGAAATACATTAAAGGCTCAGGTAAAAAGACTACCACTGCTCATATTATGCCATCCACTTAATCTGCCCGCTAGATTAAGAGAAATTTTGGGGAACTCCCACTGAGGTTTGAACTGCATTAACTCAGAATCCCATTAATGTTATAACCCCTGTTCACTGAACATGTGTATCTGGTATTAAACAAACCATCATACCACTTTATTTTTATCAGTTGCCTTCAGTTTGGAAGATATCTGATGTTACTAACCAAGAAGGGTGGCTGGCTCTCCGTCTCCTTCCTGAAGTGGTGAGGCCCCAACTGGAGGTGGCTGAGCCTCTGCCTGGCGTCCTCTGAAAGCTGGCACATCTTGCGGTGAGTGTAAGGGGACAGGGCTCGTGTCCGTGAGGAAACTGTGGGCTGCTGGTAGCCAAAGTCTACAGAAACTCTGGGAGAAGTGTATTTTCTTTCCTTCTTGTTTTTCCGGGGACTGCTGCCAGATGGAGATGAAGAAGGAGAGCGTCTGGATGATGATGATGGTGCAGAGTTTGTCATGTTAGCCTCAATATTTAGCTTTTCCTTTCCACCTTTCAAAGAGACACAATTCCCATCATCTATTCTGGAAAAATGTCTGCTGGATGGTGAAGACCTTTTCGCTGAACTCTGTCTGGACGGAGTTAAAGATGGCTTCACAGGAGAAAGACAGCTGTTCTGGGGATTCAAGGACAGAATATGAGAGAGAGATAGAGAGAAAGAAATGTAGATATGTTGTTCTAACATGTCAAGCTACTCTCACAGGTCTCCATTTTGAGGTGATACATAACAGCTAGGATTTCTCTGCAGACCTCCTTTACAGAAGCATCAGCCATTTTATCCATTTAGGCAGCTGCTCTCACTCTCGACACAGTTTTGTTCTCCCTGGACAAAACCATTAAACCATTAGCTAAATCATTCAGCTTAAGTGTTAGAACAACAACAGCTCTCGCAGTCAGCACTGCCATGGAGACAACCTCTGCAGAATTACTTCAATAATTCTAATGGCCACTAACATCATTCTCTGATGCAATATCCCTCTTCCTGCGGGTAATGCCAACCGGGGATAAATAAGTTAAGATAAAATGTTAATTGCATTTGATGGCCATCTCCAGTCTAATATTATAAAGAGGCATTACCTGGCTGTAAAACAAAGATAATCTAAATGTTAATTAGGGAAATCACACAACATTAAAACTATTTTTAAGAGAAACTAAATTATGAATAAATCCTCATTGAGGTTGCCATTTGAGAATGGTCTGATTTAATGGAATTAAGACAAGTATGCCCTTCGCTCCACTCATCCTCCACCATCTCAGACTTCCTTCAGCTCTTCTCTGTCAGTCACTTTTCCTGAGTGGTGAAGGCTTGTCTGAGGTGATTAGCTGCTATTTCCACTATTGGTAGTGTGTGATAAAGACACTGCTGAACAACACTTGGGTTGTTGATAAATAATGAGAATAGATTTGGGATTAAAAACTAGCAATTTAAATTGAATGATGATAGCTGTCAGAAGACAGGAGCACATGAAAGTGGGCAAAAAAAAGAGTAAGACATGGCTAAAAACTGGGTGTATATTCATAACTACAGTTTCAAAGGTTTTTTCTGGAAATTGCTCTCTGTCTAAATCTATTAAAACGGGCCATGGTTGGTCAGCTGGGTGAACTGGCAGTCAGGGAATTGCCTATGCTGAGGAGCCATTAGGAAAGAGAAAATGGAGAAATTCTACTGTCTGACAGCCACAGCGGTGCTCTGACCCAGACATCCCCCCCAGGGGCCAGGAGAACACTCTGACAATCTTCTTCACTGTCAATGACATCCCATTTAAGCAAACAGCTTAGCTTAGGTTACAGCACCTGGGAAATGTGTGGTAGTGTTTTTGGCACAACATGCCTACCGCTGTGTGATGGATCATATGTTACTAACAGGACTGTTTGTGAAAAACTTTTATTTATCCCGTTTTTTAAAGTAACATCTTTTTTCAGTGTAAGACTGGAGCAATAGTCTGCCCTCTTAGTGTCCATTAATTAGCTTTTTTTGTCTGTACAAACAATACACAAAAATACTGTTTGTTTGGCATTTTTGCTTAGTAAATTACCATTAATCATTTGTCCAAAAGCTTGTTTGTTTTTTTGGTTTCCACTGAATAATTGGTCAATCAACTAACTGTTTCAGCTCTGTGTTGAAACCAGCAACAGTGGATGGGAACATGACATCAAACAAAACTTGAAATACTGACTCAAGAAAAGAAGAGGCCAAGACAGAAAAAGAGTCAGAATGAAATAAATCTCTTAAAAGGTAATATGTGATTTCATGCAGCTGAGCACAGTTACCCTTTAAAATCCACAAGGACACACAGAGATACAAGTGACCATCCGTCTGGATAGTTAATGTAAAAAACTGACTGGCTGACTGAATGACTGGTTCTGCGACAAAAACTGTATCAACTCCCAGCTAGTCGGAGATGTGAGAGAAGGTTCGCTATCAGCAACACAGATCTGCCTCCATATAATTACATTCACAAGGAGAGCACAGATACCCTTGAAGCACTGCCAGTATGGATAGATAGATGCAGTAGCCATGGCAACAATAGAAGGTGGGTATGTATGGTGGGAACAGACAAATCTGATGGTGAGCGATACCACTCATTAGAGTCCTTTAGAGATGAATCTTCACTGTTGTGGCTGCGGTCAACACTTCCAGGGAGATGTTGAGTATGTAGCTGTGATGTGTTCAAACTCTAGACATTTTGATTTGTCAGGTACAATGATAAACACACTGTTTGTTTGACTTTTGAGTGGCAATTTGATAGATTGTAACTGTTTAGATTTTGACAAAGCTGTTTTGAAAGGCAATGAACACGCAACAATTTTTTTAAAATAAAAGACAGACCTCTTCCAAATCGCTTCAAAGATCAACAAGTGATGTAACTCAAGTAAACCAAGAGCAAACAAAAGCACAACAAATGTGAAAAAATGTACACACAGTGTGTGTAATAAAAGGACACACTTACAGGCGAGGCAGGCCAGCTGTCTTTCCCATCACTCTCTTCTACGACTGATGTCATAGCAAACTCCACTTTGGGGGAGATTCCCTAGAGGGAGAGAGACAATAGGACCAAACACAAAACCTTGAACGGGGAGATGAAGACAAAAGGACAGATAACAGAGCTGCTTGGAACACCAATTTACAACCACAACTCTTCAATCTATGCCTGGCTTGAGCAAAACAAATTGCAGAAAGAGAAAAGCTTCGGTGATGTTTAAATAATATGGCATTTGGAGAAAGACATCTAAATTGCTATGTAGGGCTCAAACACAAACACATAAAAGTAACGGTGAGGGGAATGGTGTTTAAAAACATTTAAATATGCCAGTCAGTGCCTTGGAGGACTAGGGGAGGATAGAAAAGCTACCCGCAGCCATGGAGAGATGAAGGAATGAAAGAGGGATGACATAGAGAGGGAAAGAGATGATATAAGAAGAGTAGGAGTGATTGAAAAGAGAGGACGTTCTCAGTTTAATTTTTCTGTCTGTATAGCAAAGACAGATGACAGATGTACAAGGAAAATGGCATCTTTTCTGAAGAAATTACATCACTCTGTCTAAGAAAGGACAGGGCTTTTGAATGGGTTATCTGGGTAGTGTACATGCCCGTCACGTTCACGGGCACTGATATTAGGAGGAGACTCACTTTGAGAAAGCAACAACCTTCTCTAGTCTGTGAATGACACGTGTAATAATGCTAATCAAGCAGGATCACATGGTGAGCACAATGTGGGGTTGCGTTGACATTTGAATTACATTTAAACACAACAAGTGACAGGAATACCCTCGCTCCTTTAACTAATTCAACTGTGTGCAGTAGCTCAGGTACATTTGCAGGCGTTCAGGACACGTGTTACACCTGCGCCCATATTTATCAAACAGCTACAAGTACAATTTTGGACTGAAGTGAGAGATGAAAGTAAAAATCCTTCACTTTGACTCCTTTACAATTTTAAGAATAAAAGTTATTCATCAAATTTAAAAGTACTCTCTTAAGTTGGTTAGGACTAGATTGTGCATGACTGCAGTACAGAAACAGAGAAAAACACATCTCTGTTTCACTGTAACTGGGCAATACATCATTGATTGTGATGAATAATACGTTAGCTGACGTGGTGTAATTAAGAACAGAGTAGCTTTAGCCTATTATTTGCATTTGAAAGATGTTACCACTTTTTCCTTTTTCTTTTTTGCATTTATCAGGGGTGTAAACAACATGAATAAATCTGGAATTGACACTGTATGCAGTACATTTCCATGAATCTTCATTTTCTGCACTTGTCAATGTGGTACTAAATCTTTCTTATTATACAATTTCTCTGACGTACCTTATCTACCAACAGCAGAATGTCTCCTAACAGAATTTTGTGTCCATTTCAGCCAGTTTCCTTAAGAGAAATATTAATATCTCCCGTAGTAATTAGGATTACACACAAATTAAATGAAAAATTGAAATTGTATGCATTTTTGCAGAATAACATACCACTGTGCAGAGTGGTATGTTACAGTTTTTTTTTTAAAAGGACAACATAGCAGATGTAGGGTAAATTCATATCTCTGATTTGCTATTCCTTCTCTGAGCATACGTGTGATCAATTATCTGATCACTTGAGAGTTGCTCTTAAAAAGTTACTTTTACACTTAGCAGTAAAAGGAGTAAGTCACTCGATAAATGTTTCTTATTTCTTACACTCAGTGAAAATTTTTTTTTTTTCTGCTAAGTTGACTCTAGAGCATGTAATCCTTGGAGATTTGATAGACTGAAAACAGCCTACAGGAAAGGAGGAGGACCTCTTCATCAGTATTTCTCTCTCTGCAGCTCCTTCTCTGGAGCTCAGTCTGGGATCAGGGTACAGGAAATCTCTGCTGCTTTCCTCCATCGTGGCTAAGATCTCACCCTCTAAAAACCGTACACAAACAGACAGTAAACAGAAACACACACACATAAACCAAATTCGAGATCCTGTTTTTGCGGTTTAACGGGTGGATATAGTTGGGACTTGATGTGCCCATATGGCATCATCAGAAACCATACCTGGAGGCACCAACTGAATCAGCTCAAAAGATGTTGTGTCAGCTAAGAGGAAGGAAAGCACAAATTGACTGTGAGCTAATGATCAGTATCACAGCTAATGGCCTTTAAGCTTGCATAGCAGAGGATTCGGGACTAAGAGATGAGGAAGCAAATCCCAGATGGTTGTTTACCTGCGAGGAGGTCAGCTACATCAGCAGGGTCAACAACGCCAGGGAAAGTCTGGTAAAACAGACAGAGTACAGAGAAATCAATACTTATAACAACATGAGGAAGACAGCCTGGTGTCTAACTGCCATTCTCCCCAAGGAAAACAAGGCCTCTTTTATCTGGAGTTGG
The DNA here is from genome assembly GCF_016859285.1 of Xiphias gladius. Taxonomy (NCBI): domain Eukaryota; kingdom Metazoa; phylum Chordata; class Actinopteri; order Istiophoriformes; family Xiphiidae; genus Xiphias; species Xiphias gladius. Next base: position 17,539,745 of record NC_053405.1, on the reverse strand, counting down.
GGCAGTAACATTCAAACTGGGGGGTTTCTGAATTAAATCTTCAGACTTAATGCAAAAATCTGCTCAGCTGCTTAAATAGCTTCTCACTAATCAAAAAGAGATGGGTAATTATGAAGGAAAGCTGCCCCAAGTGAATGCAAGTGCAGCTAAGCAAGAACAAAAGGCATAAACATATGCATAAGGATTCAAATAGAAAAAAAAAAAAGAAAACACTGGGAAGTAGATTTTTTGTGATTAATCTGGTGTAGATAATAGTGCAATGAATAGATGGTACTGTCCCAGAAGGGTGTTGACATGAATGCAGCTTTTTGTTACATGAAGATACATTACAATATGCATTCCTTTTTAACATTGTACAAAATATGCCACTATTCATCCTGCCAAATCTGAACAAAAAAGCCAAAGACAGATGAGAGTCCTAGAGCTTGTGCCCCAGCCAGGGAGGCATCCTTTATTTCTGTAATGAATTATCATTACTCTCACCTTGACAAAGACCATTTTGTGGTGGAAGAGTAAAGGGAAGACAGGGGGCAAACAGGGAGTCTTCCTGTACTGGCCCATGATACACACACTGAGGTAGATATCGTTCTTCTTATACAGAAGCACTCCTGGACATGTGACCTGTACACGAACAGTAAAACTGTTAAGACATGTCAAGCATCCTGTTGTTTTAGTATGTGTTCTTTATTGCTAGCTTTCTTTTTTTTTAATGACAAAACAGCCTTACTTTACAAAAACATGCACAATTTTAGGGAATAGTTTAGCCCAGTTTAAAATGAAGCATTGATCATACATCATAACATACATAAAGACAACATGTAAGGGTGCTGTAGCATATGATGCTTTGAAGTCTGAAATTTCAAAAATAAATAAATTTGAAAAATCTGCTACGTATGTGAGCCACAGGTGTGCAATCCTCTTAGGGTGTATCATATCAGCAGGACTTTTTTTTTTTTTACTGCTGCCAAGTAGGAGGTTAATATGAATTACTTTGACGTACAAAAAGGTAACAAAACCAAATCAGCTTATGTCTGATCTACAGACACTGAACATTAAAGCAGACATAACGTTTAAAAATCAGTAAACTCAAAGTGGCTGTAATTTAAAACTGCTTTAGAGATTTTAACCTCTTGGCTCAACATTTATAGCATATACTCAATGGTTGAAGTAAGAAAGACAGAAAGAAATTTGGCACATAAAATAAATGAGTTGGGTGTGTCTCTGTGAAGACATAAAAATACTACAACAAGCAATGAAAATACACTAAATGCGTTAAATTTGTCCTCGTAATTAAACAGCAATAATACCAACCATGTGTCAGCCGGCTAAACACATTTTGGTGATAAATGATCAGTAGCAGGTGTTAAAATTGCCATCTAAGATTTTATCTTAAACTTTTGTCGTGTCTTCATCATCTCTAACGGTTTGCACTTAATGAAGAGGACCAAACGACAGTATCGAGTTAGTTATTACTATGTACAACATCTAAACCCATTAATCTGGATGACCTAAACAAAACGCTAGCTACATGTTAAGTTACAGCCGTTGGCTAGTTACGGACGGTTAAGGAAGGGTTGTGAACTCGCTAGCTAGCTTACAGTTAACTAAGCTACAGTAGCAGCTCAGTTTATGTGTTTTGTAGCAAGGGGACAGCAGAAGGACGGACTTACTGCCTGAATGTCCAGGTATACGGTACATTTCAGAGACTTTTGATGCACTTTAGAGGAGGAAAGCTTCTTCTTCCTAGAGGCCATTCATCCAACTGTCACGGTTCGTTGTCATAGCTTCCAAACAGCAATAGTCATAGAGCGGATGTGGAGTCATGTGACCGAGAAGTAGCAAATTAAAGGCTCTCCGAACACACCCATGCATACATGGGTTTGAGAGCACGGTCACCGTGGGAGCTGCCTCTGATACGCCAACGTTTCATAGGATCGAAAAGTATTCGGACAGTGACACAATTTTCATAATTTTGCCTCTGTACACCACAGCGATGGATAGCCATCAAGATGTGACTGAAGTGTAGACTCTCAGCTTTGATTCAAGGGGTTTGACAAAAATGTCACATTAACCGTTTAGGAATTTCAGCCTTTTTTATACATAGTCCCTCTGTTTTTAGAGGCTAGTAAAAGTAATTGGACAAACCAATATAATTATAAATATAAGGATTCTTTTTAATACTTTGATGAAAGTCCTTTGCAGTCAATGACTGCCTGAAGTCCCATTCCTCCCTTGAGATGTTTACATGGTAAACATTATACCTGCTACACATCAGCATGTTACACAGCTAAATCATCACTGTGAGATAGCATGCTGATGTTAGCATTTAGCTCAAAGCACAGCTGTGCAAGACTTCCAAAGAATAATTGTTCTGCCTTCAGTTGCTGTTTGTTTATGGGTCTTTCAATACGTGAAAAGCATGCTAGGTTGGGTGTAGGTCAGGTGACTGACTTGATCATTGAAGAATATTACATTTCTTTGCCTTGAGAAGCTCTTGGGTTGCTTTTGCAGTATGTTTCAGGTCATTAGCCATCTGTACTGTGAAGCACCTTCCTATCACTGTTGCAGCATTTGCTTGAATCTGAGCAGATAGTATAGCCCTATACACTACAGAATTCATCCTGCTACTTCAATCAGCAGTCACATCATCAAGAAACACCAGTTACCCAGTTCCACTGGCAGCCATACATGCCCATGTCATAACGCTGCCTCCACCGTGTTTGACAGATAATGTTGTATGCTTTGGATCATGAGCCTTTCCCTTTCCATACTCTTCTCTTCACATCATTCTGGTACAAGTTAATCTTGGTTTCATCTGTCCAAAGAATCTTGTTCCAGTAACTGGGCAGGCTTCTTAGATGTTTTTCTAGCAGAGTCTAATCTGGCCCTTCTGTTCTTGAGTGTTACCAGTGGTTTGCACCTTGCAACTTGTAAAACCCTCTGTATTTACATTCATCAAGGCATCTCTTGATTATAGACTTTGATAATGATATGCCTACTTCCCTGAGAGTTTTCTTTACCTGACTAGATGTTTTTTGAAGGTTTTTTCTTCACCAAAGAAAGAATTCTGTGATCGTCCACTTTAGTTGTCTTCTGTGATCCTCCATGCCTATTGGTGTTGCTGAGCTTGCCAGTGCATTCCTTCTTTTTAAGAATGTACAAAATTGTTGATTTGGCCACTCCTAAAGTTTCAGCCATCTGTCTGATAGGTTTATTTTGTTTTTTCAGTTTAATGATGTCCTCCTTCATTTACATTGACACCTCTTTGGACCACATATTGAGACTTTCCATGAACAGCTACCAAATGCAAATTCAACACCTGGAATAAATTCCAGACCTTTTATCTGCTTAACTTGTCATGAAATAACAAGGGAACAGGCCGGACCTGGTCATGACACTTATCAACTGTCAGTTGTCCAATTACTTTCTAGCCTCTGAAAATGAGGGACTATGTGTAAAAATGGCTGTAATTCCTAAACAGTTAATGCAGTATTTTTTGTTATACCTCTTGAATTAAAGACGAAAGTATACACTTCAATCACATCTTAATGGCTTGGTTTCAAATCCACTGTAATGGTGTACAGAGAAAAAATTATGAAAATTCTTTCACTGTCTAAATACTTATGGACCTAACTGTACATGATCACAGAGATCTATGCATGTTAACAATGCAACAGCACAGCTGAAGAGACTGTCAAAATGTACTTCATATACTGTAGGCATGGATGGATGATGAGACAATGGGAAAAGACATGTAACAACATGTAATTTGTGGTTGTTTTGAGTCTCTTTGTAGTTGTTTTGTCTCTATGGTTGTTTTGTATCTCTTTATGTTTGTATTGTCTCTTTTTGGTCATCGTGTGTTGCTGGTTGTTTTGTTTCTCTTTGTGGTTGTTTTGAGTCTCTGTGATCATTTAGTGTATCTTTATGGTAAATTTGTATTTCTTTGTGCTAATTTTCTGTCTCTGTGTTCATTTTGAGTCACCTTCTGGATGTTTTGCATTCCTCGGTTATTTTGCATTTGTTTGTGGTCGTTTTGCGTCTCTTAATCGTACTTTTCCGCCACCCTATAGTTATTTTGCATCTCTCTGTGGTTGTTTTGTGTCTCCCCCTGACCTCTCTGGTCCCTGGGCATGTGCCTGGTAGGCCCATTCGATAATCCATACATGACTAGAGGCCTCATTTATATATAACAATCATTAACATTCCTATTATCGCTATAAGTGAGCAACAGGTACAATGTTATGATTAAGTGATTAAGTGTTTAATGACTGATTAATAATAATACCAACAGAGATGATAACACCATCCAAATCAAGTCATGCATGCATTTATTTACAACTGTATGAACAAAAAAAAAAGGAGCTGCTGAATGTAGGCCTCAGATGAAATATACTGTAAATGGGTGACCAGTCTGTCTTCCCTTGGCAGTCAATAGTCTACATTTTATAGTCGCTAAAGAACCCAGAAGGAAATTTGTTCTGATTTTAGTCCTTCAAGTGTCAGTCACCCCTGTTACGAATCTGTGAATAAAAGTCTTTATAGCCAGGGAGATGTTGAGCTCCTAAAGGCAATGAAGTGTGAAGGATCCTCCTGCCACGGTGCTCTGCATTTTATACATGCTCAGTCTGTGTCCGTCTGTCCATCTGTCTAGTGCCTGACACCCTGGCTCTTCTCCCTCTCTCTATCCACTGCGTCCCTGCCAGTGCCACTGCCCTTTCCATTGCCTGTCTGGGACATCACCTCAGAACTGGAGATAAAAACATATTAACATGAATGACTGAGATGGTAGCATAAAGTTCATGAAATAGCAAAACAAAAATGCATTCAATAATATGCAAAAGGGAAAAGGTTATTTAGGTGAAATTGACTTAGTTTCTACTTCATGATACAATGTTAGTTTACCTTTGGATGTGAGTTGGTCTGTTGTCCTTGATAAGGTTGTTGAGTTTGTAGTAATCCAGGAAGGTACGAGCCACATTCCTTCCCAGTTTCATATCTGAGGACACTGAGTTAAAGCAAACTGTCTTTGAGCTACAGGTAATATTGCTCAAAACATTTCCTACTTCAGTGTTACCCAAACTGGGTAGTGGACCATTGCAGAGGTGCTCTGCCATTGCATTGTATTGTGGAGTGAAACTTAAAGCCACAAGGCAATAAGCTGAAACTGTGTTTACAACTTGCTGAGCTGCCCCCAAGTGGCCAAAAACTACTAGTACTAAATTCTACTATTAGTAGAAGGGACCCGTTTTACAACAGACATTTGGAGTTACATAGGTGTAACTATTAATTTTAATAATTGTTACATGGTATTGGAATATTTGCTGGAAAGGACCCATTGGTATTGTTATTAGTTTCACTTGTAATTTAATAGCTTTGACAAGTTGTAAAGTTGTTTATTGTAAAGAAAGCTCTATAAATCAGATGCATTTGGGAAATGATAAAAGGAAAAACAAGAGTGCTCTGATGCTAGAAGTAGGAGATGTCCAGGACCAGCAGTCCTGGATACAGCTAAAAATTCTGCAAACTAAAGTCTCCAACTATGTTGAAAAAAGGTGAAAAATTAATGAAGATTTAAGACATTCATAGTTTTTAATATCTATGATGCGTGACACATTCAAACCTCCACTCAAATTTGTGGAATGCGTAACATAAAGTCATATAAAACAAACCCTTACAACGTCCGTTCTATCATCACCAACACAATCACTGAGGTACAGTGAATAACTAGGGACTAGCTCCTGGAGAAATGAGCAGTGTAAATCCTCAAGGTACAACACATTGCATTCTGAATTAAGTGATGCTAAATCAACTGCAGTTCACTCACGTCAGCCAAATGCACGACGCTGGTACAAATCACACAAAAGCAATTAATTATACGCTGAGGCCTCATTTAAATTCAGAGGTGAGCACACACATCATCTCCCTGCCCAGTTGTCTCTCACTACATTAGGGACAATATCAATAACTTCACCGCTTTTATAAAACAGCTGAGCATCTATGAGTGCTGCTGCTAGGCTTTTGATCATTAAGCCAGCAGGGCAAGTAATGATGACAATCGTGTTCAGATAATGAAGAAGCAGAGAACCGGAATACCAACAATGTTCCCAATCACCAAGAGTGAGGATATAGTAAATACAGTTAAATAAAAACAATGTCACTAACAGAAGTAAATTTGTCTTGTCACTAAGGCGCATGGACTGAAAAACACCATCAGAATCAGCTGAGAATCTATCCATCCACCCTTTTAGACATGTCTCTCCCTATTCCATCATCTCCCATCTATACAGAACATCCTTACATACTGTTCATATAGGTCCCAACACAAAACAAACAAAAAACATAAAGGTTCAACCTGCTCGAGGCATTGATGTTTAGCTGCCTCCATTCCTCACCAGACTGGAGCATGATGGAGTAACACAGTGGTGTAATCTGTCAGTTTCCCCTGTCATTACCTTGTTGACACTCAGATACGGCTTGTCATCTGCTGGACTATCTATCTGTCACAACTGTGTGATTGAAACAACTGGCATACAGACAAAGATTGAGATTCAGTCATTTTTATTTTTATTTTCCAATTTCTCATAATGATAAAAAATGACCTATGCTACAAAACTTGTGGTTGCTATAAAAGTGAAAAGCTGTTAACTTGTAACCAATCTATCCAAGGTTTGAACGGGCTGCCTGGATGTACACCTTAGGCTCTGTAGTTTGTCTTACCTCAAACAGCACAAAAACCCACACACATACGCATGTGCGCATACACTCAAGGGTACACCTGGTAAATTAGGCCTGTGAATATGCAAGAAAACCCCTCTGTAGCAAGTCTGTCACCTTGGCCTTTGAGGGTATGTTTACGCGTATGTTTGGGAGTCTGCACAGGACTTCATTCGTCACCCGGCAGGCTGATGGCAACGCTCTCCACACGGCTCCAGAGTCTATGTTTACACCCCATCTGGCTGTTTGTCTGTGAGTCTTGCATCAGGCCAGACTTGCTGTGAGAGTGTGTGTGTGTGTGCTAGTGGAATGGCCTCACAGTCTGTCTCATTAGACTGCTAGCTGTTGATACTGATTAGACTGAGATAAAACTACAGATGGACAAAGTAAGGTTATGTCCTTACTTTTATGCTTTTATGCTAATCTTAGTGAATGATTGTTCTAAACAAGATGAGAGTCTTGTTTAGAACAATTATTGTTTGGAACAATTAGTCTTGCACAGCTGTGCTTTGAGCTAAATGCTAACATCAGCATGCTATCCCACAATGATGATTTAGCTGTGTAACATGCTGATGTGTAGCAGGTATAATGTTTACCATGTTCATTGTTCATGATCTTAGTTTAGCATGGTACAATGCTACTGTTCTCTGATTAGCTATAAGGACAATGTACAGCTGAGCCTGATGGGACTGTCTTTAGTTTTTGAAGTATGTAGCCAAAGTATTGGACAAAGTCCAATTTTGACCTGATGATGGAGCTTTAACTCAATTGATCACCGAAGTTATTACGGTTCATCCTGAAGGAGACATGAATGTATGTACCAAATGTCATGGCAATTCATCCTGTAGACATTGAAATATGTCAAAGGATGTGACATAGCGTCACAAGTGAAAAAAATGGTGCTCGATAGCACCACCATCAGCATTCATCCTCTGGGAACCATGAATGACTGTAAAATTATTGAAAATCCATCTCATAGTTTGAGATATTTCAGTCTGGGGTAAAGACATTACCATCCCTACCCCTAAAAAGACACAGATGATTTGAATTTAGGTAGTTACTAATCTACTGCTAGTTGTTAGGTTGTTAGAAGCTTATACACTGATATACAGTGCGCTTACAAACACGTACCTAATGAAGGACATTAACACACAGCCCCATATACCTGTATACTGTATAAACAAACAGCCCTTCTTCTTGTATCCTTGACATCTTCATTCTGACCTCAGGAAAGTTTTTGGTGTTTTCCTCCGTTCTCTTTCAACAGCAGAGCTCAGTGCCAGTCCCGAGCTCTTTGGCCAGGCACGCTCAGTGACAAAAATATCTCCCGGACCCCACCGTACGCAGATGGCCTCTCAGCTTGGTTTGTCACGACTCACCATCTATTACAGGAGGTTTTGTGATGGACGGTCAACTTCTAAAGGAGAACTTCATGCACGGGGCGAATGGTCGGAGACACAGAGGATGCCCTGACTTCTCCCTGGCCCGTTGCCGGGGGAAACCGTGGGGTCTGGAACGAGGCTGCTGCTGCAGCAGGAGATGATGTGTGTGTGTGAGCCAGGAAACAGTTGGTGGGCTTTAGCTTGAATTGCAGAGGTGGGTGGTAGTGGAAATACTCAGGAAACTTCAGGTGCTTCAGTCCACATCAAGGCAGCCTCATCTGAATTAACACGTAGACTAATACTGATAATATTGTTTATACTGTATCATCAATTTCACTGGATCTCTAGGCATTATCATGATCATTGTGTAATCATTATGCAGCTTTCGGGGGGGGCATGGAGGTGCATGTATGTAGCCTGTCAGCACCTTGCCTGCCTGTCACCGTGGTGTGTGAGGTGTATTCTTTAACATCTCGGTACACTTAACCGTCTTGTCTAATCAATAGCAGGTCATTGTCATGGCTCAAGGGCGTGACAGCTTAGGCGCTGATGAGATACGGGACACGTGAGACAAAAGGGACAGGGACATCATGACTTGTTTACCGCAGCTGTTTACTGTCAGCACGCCATTTAGCGGCTTTGACCGTCATGTCCCTCGTGCCTGGTCCTGGCAGACATACAGACAAGGTGACGATCAGACAACAAGGCCCCCGGTGGTAAAATGGACAAGACACGTAGAGAATGCTGTCAAGATCCAATGGGAGTTAACAAGGAGACAAGCAAGGGGACATTCAAGCCATCAATACTGGCACTGACAGGTCCTGTCACTGCACTGATACATAGAGAACTAATTATCAATGCTAATTAAGAGGCTAGTCAACAACAGCAATACAGAAAGGGACATTTTTGTTCCCAATAATGATTCAATAGGCAGAAAAGATCTCACGTCCTGTTGCCCAAAGGGACAAACAGAGGCTGAATTAAATCCCTGACAGGAGGAACTGTCACCGTCAAGGAGACACACTCTGAAACTTGAGCAATAACATGAAATAAGTGTAATGAGGCTTCTATTTTCCTAGAGTGTACACTAACAATAATACAAGACACTGATTTATGCGGCTCTAAAAACAGAATAAACGTACTATTTATATATTCCAATAATTATATTTCTTTACAGGAGTTCTAATCACTTGTTGTTGAAAGGCTCGACACTGTCTATACAAGTTCAAGAAAGAAAAGCACTGTAAAACAAAAAGTGCATAACAATATACACACGCACGTCTCATCTGGGTACCTGTTGTTTATGGTATCGAGTCTCTCTTCATGTCCTTTCCTATTACTGCCATTAATCATTTAAGCATTCATTTTTATGTTACAATTTGATGACAGCAGAGATAATAAACATGAAATGAAAACAATAATAACCAGATACAAAAAAAACAAAACAAAGAAGATGGTTCAAAAGATTCGCAACACCACTGATCATCTGTGGCACTGGATTCTACAGTTTAATCTCAAGACATTTTATTTTCCTTCAACTCTTACTCTTCAGATGATATTTAAACAACTTTAATTGCCACTTCAACTTCTTGCAGCATTTTAACTATTACTATCTCAAATCCTTCAGCTACAAATTTTCAGCTGTGAGCACACTCACATTTTCTTCAGAAAAGTTTGGCTTTTCTAGTTAGCATGATTTTTCCTAATTTTCTCAGACTTTTAATGAACATCAACATTATCAGCATATGCAAAAACTACCACAGCACAACTGGAGGTATGTGTCTGTGCATCTTTGTGAGTACCCATGTGAGGACACCTATTCATCTGAGCATAGCAACAATATTTGTGCAATCAACTGTGTGTATAAAAGTGTGTGTGTTTCTGTGTGTGCACTTGCTTACACATGTGAGTAACTATCCATTTGTGCATGTCTGTGTGATATGATGTGTATGATGTGTTGTACTGAAGCATTTGCCTCCAAGCTATATCATTTGCATACTTGTCACAGCCTGCCCGTTGGGTGTCAGGTTCAGTGATGCATACTGTGTTCCACTGGCAGCTCTGGTATTCATGGAGTCCCTCTGTTATGGCGAAGCGCACGCCTGGGCGTTGCTTCTTTGGCAGACAGACATCATACACACATGAAGAGAATGAGAAGTGTGTGATTGTGTGTGTGTGTGTGTGTGTGTGTGTGTGTGTGTGTGTGTGTGTGTGTGTGTGTGTGTGTGTGTGTGTGAGTGTGTTTGAGTGTGCAAACATGCACCTTCCACTTTTAGGACCAGTTACACTAGCTGTCAATCTATTTTGTATTGATGGATCTACCAGTTCACTGACATTACACAAGAATAACCCAACAATGTTGCCCTTGACTAGACTGTGAGTTACCACTACTGACAGGATGACCACAGTTTCCTCTGCATGGCTCTATCCAATGAAAGAAAACAGCCAATTTGCAGGAATGAAACAAGAAAGAAAATTCTCTCTCTCAGGGTAGGAAGTTTGAAAATGTTGAAAATCTGATGTATGTACTATAACAGAAAAAAGCAACTGCTCAACCCAGCGCAGTATAAACAAGAGCAAAATCTTTCAGGGAAGTGTTACAGCCTGAAAAGCCTTAGAGTTTCTGAATAATTCTTCAAAGTCAAAGAGTATACTGTCCCTCCACAACACAAAAAAGCTCACAAACCTAGGTAAGTAGGCCCACAAAGCTCACATAAATACACATTCTGTAGACACACATACACACAATGGAAAGTGTCAAGCTGAGTTTTGAACAACGTCCCAGATTCTCTCAACCTTGATCTATTCCACTTTCCAGTTTATACTTCACAGTCTGGACCGGAAGGTCCATCACAAAACACAGTTGGAGTATGAAAATAAAAAAAACCTGGAGAAAATTCACAGGCCACAGTGTTTAATTACAGTACTGGAAGGTGGGATGTCAGTGAGACTGAAATTTACCTTGCTGAAACTAACTTTATGTACAGTTAGTAGGTACAAAAAAGAGACATATACATGAAGAGGTGGGTACATGCACACATGGAAATACACACACACCAAACACACACACACACACACACACACACACACACACACACACACACACACACACACACACACACACACGCGCGCACACACACACAGGTGTTAAATGATTAGAGGACAAAGGGAAGATGGACACATGATAGAGGTTGTCCCTGCTGTTTCAGAGAAGAGGATTCTCAGCTTGACTAGATGATATAATGAGCTGTTATGTTCTGGGTGATGAGTTGAGAGGAAAGGACAGAATAGAGAGGAGGACATAAGAGGAAAAGGAAAGGAGAAGAGAGATCCCAAAACAAATACTGACACACACACACACACACACACACACACACACACACACACACACACACACACACACACACACACACACTGCATTACACCTTTTCCTGAGCACTTTCAAACTGTGACAAAAGTCTTGGCTGTGAGAAAGGTTAAGGCTTCAATTTTGGTGGCTACATGTCACAGCAGTAGGAGAGTCAGGAAAGATGAAGGGTAAGGGCAGCTTTTTTCAACGGTGGTGGGAGTTAGGAGCACAGTTTATTAATTATTTGTCATTTATTAGTTTAGAGGACTGTGAATATGTGCCCGTGTGTGTGTGTGTGTGTGCATCAGGTGAGAAAGGTGGAGGGAGGGGGCGTTGAGATGCTAAAGGTCTCTGTTGATGATTTGCACGCTCCATCGAGCTGATTGCTGGGGCGTAAAAAAGCGACATGGTTGGTTCCTTCAACCTGCCTGACCCCAATCTCCACTCTACAACAGGTCCCTATGCTGCCTGCCCACCCTGTGGAGCCCCTCCTCCATGTACCCCTCCCCTTCTCACAAGGAAACACACGTACACAGAC